>NW_027507784.1:29739288-30089288 GCF_037356315.1 Lithobates pipiens | reverse complement strand
AGATGTGTTGTGGAGAAATTGAGACGAGCTTTGATGTTCTTTTTGCTCAGCAGTGGTTTTCTCCTTGGAACTCTGCCATGCAGGCCATTTTTGCCCAGTATTTTCCTGATGGTGGAGGCATGAACGCTGACCTTAACTGAGGCAAGTGAGGCCTGCAGTTCCTTGGACGTTGTTGTGGGGTCTTTTGTGACCTCTTGGATGAGTCGTCGCTGCGCTCTTGGGGTAATTTTGGGCGGCCGGCCACTCCTGGGAAGGTTCACCACTGTTCCATGTCTTCGCCATTTGTGGATAATGGCTCTCACTGTGGTTCGCTGGATTCCCAAAGCTTTGGAAATGGCTTTATAACCCTTTCCAGACTGATAGATCTCAATTACTTTCTTTCTCAATTGTTCCTGAATTTCTTTGGGTCTCGGCATGATGTGTAGCTTTTAAGGATCTTCTGGTGGACCTTACTGTGTCAAGCAGCTCCTATTTAAGTGATGCCTTGATTGTGAACAGGTGTGGCAATAATCAGGCCTGGGTGTGGCTAGAGAAATTGAACTCAGGTGTGGACAACCACAGTTATAGTATGTTTTAACAAGGGGGGCAATCACTTTTTCACACAGGGCCATGATGGTTTGGATTTTTTTTCACCTTTTAATAATAAACACCTTCATTTACAAATTGCATTTTGTGTTTACTTGTGTTGTCCTTGACTATTGTTTAAATTGGTTTGATGTTCCGAAACACTTAAGTGTGACAAACATGCAAAGGAACAGGAAATGAGGAAGGGGGCAAACACTTTTTCACACCACTGTATAGTGACACCTGTGTTGGATGGAGGGCTGTCCCTCTGAATATAGATTTTTATATCGTTCCTTCATTGTCTTGGGTCTCTTCCCAGAGGCCGAAGACGTATTGTGAGGGTCACTGGATCTTAAGGCTGCATTCACACTAGTTCGAATTGGATGTGGGTTTATCCGCATCCAATTCGCATGACAGGAGATTGTGACCGCTTCTCAATGGAGCCGGTTCACATATCTCTGTGGCGGCTGCGGAGCGGCTTGCCCAGGAGTCCTGTGCGTCAGGCAAAAATTCCGCCCTGATTCATCCCTGAAACAGAAAAGAGGGACTCACCGGACCCCAGCTGTGAGCCGCATCCGGCATCAGTGTGAACCCAGCCTAAAGATCTGATTTTACAGCAGGAGGGATCCCTCATTTTAATAAACACTGTTCTAGTATATAGTCCATGTGGTTTCATTTAATAAATGGAACTCTGCTGTGTTCTAACTATAGGGAATCCTGCTTTTAAATATCTGCCAGCCTGCTATCCAAAAAAAATGTTTTCATTGATTATGTATTATATATTTTTTATTTTATTCAAAGCTTACCCTGGATCGGGGTCTCCAAACTTTCTAAACAAAGGGCCAGTTTACAGTCCTTCAGACCTTAGGGGGGGCTGGACTGTGGCCAGTGGGAGTAGAAAATGCTTCAGCATCAATGGGAGGAATAGTGCCCCATCATTGGTACTAGTGGGAGGAATAGTGTCCCACCATTGGTATCACTGGGAGGAATAGTGCCCCATCATTGGTATTGGTGGGAGGAACAGTGCCCCATCATTAGTACTAGTCGGGGTAATAGTGCCCCATCATTGGTACTAGTGGGAGTAATAGTGCCCCATCATTGGTACTAGTGGGAGGAATAGTGCCCCACCATTGGTATCAGTGGGAGGAATAGTGCCCCACCATTGGTATCACTGGGAGGAATAGTGCCCCACCATTGGTATCTGTGGGCGGAATAGTACCCCATCATTGGTATTAGTAGAAGGAATAGTACCCCATCATTAGTATCACTGGGAGGAATAGTACCTCCCCATTGGCGTCAGTGGGAGGAATAGTGCCCCATCATTGGTATCAGTGGGAGAAATAGTGCCCCACCATTGGTATCTGTGGGGGCGGAATAGTACCCCATCATTGGTATCACTGGGAGGAATAGTGCCCCACCATTGGTGTCAGTGGGAGGAATAGTGCCCCATCATTGGTATCACTGGGAGGAATAGTGCCCCACCATTGGTGTCAGTGTGAGCAATAGTGCCCCACCATTGGTGTCAGTGGGAGGAATAGTGCCCCACCATTGGTATTAGTGGGAGGAATAGTGCCCCACCATTGGTGTCAGTGGGAGGAATAGTGCCCCGCCATTGATATCAGTGGGAGGAATAGTGCCCCGCCATTGATATCAGTGGGAGGAATAGTGCCCCATCATTGGTATTAGTGGGAGGAATAGTGCCCCACCATTGGTATCAGTGGGAGGAATAGTGTCCCACCATTTTTTGTCAGTGGGAGGAATAGTGCCCCATCATTGGTATTGGTGGGAGGAATAGTGCCCCATCATTGGTATTAGTAGGAGGAATAGTGCTCCATCGTTGGTGATAGTGGGAGGACTAGTGCCCCATCATTGGTGTCAGTGGGAGGAATAGTGCTCCATCGTTGGTGATAGTGGGAGGAATAGTGCCCCATCATTGGTATTAGTGGGAGGAATAGTGCCCCATCATTGGTATTAGTGGGAGGAATAGTGCCCCATCATTGGTATTAGTGGGAGGAATAGTGCTCCATCATTGGTGATAGTGGGAGGAATAGTGCCCCATCATTGGTGTCAGTGGGAAGAATAGTGCCCCATCATTGGTGTCAGTGGGAGGAATAGTGCCCCACCATTGGTGTCAGTGGGAGGAATAGTGCCCCACCATTGGTATTAGTGGGAGGAATAGTGCCCCACCATTGGTGTCAGTGGGAGGAATAGTGCCCCATCATTGGTATTAGTGGGAGGAATAGTGCCCCACCATTGGTGTCAGTGGGAGGAATAGTGCCCCATCATTGGTATTAGTGGGAGGAATAGTGCTCCATCGTTGGTGATAGTGGGAGGAATAGTGCCCCACCATTGGTATTAGTGGGAGGAATAGTGCCCCACCATTGGTATTAGTGGGAGGAATAGTGCCCCACCATTGGTATTAGTGGGAGGAATAGTGCCCCACCATTGGTATTATTGGGAGGAATAGTGCCCCACCATTGGTATTAGTGGGAGGAATAGTGCCCCACCATTGGTATTAGTGGGAGGAATAGTGTTCCATCATTGGTGATAGTGGGAGGAATAGTGCCTCATCATTGGTATTAGTGGGAGGAATAGTGCCCCATCATTGGTATTAGTGGGAGGAATAGTGCTCCATCATTGGTGATAGTGGGAGGAATAGTGCCCCATCATTGGTGTCAGTGGGAGGAATAGTGCCCCATCATTGATGTCAGTGGGAGGAATAGTGCCCCACCATTGGTATTAGTGGGAGGAATAGTGCCCCACCATTGGTGTCAGTGGGAGGAATAGTGCCCCATCATTGGTATTAGTGGGAGGAATAGTGCTCCATCGTTGGTGATAGTGGGAGGAATAGTGCCCCATCATTGGTGTCAGTGGGAGGAATAGTGCCCCATCATTGGTGTCAGTGGGAGGAATAGTGCCCCACCATTGGTGTAAGTGGGAGGAATAGTGCCCCACCATTGGTGTCAGTGGGAGGAATAGTGCCCCATCATTGGTATTAGTGGGAGGAATAGTGCCCCACCATTGGTGTCAGTTGGAGGAAAAGTGCCCCATCATTGGTATTAGTGGGAGGAATCGTGCTCCATCGTTGGTGATAGTGGGAGAAATAGTGCCCCATCATTGGTATTAGTGGGAGTAAAAGTGCCCCATCATTGGTATTAGTGGGAGGAATAGTGCCCCATCATTGGTATTAGTGGGAGGAATAGTGCCCCATCATTGGTGTCAGTGGGAGGAATAGTGCCCCATCATTGGTGTCAGTGGGAGGAATAGTGCCCCACCATTGGTGTAAGTGGGAGGAATAGTGCCCCACCATTGGTATTAGTGGGAGGAATAGTGCCCCACCATTGGTGTCAGTGGGAGGAATAGTGCCCCATCATTGGTATTAGTGGGAGGAATAGTGCCCCACCATTGGTGTCAGTGGGAGGAATAGTGCCCCATCATTGGTATTAGTGGGAGGAATAGTGCCCCATCATTGGTATTAGTGGGAGGAATAGTGCTCCATCGTTGGTGATAGTGGGAGGAATAGTGCCCCATCATTGGTATTAGTGGGAGGAATAGTGCCCCATCATTGGTATTAGTGGGAGGAATAGTGCCCCATCATTGGTATTAGTGGGAGGAATAGTGCTCCATCGTTGGTGATAGTGGGAGTAATAGTGCCCCATCATTGGTATTAGTGGGAGGAATAGTGCTCCATCGTTGGTGATAGTGGGAGGAATAGTGCCCCATCATTGGTATTAGTGGGAGGAATAGTGCCCCATCATTGGTATTAGTGGGAGGAATAGTGCCCCATCATTGGTGTCAGTGGGAGGAATAGTGCCCCACCATTGGTATTAGTGGGAGGAATAGTGCCCCATCATTGGTATTAGTGGGAGGAATAGTGCCCCGCCATTGATATCAGTGGGAGGAATAGTGCCCCATCATTGGTATTAGTGGGAGGAATAGTGCCCCATCATTGGTATTAGTGGGAGGAATAGTGCTCCATCGTTGGTGATAGTGGGAGGAATAGTGCCCCATCATTGGTATTAGTGGGAGGAATAGTGCCCCATCATTGGTAGTAGTGGGAGGAATAGTGCCCCGCCATTGATATCAGTGGGAGGAATAGTGCCCCATCATTGGTATTAGTGGGAGGAATAGTGCCCCATCATTGGTATTAGTGGGAGGAATAGTGCCCCATCATTGGTATTAGTGGGAGGAATAGTGCCCCATCATTGGTATTAGTGGGAGGAATAGTGCTCCATCGTTGGTGATAGTGGGAGGAATAGTGCCCCATCATTGGTATTAGTGGGAGGAATAGTGCCCCATCATTGGTATTAGTGGGAGGAATAGTGCCCCATCATTGGTATTAGTGGGAGGAATAGTGCTCCATCGTTGGTGATAGTGGGAGGAATAGTGCCCCATCATTGGTATTAGTGGGAGGAATAGTGCCCCATCATTGGTATTAGTGGGAGGAATAGTGCCCCATCATTGGTGTCAGTGGGAGGAATAGTGCCCCATCATTGGTATTAGTGGGAGGAATAATGCCCCATCATTGGTATTAGTGGGAGGAATAGTGCCCCATCATTGGTATTAGTGGGAGGAATAGTGCCCCATCATTGGTATTAGTGGGAGGAATAGTGCCCCATCATTGGTGTCAGTGGGAGAAATAGTGCCCCATCATTGGTATTAGTGGGAGGAATAGTGCTCCATCATTGGTATTAGTGGGAGGAATAGTGCCCCATCATTGGTGTCAGTGGGAGGAATAGTGCCCCACCATTGGTGTCAGTGGGAGGAATAGTGCCCCACCATTGGTGTCAGTGGGAGGAATAGTGCCCCACCATTGGTATTAGTGGGAGGAATAATGCCCGATCATTGGTATTAGTGGGAGGAATAGTGCCCCATCATTGGTATTAGTGGGAGGAATAGTGCCCCATCATTGGTATTAGTGGGAGGAATAGTGCTCCATCGTTGGTGATAGTGGGAGGAATAGTGCTCCATCGTTGGTGATAGTGGGAGGAATAGTGCCCCATCATTGGTATTAGTGGGAGGAATAGTGCCCCATCATTGGTATTAGTGGGAGGAATAGTGCCCCATCATTGGTGTCAGTGGGAGAAATAGTGCCCCATCATTGGTATTAGTGGGAGGAATAGTGCTCCATCATTGGTATTAGTGGGAGGAATAGTGCCCCATCATTGGTGTCAGTGGGAGGAATAGTGCCCCACCATTGGTGTCAGTGGGAGGAATAGTGCCCCACCATTGGTGTCAGTGGGAGGAATAGTGCCCCATCATTGGTATTAGTGGGAGGAATAGTGCCCCACCATTGGTGTCAGTGGGAGGAATAGTGCCCCATCATTGGTATTAGTGGGAGGAATAGTGCCCCATCATTGGTGTCAGTGGGAGGAATAGTGCCCCACCATTGGTGTCAGTGGAAGGAATAGTGCCCCATCATTGGTGTCAGTGGGAGGTGATGTCCCGGCTCCCTCTAGGCTGTGATACCAGCTGATTTCAGGTTCTTTTGGTTGGAATGATCAGTGCTGTAAAACTTCTCAAAACAGGACTGGTTCTAGATGGATTAGAAAGGTTGGGAGCAATGAGAATGAGATTGAGATGTTTTTTGATATAATAAGTTTCTTCCTTTATTGTTACAGATCCATGCTCAGTCCCCCGGGATCCATGCTCAGTCCCCCGGGATCCATGCTCAGTCCCCCGGGATCCATGCTCAGTCCCCCGGGATCCATGCTCAGTCCCCCGGGGTTGGCAGAACAGTACGAGAAGGAAGGGACCTTAAAGTGAATGCCCCATCACACCTCTGGCACCTGGACTTTCTGGTGCTGTGAAAATCCAATGGAAGAATTGGTCATCCACATCCTCTGAATCCCCCTCCTCCTCCTCCTCCTCCTCCTCCTCCTCCTCCTCCTCCTCCTCCTCCTCATTTATAATTTTCTTACCTGTAACCAAAGATCAAACTGTGCCTTTTATGACATGGATTGACTGTAATTTTAATATTTTGTACGGTACCTTATTTAGTATTTTTGCTGTCAGTTGATATGTCAATCAATAAACAAATAGCTAAACTAACATTGTTGTCTTTTGGGTTCAAATGCAGTTGTGACCAGTGGTGGCTGGTGACGTTTTAGGATGGGGGGCGCCAGACCCCACCCTTCCTTTTTGACCCCTCCCACTTGGTGAAAATGGGCATGGTTTCATCAAAATAGTGGGCATGGCTCTAAGGTGGTGGGGTTAGTGTCTGAGATGAATGAGGGACAGAGGGAGAGAGGGATGGAGGGACAGCAGGCCCAGATCCTACACAACAATAGAAATATGTGTATTCTAGAAAGTTTAACAATCAGGATATAAAGATATTCCAAACACCTGGGGTTAGCACTTCAATCATCCCGGCACCATGGTTGTTATGGTGTCAGGATGATTGAAGCGCATTATTTCTATTATAACATTGTAATATAAAATGAAATCATTCAACTCATCATAATGCAGGATCAGTGGGAGCCCTGAGCGTGTCACTAGCCACGTCGCCTGCCACCAGATGCCATCAGGTGTCCCCAGCAGAGTCCGTCCTTACATGCAGCCTGTGTCCCACCAAATTGCAGCAGCATGTGTCCCCATCACATTGCAGCAGCATGTATCCCCACCACATTACATAGTTACATACATAGTTACATAGTTAGTCAGGTTGAAAAAAGACACAAGTCCATCCAGTTCAACCTTAAAAACAAATAAATAAAATAAAAAATAATCGTACAATCCAGATACCCAATTTTATGCCCACAATTGATCCAGAGGAAGGCGAAAAAAAAAACCAGCAGAGCATGCTCCAATTTGCTACAGCAGGGGAAAAAAATTCCTTCCTGATCCCCCAATAGGCGATCGGATTTTCCCTGGATCAACTTTACCTATGTTAGTACCTAGTTATATTATGTACCATCAGGAGTGTATCCAGGCCTTTCTTAAAGCAATCTACTGAACTGGCCAGAACCATCTCTGGCGGGAGTCTATTCCACATTTTCACAGCTCTAACTGTGAAGAAACCTTTCCGTACTTGAAGATGAAATCTCTTTTCCTCTAGATGTAAAGAGTGCCCCCATGTCCTCTGGGTTGACCGTACAGAGAACAACTCAACACCAAGTTCACTATATGGACCCCTAATGTATTTGAACATGTTGATCATATCCCCCCTTAACCACTTCCCGACCGCCGCACGACGATGTACGTCGACAGAATGGCACGGGCAGGCATAAGGGCTTACATGTACGTCCTTGCCTGCCCGCGTGTCGGGGGCCCGATCGGGCCCCCGCCCGGTGCCTGCGGCGGTCGGTATTCGTTCGGGAGCGATCCCGGACGAGGGGACGGCCATTCATTCATGGCCACCCCCTCGCGATCGCTCCCGACGAATGAAAATGCTCCGTGACATCATTTCCTCTCCTGTAATGTAAACACAGGAGAGGAAGTGATGTAATCTCTCCTCCGTGTCGGTATTTTTCGTTCCGACACCGAGGAGAGAGGATCGGTGAGTTGCACCAACACGACACTACACAGTAGAACATGCCAGGCACACTCACACCCCCCCAATTACCCCCCCAATTACCCCTGCCCCCCAGTCACAGTGACACCAATGTCATTTTTTTTTTTTTTGCATTGGTGTCATTTGTGACTGTAATAACTGTTAGGGTTAGCCCCCTTTATTTCTAATGTACCCCCCTAACCCCCCCAATAAAGGTTTAACCCCGTGATCACCCCCCGTCGCCAGTGTCACTAAGGCTGGGTTCACATTGCAGCGGTTTATGAGAACGAATGTGATTCGCACCGCACTGCAGTGCAAATCACATCCGATCTCTGTGCGATTCGAGTTCAGCCATACAGATAGTATGGCTGAATTCGCATCGCACCCGCCGCAAACTCGCACGGGACCCTTTTTTTGGTCCGCAGCAGAATCGGATCGCATGGGTGTTCACACCATGCGATCCGAGTTTGCAGATCGCACTGCGATATGCAAACTGATCTGGGGGTGTCATTAACATTTCACTGACACTCCCAGCAGTTCGCATAGGGCAGTGTGAACTGCCGCCGAGAGGCATGCGATGCGGGAACCCGCCGCGGATTCGTGGCGTTCCCGCATCGCTCCAGTGTGAACCCAGCCTAATAAGCGATCGTTTTTCTGATCGCTGTATTAGTGTCACAGGTGACGCTAGTTAGGCAGGTAGGTATTTAGGTTCGCCGCAACTGTTACAGGTGACGCTGGTTGGTTAGTTATTTTTTTATAGTTTCAGGGCATCCGCCATTTATTACCTAGTCTCACTAGTGTACCCCTAAATTTAGGGGTGTCTACTTTCCAAAATGGGGTCATTTGGGGGGGGTTTGTGCCATCTTGGCATTTTATGGCCTTCAAAACTGTAACGCCCTTAGAAAGCCTGAAGGCGGTGCTTGGTTTTCGGGGCCCCGTACGCGGCTAGGCTCCCAAAAAGTCCCACATATGTGGTATCCCCGTACTCAGGAGAAGCAGCAGAATTTATTTTGGGGTGTCATTTCACATATGCCCATAGCATGTGTGAGCAATATATCATTTAGTGACAACTTTGTGTAAAAAAAAATAAAAAAATTTTTTTTGTCATTATTCAATCGCTTGAGGCAAAAAAATTAAATATTCAATGGGCTCAACATGCCACTTATCAATTTCCTTAGGGTGTCTACTTTCCAAAATGGGGTCATTTGGGGGGGTTTTGTACTGCCCTGCCATTTTAGCACCTCAAGAAATGAGATAGGCAGTCGTAAACTAAAAGCTGCGTAAATTCCAGAAAACTTACCTTAGTTTGTAGATGTGACAACTTTTGCGCAAACCAATAAATATACAATTATTGACTTTTTTTTTTACCAAAGACATGTGGCTGAATACATTTTGGCCTAAATGTATGACTAAAATTGAGTTTATTGGATTTTTCTAATAACAAAAAGTAGAAAATATCATTTTTTTTCAAAATTTGCGGTCTTTTTACGTTTATATCGCAAAAAATAAAAATCGCAGAGGCAATCAAATACCATCAAAAGAAAGCTCTATTTGTGGGAAGAAAAGGACGCAAATTTTGTTTGGGTACAACATTGCATGACCGCGCAATTACCAGTTAAAGCAGCGCAGTGCCAAATTGTAAAAAGACCTCTGGTCATTTACCAGCAAAATGGTCCGGTCTGAAAGTGGTTAATCTCCTCTTCTCAAGAGTGAATAAATTTAGTTCCTCTAATCTCTCCTCATAGCTGAGTTCCTCCATGCCTCTTATCAGTTTGGTTGCCCTTCTCTGCACTTTCTCCAGTTCCCCGATATCCTTTTTGAGAACTGGTGCCCAAAACTGAACTGCATATTCCAGGTGAGGTCTTACTAATGATTTGAACAGGGGCAAAATGATATCTCTTTCTCTGGAGTCCATACCTCTCTTAATACAAGAAAGGACTTTGCTCGCTTTGTAAACAGCAGCTTGGCATTGCATGTTGTTATTGAGCTTATGGTCTACCAAAACCCCCAGATCCTTCTCCACTATGGATTCCCCCAGTTGTACTCCCTCTAGTATGTATGATGCATATTCTTAGGCCCCAAGTGCATAACTTTACATTTATCAACATTAAACCTCATCTGCCACATAGTCGCCCAATTAGGCAGAGCATTGAGGTCGGCTTGTAAATTGGAGACATCCTGTAAGGACGTTATTGCACTGCATAGCTTGGTGTCATCTGCAAAGACAGAAATATTACTTTTGATCCCAGACCCAATATCATTTATAAAGATGTTAAAAAGTAAGGGTCCCAACACTGAACCTTGGGGTACACCACTGATAACCTTAGACCATTCAGAGTAAGAGTCATTAACCACTACTCTCTGAATTCTGTCTTCTAGCCAATTTTCTATCCATTTACAAACTGATATTTCCAAACCTGTAGACTTTACCTTACACATGAGCCGTGTGTGGGGAACTGTATCGAATGCTTTTGCAAAATCCAAGTATACCACGTCCACTGCCACCCCTCTGTCCAAAGTTTTACTTACCTCCTCATAAAAAGAAATCAGATTTGTCTGACAACTTCTGTCTTTCATGAATCCATGTTGTCTGTTGTTGTCTGTGTCCCCATCACATTGCAGCAGAATGTGTCCCCATCACATTGCAGCAGAATGTGTCCCCATCACATTGCAGCAGAATGTGTCCCCATCACATTGCAGCAGAATGTGTCCCCATCACATTGCAGCAGCATGTGTCCCACCAAGTTGCAGTGACACAAAATGATAAAAATTTAGCTTGGGTACAGTGTAGCATGACCGCGCAATTGTCATTCAAAGTGCGACAGCGCTGAAAGCTCAAAATTCGTCTGGGCAGGAAGGTGTATAAGTGCCCTGTATTGAATTGGTTAAAAAATATATATTTTTTTTTACTTTTACTTTTTTCACTGCCTGGAGGGGGGTGGGGGGGCAGCGCCCAGGCGCCCCCTATGGATGGGCCGACCCTGGTTGAGACCCAAATGTAGCCATTCCACCTCATCCATGCTGCATGTCTGGATATTGGAGATCTTAAGTCACCATGGAATTATTTTTTGTGTTCGTAAAGAGTTATTGTTTGAAAGAGTTAATGGGGTTGTGTTGTGTGACTTTTTTGACATACAAATAGAGCTTATTAGATTTCTACTTTAATCTCTTACCATCCAGGTAATGCATACATGCAATGGCAAAGGGGGTGGGCTTTAATGCCCCCGTGTTGCACATACTGTATGCATCCATGGATGGTCATGGTTCCTGTGCTGGGATGGTGCTCCCTACGCACTCCCAGCACAGCGACTGGTCTGTCATAGACAGCTCTTGGACTTACTTGTGTAGGTGGAGTGCAGTGAAAAAGCTTGGATTACCGGAGCCAAGATGGCAGCTTAGCACCAGAGCTCCGGCGCATAGCAGGTATACCAAGCGGCTCATGAAACACAGCGGCCTTATTTTTCAGCCCCATAGTGGCGATCTGACTCGGGCACCTCTCGTCAACATGACCAGACGGAAAAGAGCGGAGAAGAAACCCAGAAAATTGATGGCTTACTTCGCTCAGCCGCCTAGACAGCATACCAAAGATGGCGCCGGCGCGTCCTCCACTCCGCTCCTCCCGCACAATCCCTGGGAACAGTAGGAGAAATCGACCCACACCAGCGGCGAACTCTCCCCTGACGACTCGCGGACGTCCACCCCGCTGAGTAGGAGCCCAGCTAAAGCCAGGAGCAGGAGAGACTATTCTGACACACCGCACCAACCTGAGGTGAGATCCCCTGTTGACTCTCAGGCAGACACTAGGGAGTTTCATGACTCCATTACTTCCTTCCCCACTACTAATCAGCCGGTTTTAGACACTACCCTTAAGGACATGCTCGTCTCATTGCGAAGCACTATCCACACGGACATGATGTCCTGCATGCGGAGTTTCGGCACAGAGCTTAAGGAGGTGGGCGAAAGGGTGAGCCATGTCGAAAACAAAATGGGGGAATACGCTACTACCATTAACGACCTGATTGATGCTCACGACTCGGTCGAAGAGGACCAACAGTGGATTAAAGCCAAATTGGCAGACCTGGAGGACCGGGCCAGGAGAAATAATGTGAAGCTAAGGGGGATCCCTGAATCCGTGACCCCGGCAGAGCTGCGTCCTTATGTTACCAAGCTGTTGTCCACCCTCATGCCGGATCTCTCACCAATCGAGATGTCCATTGATAGAATCCACCGGATCCCCAAACCATCCTTTATCCCAGAAAATGTTCCTAGGGATGTACTGTTCCGTATGCATTTTTTCCAAACTAAGGATTGCCTGATGCAAGTGACCAGGCGAGGGGAACACCGAAATACGGACTTCTCTGGCCTGCAATTCTATGCTGATCTCTCGCAGCACACCTTGCAGCTACGCAAGAACTTGAATAACATCACTAAGGTCCTGCGGAATCATGATATTAACTACAAATGGGGATTCCCCACCAAGCTAGTTGTGCACAGAGACGGGTCCAACTATGTGATTTCTACACCGGATAAAGGCCTCCAACTACTTAGAAAATGGAAGATACTTCCTGACGATTCCTCCTTGCCTCCTGATGTGCACAGCCCTAAGGCCGCGTACACACAGGCGGACTGTTCACCCAATTTTGTTCGTCAAACAGTCCGCTCAAAATTTGCATGAACGGACTTGACCACACACGATGAACGAACAGTCCGCTGAAAACGTGCGCGATGACGTGAACGGCACGTACGACGGGACGAAAAATACGACGTCCAATACACTGCAATGCAACCTTCGCCATGTAAATCCTTTCTGAGCATGCGCGGAACTTAGTTTGACGAACAAGCCTACACACGAGCGGACTGTCCGCTCAAACCAAGTTTCAGCGGACTGTATTACAGGAATTCCGAAAAACCTTGTTCGTCAGACTGTCCGCTGAAACTGTCCGCTGAAGCCCACACACGAGCGGACTGTCCGCTGAAACACTGTTCAGCGGACAAAGTTGGGCGAACAGTCCGCCCGTGTGTATGCGGCCTAAGAGTCGATCATCTGCTGAATAACTGTCTTTTCCTGCCGTTACTTTTTCATTACTTTTCTTAACACTAGCTGGCGACCGTTGTACTTCTTTAGTTAGTCCCTAATGGGGCCCGCCTGATGGAGCTGTGCTTTGTTGGTCAATACAGACCTCACTCACTTGAGCAGATAAGATCTGCACACGGGTCATGACGACCCTCCTTTTATTCATTTTCTGTTTTCGTTCTAGTTCTTTTCCCCCTGTTATGTTTTTTTCCCAGGAGATTTCAATACCTTCCCAGGGTCCAGACGCCGTCATCCTTAAGCTATCTACGTGCCTTTCTCATGATGGTGACTTGGAGAAGATGTCCCACTCATCGCACCTACCTCCCTGCTTGCCACGGCTTCAACAGGTCGAATTGTATTGTGAGTACCAGTATCCCCCCTGGTTTAGCTTCCAATCTCTGAGTACTGATGCCTCTTAATGTCTTGTCTATTAATGCCCATGGTTTGAATCACCCGGCAAAAAGATTCTCCTTGTGGAAGGAGGCCGAATCTTCGAAATGTGATATACTATGCGTCCAAGAGACACATTTTCGCAAGGACTCTCCTCCAAAATGTACAGCTAGGGGATTTCAACATTATTTCTTCTCTAGCGCTCACAAGAAAAAGAGCGGAACTATGATAGCCATTAGAGATACTGTCGCTTTTCAACTGCATCAAGAGCTTACAGACCCGAACGGTCGTTTCATAATTTTAGTCTGTGATATTAATAACGTGCGTTACACGCTGGTGAATACTTATGTTCCTAATGTACACCAGATCCGCTTTTTGAACAGACTTATGGTCAAAATTTGTAAAATTAAGCAGGGAGCTTTGTTGCTGTGCGGAGACTTTAATGTTGTACCTGACCCCGCAATAGACTCAACTTGTACTTCTACTAGGAGACCTCAATCTCTGGGCAACTTTCTTCGTAGGAATGACATTTTTGATGTTTGGCGTTGTAGACATGCTGGTGAGAGAGACTACTCATTTTACTCTCATAGGCATCGCTCTTATAGCAGGATAGATCTCTTTCTCTCAGATAGGTGGCTCCTCCAAAAAATCACGCATACTAAAATCAATACAATTACCTGGTCGGATCATGCATCCGTGCTGATCACCATTGCCGATGGTAGCCCCTCTAACGCCGCTTATTTGTGGCGAGCTAATTCTCGATTAATCCAAGACCCCACCACCAAACGATTACTTGAGGACCACCTGTCCGAGTTTTTTCGGTTCAACTCTACCCCCGAGATCGCTCCTGATATAATATGGAATGCGCATAAGGCGTTTATCCGCGGTATCTTTATACAGCAAGGGGCGCGGTTGAAGAGGCAGAGGCAGATAGACGAACTCCTGAACAAAATTGCTGCTTTAGAGAACTTACATAAATCTAATCCCACCCCGGCCTTCCATTCTGCCTTGGGCCATTTACGACATGAACTTAGACTAGTGCTACTGCACAAATTTGAACAGGTGGAGAGGAGGCTTAAATTATATTTTTACTCCTCGGGCAACAAGGCTGGAAAAGCCTTGGCACGTAGACTTCAGGGCCAGAGGTACAAATCAAAAATTCCTTATTTACTTAATTCTAAGACTAACGTTAAAGAATGCGATCCCCAGCAGATCGCTGACTCTTTTAGTGACTATTACAATTCCCTATACAATTTGAACAAAGATAGCTCCACTCCACAACCGACTAAGGAAGACATATCGAACTTTCTTGCCCTAACAAAACTCCCTACTCTTTCTGCTAAACAATTAGATGAACTAAATTTTCCCTTCTCGATCGATGAGATCTACAGGGCCATAGACACCCTTCCAATTAATAAATCACCGGGGCCTGATGGGCTAACTGGGGACTACTATAGGTCTTTTAAAATGATTCTGGGCCCTCACCTTCTTAGGGTCTATGAGAATGCCGCTGCCTCTGCTCTCTTCCCGCAGGAGATGTTGGAAGCCGTTATTGTTACTATACCCAAGCCGGGCAAAGCCCCGGAGGTACCTCAGAACTTTAGACCTATATCTCTGCTAAATAATGACTTAGAGATATATGCTAAAATGATTGCAATTCGCCTGATGCCGATGCTACCTAACCTTATTGATGCTGACCAATCTGGTTTTACCATGGGGAGGCAGTCTTCGGAAGCCACTAGGCGCTCTATTGATGTTATCCACTTAGCACGGGCTCGGCGAACGCCTTCTCTGCTCCTTGCTTTGGATGCAGAGAAGGCGTTCGACCGAGTTCATTGGGGATATTTGGAGGAGGTGTTGAAGTCATTTGGATTTACGGGTCATATCTTATCGGCTATATTAGCTCTCTATTCCTTGCCCTCGGCTAGAATTTACTCCTCTGGAATGTTGTCAAAGCCCTTCCAAATCACAAATGGTACCCGTCAGGGGTGCCCGTTGTCCCCCTTGATTTTTAATTTGACAATTGAGCCTCTGGCGGCGTGCATTAGGCAGGACCCTAGGATTTGTGGGTTCGAGGTGAATAATCGCAAACACGTCATAGGCCTATTCGCTGATGATGTGATCCTAATGCTTACTAAACCAAAAACCTCACTGATGCACGTCGCCAGAACCTTGGAACATTTCAGCAAAGTCTCATACTATAAGGTGAACACAACCAAATCATATGTTCTCGACATAGGAATTGCCCCACATGATAAGAGAATGCTGCAAGCTAGCTACCCTTTTATTTGGAAGGACTCCGGGATATCTTATCTAGGCATCACTTTAACCCCCTTTCCTGAACAACTTTTTAAAGCTAACTATGTCCCTCAGCAAACATATTCTCTCCTGGTCGGGACGCCTGGCGGCGTTCAAAATGCAAATACTACCTCAGCTGCTATATATTTTTCGTACGGTACCCATCCCGGTCTCTAATACATTTTTTAATAAGCTACAGTCTTTGCTCTCAAGATTTCTCTGGGAAGGTAAAAAAGCTAGGAGTGCTTTTAAGAAATTGAGTAAAAGCAGGAGTGCTGGCGGTCTAGGCCTCCCTGTATTAGTAGATTATTACAGAGCAGCTATTCTGGCACAACTGAGGGACTGGTTTGCTATCGAACCGACCTCGCTGTGGGGTGACATAGAGCGGCATTGTACTCCTGGTTGCAATTTGCTCAATCTAGCACTGGCATTCCCACTCCTGGAGCGGACTCCGACAGGTCTCCCGCTCCCTGTAGTGGCGTCTTTGAACTCCTGGAAACTATTAGTTTCCGTACACCCGCGTAGCAGCCCAACCTCTTTAATCTCAATGCCTATATCAATATTGACCTGGCTGATCCCCGAGCTGTCCCTGCATAGATGGAATAGTTCGGGATTACGATGGATTCAGGATCTCTTTAAGGGTTCCCGACTCAAGCCGTTTGCTCAGTTGCAGGCGGAATACGGTCTACCCCATTCAGACTATTTCACCTATTATCGTATACAATCTTATCTCACAAGAAAGTCTATCCCCCCTTGCGTGGTCTATTGGCGAGTTAAACAATATCTTAGTGCTGGATGTGTAAAAAAAGGTGGTATCTCCTTGTTTTATGACGCTTTAAACGACAAGTCACTCTTGGAAAAGACGGGACCCATGTTGGCCTGGGAGAGAGATCTTGGGATCTCGATCCCTGATGATCAGTGGGGCCGGGCTATCCATCACACCTACGCTGCCACTAAAAGTACCTCCCTCTGGGAGCTAGCCCATAAAACCACACAAAGGTGGTATCTGACTCCCTATCGTCTTGCTAAGTTTAATTCCTCGATCTCACCTCTCTGTTGGAGGAATTGCTCCCAAATTGGCACCATATTTCATGTCCTATGGTCATGCAGTAAGCTAGCTGAATATTGGAAGGGCATATTCGTGATTTTTAGACAAGTGATGGGCATAGCGACCCCCCCCCCCCCACCACCCCCGCCTTGGCACTGCTTAACGTAGGAATTGAGGACATTCCCCTTTCACTTAGGCAGTTTGTAACCCACCTATTTCTAGCAGCTAAACTGGTGCTCCTCAGGATCTGGAAGGCTCCTCATCCCCCAGAAGTTCTAGAGGTTATTAGAGTCCTTGCTACCCATTATGCCTATGAACTTATCCTGGCATCGTCATCGGGGAGGCGTACTGCCTTCCAAAACAACTGGCAGCCTTGGTGCGATTGGTACAAAACTAATATATCACACTGACTGATATACTATATCCTTTTCTCTTATTGAGAGCATAATTGCATACAGATAATTGAGCGATAATCTCCTTCTACGGGACCTAGTATTAGGTCCTTTCCCCCCCTTCCCTTCCCTTTCCCCTCCCAGTTATGGCTTTACGTTTCTGTTCTTCCTATTGTTCCTGAATTTCTCTTTCGTGTACAGGCGATTCTATGTTATGGTAATATGGTTACTGATGGGTCATCTGATATAACCCATTTGATGGGGGCTCATTTGGCTGGTCTCTGTGCAGTGCGGGATCTTGCAAAAGGTCCTGGACGCATCTTCCCCCGGAGGTGCAGCTAGATCCCAGAAGGGGCACCTCTGGTGGAGGTGCGGCATAGATCCAGGCTACAATGCAGACAGTAATGTGGAAACATGTTATATTGAAAGTTTATGCTACTATTTTATAAATCTTGTTATGAGGTTACCTGGACAAGCCTGAACTGTCTCTTATCTATACGGACTGTTTGCCTCGCCTGTACGAGAGTTGATGTACTTCTTTTTTTATGTCTGTTTATACTTTGTAACTCTGAAAATTTTTCAATAAAAACTATTGGTTAAAAAAAAAAAAAAAAAAGCTTGGATTGAAATAATGCAGAGACAGTTCTCAAGTAACCCGGTGGGAAGGCAGCCCAACCAGAGACAATCAGTTCCAACAGCATTTAGAGAGCAGGCTATGGACGACTTGCAGCGTTTGTAGAACAGGAAAGAATGTGGCCTGGCCATCTTGTGCCCAATCAGGTAGGTGTCCAGGATTGTTGCAAACCCTACACTTTCCTCCTCGTCAGGAACTTTCCCTACCACTAGTGCTGTCCCTAACAGGCAGCGTACCTGTCCCTATTCTACCAACTCGCAAATATGCGCCAAACCTGGGAGCCAGGGTCTTAAATAGGCTCTGGCTGACCCAAGCTGGCCACCAGAGTTAAACGGGTGGAAGCATCCAATTGCATAGCTTCCCCAGTGACCCAGGAAACCATAGAGGAACCATGTTCCTCTTGACTTCCTCTCCCTCTGCAATACCACGGCAGAGAGTGCCACCTACAGTGGAGAAAGTAGACTGCACATGCCTACACATTCCTTTAAATGAGTCTTAATGCCCAGCTGGTGGGATGGGCTCCAGATCATCTGACCATTATATGTCCCAACTTTCTAAGATGGAAAAGAGGGACAACCTTTAGCACAAAATGTACAGGCAAGGGACACACCCCTGTGACGCCCTCAGTTATGGGGCCCATGAAGAATTAATAAGCAAAAAGTGGTTGGTTGAACCCGAAAAGGGATTTTTTTTGGCCATTTTGTTTCCTTTATAATGGATTTTTAAAACAATAATGCGACTATAAAAGGTTTTTTTGAAAGGTTTAGTGTAGTGTACCACTTTTGGTAGTTTATTGCATTAATTATAGAGGCCAACACATCTGACCAAAAGGAGGGACAACTGAGGCTGCATGAGAGACAGAGGCAGGACTGGGACAAGGGGTGGGCAGGAGGGGCAGCTGCCCTGGGCATTGTGGTATCATGTGAGGTGAGGGGTGCCGTGAGGAGATTGGGGGGGGCAGAGGGAATTTATGTTGGAAGGGGGAATTTGGGGAGCAGCAGGGGGTAAGAATTGTTCTAGGAGGGGAAAGGGGAGTGGTGATTTAGAGAGATCTGTGCTGGGTGGGGGGGATGGGTGAAGAAAATTTGTGCTAGGAGGGGGATTGGGTTTTGTGTTAGAATAGGTGATATGGTAGAGGGGGGAATTGTGCTAGGAAAGACATTTTTTTGGGGGGGGGGGGAGATTTGTGCTAGTAGGGATGATTGGGGGGTATTTTGCCAGGAGGGGAAATTTGGGAGAGGAGAGGATTTGTTCCAGGAGGGGGACTGAGGGGATTTGGAGTGGGGGAGGAGAGGAAGTGTACTCGGAGGGGAAATTTGGGAGGGGAGAGGATTTGTTCTAGGAGGGGGACTGGGGGGATTTGGAGTGGGGGAGGAGAGAAAGTGTACTTGGAGGGGAAATTTGAGGGGTAGAGGATAGGGAGGGGATTTTAGCAGGAGGGCAGATTTGTACTGGGAGGAGGAGGAATTTATGCTTAGGGGGTAATCATGCAGATTAGTGCTCAGTTTTCAGTGCTTGGGGGATTTTTGCTGATACATAATGCTTGTGCATCTTGGGGGATGGGGCCCAGTTTGGCATGTTTGCCCTGGGCTCTATGGTAGAGGACCTTGTCCCGGGACTGGACAGAGGGGTTTGATGCCAAATGAGAGACAGTTGGGAGGTATAGACATTGTGACAGCCAAGTACAGTGAAAATGGGAAAAATTATCAGCAACCCTCAGAAACACACACAGATCTATAGCTACGCTCAACACTGGCCTCTCCTGCACATGGACCACACGGGTTCCGGCCATCACACTTCATCTCCACTCTTCTTTTGAAAATAGGAAAAAATATCAGCCACATTACAATGATCTCTTCTTGCAGTTTTTTTTAATAATCAGTAAATTGACTGCCTACGAGGATGTCTCCAACCCAAAACCAACCTTCTCCAGCTCGTTTCCCCAGTCCTAGCTTGCTCACAAGGATAGGAGAAGCCAAGAGTGGTGAAATGCGTCGAGCGAAGGATTGGCCAGTCTTGGGCGGAGCTATAGATCTGTGTGTGTGTGTGTTTCTGAACCATTCCCAATGGTCAGATGATTGGGAAGTCAAGGTGAGGGGCCCCCCAGATCCCGATCCTTTTAAAGGGATGCCAGGGCTTGGCGGAAAGGGACTAAAGCTGAACTCCAGATGACTATAAAAGATAAAATTATTGCAGCTGGGGTAATCATTACATCATTAAATGTAAAGGGAATGAAGCTGCGCTAAATAAAAAAGTGACCTGCTGTGAATAAACATATATATGTGTGTATAACGAACACAGCGAAGAGTGCAACAAATAATGTCCACCTATCATCAATGTTCCATCATCTTCAACATCAATGATGTAGAGCAGTGATTCTCAACCAGGGTTCCTCCAGAGGTTGTAGGGGTTCCTTCAGCATTGGGCAATTTCTGCCTCTCAGATAACTTCCCACTCACACCATTGATCTTTTTAGCTCTCTGTAAGGAGGTAATTCTTCCCAATGACCACAAGTGTAAGGACCATTCTTCCCACTGACCATCACACTAATGTATCATGAGTTGTAGATTTCTCATTTTTAGCAGGGGTTCCCCGAGACCGGAGAACTATTTCAAGGGTTCCTCTGTGTTGAAAAGGTTGAGAAAGTCTCATGTAGACTGTCTACAGTTATTTATCCATTATCCATATTATCCATATACGTCTATTTCACATTTTAACTTATTTGGTTAACTCTGGATTTCACTGTTATATATTTTTTTTTCTATCCTCTTATTTGGTTTTTATCATAGGTGGACATTATTTGTTGCACTCTTCATTGTGTTTGTGATACACGCATATATATGTTTATTCGCAGGTCACTTTTTATTTAGCGCGGCTTCATTCCCTTTACATGTTCTGTTTATGTTGTATATCACTTTAAAGTGGTGTTGCCACCAAAAAAAAAAAAAAAAATTGCTTAAAATTCATAAAATAAATAAATAAATAAATAATTGGAAAAAAAAATGTTTTTACTCACCTCTAAATGCCTGTTACTAGGGGGTCCCTCATAGTCTGCCTTCTTCATTGCCCGGGCTGGTGACATCACTTCCTCTCATGCCGCACAGTCATCTGGGACCTGTCCGATGTCCCAGGTGACTGTGCGGCGTATCACGGCGCCCGGCGCCGCTCGCACATGCACAGTACGAATGCCGGCACCGCGAGCGGAGTGGGGAACGAATGTGGTGGGGGGGCTTCGTTCCCCCACATCGCTAGATCCTGGGACAGGTAAGTGTCTGATTATTAAAAGTCAGCAGCTGCAGTATTTGTAGCTGCTGACTTTGAATTTTTTTTTTTAGGGGGCACCCCCCTTTAAGTTGCAGGTCATTATTTATTAATGCAATAGCGCAGTTTTTTTTCTATTCATCATTAAATACATTTGTAAGACGCAAGCAGTGTAATGCCGCGTACACACAATCAGAATTTCGGCCAGCAAAAGACTGTTGAGAGCTTTTCAACGGAAAATACGACCAGTGTACGCTCCATCGGAATTTTGCTGGCCGAATTCCCGCCAGCAAAAATTTGAGAGCATGTTCTCAATTTTTCAGACGGAAAAACTTTCTATCAGAAATTCCAATCGTGTGTATGCAATTCCGAGGCGCAAAATTCCTACGCACGCCCGTAAAACAATTCGACGCATGCCTAGAAGCATTGAACTTGAGAATTCCGATCGTGTGTACGCAGAATTAGAATCTAAAATTTCACTGAATGTTTTCACTGTCCAGTCACAGAGTGAGAGTATAGAGGAGGAGTGGTAAAAAGAGGTGGCTGAGCCACAGTTTTAATGCACCCTGGCGACATACCTAAAGTGTAAAATATAGCTGGAGGAGACTGTAAATATGCCATGGCTGCATTCAGTACCAGGACAGGGTCATCCAGCGCCCAGGGCAAGGATGCAGAATTGCACCCCCACTATTATACTATACACACTGCTGAATGCATAGCTCACAACTGTCCCTATTTTCGAGGGACTGTCCCTGATTTGGAGCAATGTCCCTCTGTCCCTCATTCCTTCTCATTTGTCCCTCATTTTGGTCTGATTTATATAGATGTATATAAAATGCACTTTTTATCTATCAAAAAGTGTTTTCCAGCGCTAAACCTTTCATCCGATTTCTAAATTGCTGCATTTGTCAATTCCAAAAGCCAATATAAAGGAATAATAGTGGTGAAAAAAGCACTTGTGGGTTTAACTAATCTTTTTTATACAATTCTCCTTTAAGAGGGCGTGGCAGGGGGTGTGCCCTATACCTGCATACTTTTGCTGATAGGTGTCCCTCATTCCCATCTCAGAAAGTTGGGAGGTATGAGAATGGGCGTCCATTTTTTTGCCCCCTTTGCTTCACTGCACCCAGGGCAACTTCCCTTCCTGCTCACCCCTCGCCCCGGTCCTGGCTGCTATGCTTTGCATCAGGGCAATGGCAAAATCAATGCGACATATGGAGTTGTCAGCCATTCAAGTCAGTGGAGACATACTGCAACTATGAGCCAAATGCTTGGCTCGTGGTTGCACAGCAGAACATAATAAGCTCCATGATAGAGTGCCATTCCGCAGAAAAACAAATAAAGAATAAAAACAGCTTGGAGGAGGGCCGCCTCCTGAATGCCTGGAATGCAATCCACCATGCATTGCTTATCAGAACGTTGGCTACTGTGAGCCTAAGCCTAAATGATAGTAAACATACAGAAGAAAAAGAATTCCGGCATTACCCCCATCACCAGTCAGACAGGTCTGTGCTGTTTAACAGAGCGGTCTATGGCCTCATTTACACCGGGAAAAAGTTGTAGCTGCAGCACATTCCTAGTTCGGATGTAGTCAAACACAGTGGCGGTGCGTCCATAAAGGGCGCAGGAGTGCCGCCCCCCCCCCCCCTCTCCTGTCACTCGCTCTCTCATATAGATAGAGTCATGCATAGTATGACTCTATCTATGGTCGCCGCTGCCGCCCCCTATTCATGTGCCCGGCCCCCTGTTGGGCACCGGGCATATGAATTACAGCGGCGGGGTTTCTTTGGAAGCGCCCAATTAGAGCCATAAGCTCGATTAGGCTTCCAAAGGGGGTAAACTGCGGGCGCACTGCTGTACGTTCGCTGATTACTCATTGGTGTGTTAGGGAACCGAATACATTGCTTCCCTAACACTGACCAAACCTCTCAGCCAATCAGGTTGCTCAGATCTGGTTACCTGTCACCTGATTGGCTGAAACAACAGGCGTCGCTATTGGACGCCTGACGGGAGGAGAGGACGGGAGAAGAAGTTCAGGAGACACATGAAGGACCTTGCTTGTTGCTGTCACCCGCTGCCCCACAAGACAGGGAAAGTGCGGGCGGGAGGTACATTGTCACACTGGCAGAATTTGGCACACTGGCAGCATTTGTGCACACTGGCAGAATTTGGCACACTGGCAGCATTGGGCACACTGGAAGCATTGGGCACACTGGCAGCATTTGCCACACTGGTAGCATTTGATGGGCACACTGGCAGCATTGGGCACACTGGAAGCATTGGGCACACTGGCAGCATTTGCCACACTGGTAGCATTTGATGGGCACACTGGCAGCATTTGGCACAGTGGCTGCATTTGATTGGCACACTGGCAGCGCTTAATGGCACAGTGGCTGCAAATGATGGCACAGTCGCTGCGTTCGATGGGCACAGTCACAGCATTTGATGGCACAGTGGCAGCGTTTGATGTTTTTTTTTTTCTAAATGTTTTCAGTTTTTAGAGAAAAAAAGGAACGGGACTTTGTATGAGGTACACGGAGGCAGAAGAATAATATATTTTTCATTATTCATATATTTACTTGTTATTGCACATAACCATACATTAATATTTTCAATTTCATCAAGATATACATTCCAACAAGGACTTAATGGTAAATACATGAGTAACTTGACATTCAATAAACACCAATTATATATGGATATGTGACACATTAAAGTGTCACTTGGGAAAAATACAAAAACAAAAAGAAATAGGTCAAAAAGGAACGTCCATTCTTAGTGGAAAATTGTATACACAAAACGGAAGTTGACAGCTCTACGCGTTTCGTGACCTTTTTGTTACTCGTCAGGAGCAAAACTGTAATGGTAACCTATGAATAGAAGAAACAACCATATTTTTGATGGTCTGGGAAAATGTGGACAAATGCACAATATGAAAAAAAAAACCATATGTACACTTGACCCACTGACTTATATATATATATACCTGCGCAGAGGTGGTGCAGCACATTGATAGTCAGGCCAGCCAACAATGCCATAGACCGGGGTTGAGGGGGCACAGCCCAGGCGACACCCAAAGAGCACAAATGACACCCCAAGCAGGTCAGAGTGTAGGATATGACACAAATTCAGTGTTGAAAGTAGAGTGGCTCATAATGAAGGGACATCTATGAAATAAACAATCAAAAATCTGAGTGTAAAAAGTGAATGTAAAGGTGAAATGTGGAACTAAGAAAAAGAAAAAAAAGTGACACAAAAGTGCAAGGAAAAGCTGAAAAGTAAGAAAAATAATAGGAAAAGTAAAACTTAGGAAGACTAAAGAAATAAAGAATCAGTGAACGAAATCACAGTGATAGAAAAAACAGCCAGTGAGAGAAAAAGAAAAAAAAATTAAATATAAACAAAAAGGAAAAAGGAGATGCAAATATGTGAGTACCTAAAAATACGTGAGTAAAGGTAGGGAACCAATGTACATGTAGTTGCAATGAAGGAGTGATAAAAAAGGAGGACCAGGGTAAGAGAACCTACAGAGGGGGGAAAACTCATGTGGAGGACGCCGCCATAGACCTACCCCCAACGTCATGAACCCGAAATCCAAGGGGGCGAGGAAGGCGCAAACAGCTGCCTGACATACCAATCAGGCTAAGCAGCCGCGAGCGTCAGACCGAGCCCTCTGAAAAACCCGGCAGCCAGTACAAGTACGCCACGAGGACACCAAATATCCGGCGCCGGAGACATGACCTTGGCGCGCAGTGGAGGAGACCCCGCCCGCCCCATGTCAGAACAGGGCGTCCCCCCCCCCCCCAAGATTTTTTAGCACCAGCCGCCACTGTCCTGCAGTATTGCACAGATTATTCCCCCTGGAAGCAAGCTGTTTGCGTGCAGGGCTGATCTTCTGTCCCTAACTGCAACCAATTGCTTTGTGTGTGAATACATCTGAACACTGGCAGACAGCCGCGGATAGCTATGGCCGCTGTCAGCCTGTCATTGCTTGGTACAGACTCAGCAGCCACAACTATCAGCAATCACTTGTGTAGGAACCCACTGGATTCTTGCCACAGCTGGCATATTTTTACTGTGTTGTTTTTTTGTTTTTTTTATAAAATCACTTTTTCTTTATTAACCGCTTGCCGACCGCCTCCTGTACATATACGTCAGCAGAATGGCACGGCTGCGCAAAGCAACATACCTGTACATCGCTTTTAATTTCCACCCCTCTCGCAAGCTCCGTGACCGCGCCCGCTGGACTCGATGTCCGCCAGTGTCCTGTGATTGTGTCACGGAGATGCACGACAGGGGGATACCTGTGTAAACTAGGCATTTCCCTGTTCTGCCTAGTGACCGTACCCTGTCATTGGTATCAGTGATCAATGTTGTGTCACTGGTAGCCCAGCCCCCACACAGTGAGAATCACTCCCTAGGACACACTTAACCCCTGCCTCGCCCCCCTCGTGGTTAACCCCTTCCCTGCCGGTGTCATTTACACAGTAATCAGTGCATTTTTATAGCACTAATCGCTGTATAAATGACAATGGTCTCAAAATAGCGTCAAAAGTGTCTGAAGTGTCCGCCATAATGTTGCAGACACGATAAAAAAACACAGATCGCTGCCATTGCTAATAAAAAACAAATGAATAAAAAAAGTCATAAAACTATCCCCTATTTTATAGATGCTATAACGTTTGCGTAAAACAATCAATATACAATTATTGCGATTTTTTTTTACCAGAAATATGTACCTGTCTTGTTTGTAACATCTGTATACTGCTGTTCAGAGTATATAGGGCCTGGGGGCCCCACGGCTTTTTTATTTTTATTTGGGTATGGGGTTCCCCTTAATATTCATACCAGACCCAAAGGGCCTGGTAATGGGCTGGGGGGGGACCCATGCCGTTTTTCCTCAATGATTTTCATCTATATTGCAGGGACCCGACAATACATTACAGCCGGAAGCAGTTTTAAATGACTTTTATTCCTTTAGAAATGTAATTTTGCTGCAAGGACTGTTCTAAACACGGGAAAAAACACTTTACAGGCATACAAAAGTCACCCCCAGGCACGATATTTAAAGGAATATTTCACTTTTATTGTGTTACTTTAAGCATTATTAAAATCACTGCTCTCGAAAACAACGTTTGTTTTTAAAACTTTTTTTGCATTGATCCATGTCCCCTGGGGCAGGACCCGGGTCCCCAAACACTTTTTATGATAATAGCTTGCATATTAGCTTTAAAAATCACTTTTGATTTTTCACGTTCAGTCCCATAGACTTTAACGGTGTTCACACAAACTTTTTGACATGTTCTGCCGCAAACCGAACCATGGGGGTGTTCGGCTCACCCCTAATTATAACTTATCCTCTTCCTTTAATGACATCAATCATCTCTCCACTATGCCTCCCAGAGGAGGAAAAAAGAAACAACAAAAAAAAAACCCACCTCCTCACAATTTCCACCCACCAGATGCATCCCACAGACTATCCGATCCATAACGCAGCTTTGCCCCCAAAAGGGTTTAGTACACCCTTATTTCTGAGGAGCAATACAACCATCCTGCCCATGTATCTTCAAATTTATCCTGTTGGTTTTTAACCATATGTATCCATCTCTCTGCTTCCATTATTTGTTCTACTTCCCTTTTCCAATCCATTATAGTGAGACATCCAGACTGTTTCCAAAATCTAGGCATCAATATTTTGGCTGAATTTAGCATCTAGCAGATGATAGTATTCCATGAAAAAGAAAATGTAATTGACAGAATGCTATAGGTCTAAGTGTCATTTTCTTAATCCAAGGTGCTGTCTCCTCCCAGAAAACTTTAATCTTTGGGCAATGCCACCATAAATGCAGAAATGAATCCCTTTGGTTACATCCCCTCCAGCAATTAACATTTGCTGATGGATATATCTGAGCCGGTGTACAATGCCATCTTGTCAGGAACTTGTAAGCCCTTGTACACATGGTCGGACATTCCGATGGAAAATGTCTGATCGGACCGTGTTGTCGGATAATCCGACCGTGTGTGAGCTCCATCGGACTGTTTCCGACGGAATATCCAACGGACCAAGTTTTCCAGCTTGCCTATAAAATTTTCCGACAACATGGTCCGATCGGACTTTGTCCGATCGTTTGTAGAGAGTTCTGATCGGACAAAGTGCGACGCATGCTCAGATCAAATTCTTACACCAAAGCTATTGGCTACTAGCCTGAATGTAGTCCCGTCGTAATGAAATAACGTCATCACGTTCTGAACAATCAGACATTCCGACAACTTTGTCCGACCGTGTGTATGCAACAGTTTCGGACAAAATCCGACGGATTTGGTTATCGGAATGTCCGACCGTGTGTACAAGGGCTAAGACATCTCCTGTATATGGGAACTTATTAAAGTATGGTGTGTCGCTCCCATCGGCCTTTTAATTTCCTCTGATGTAGAATTATAGCCCAGTTCTCTCTCCCATTCTCAAATGAAATAGGGAGTTGTCATATTTTGGGTGCCCAGAACCAGCCTACCCATTCGAGACAACATATGACCCAGCTCTGATAATGGTTAACACACCATTCCTCAAAAGTAGTAAGCGGGTTCACTGGCCTGATCTGGAGCTTCCACTTATTGAACAAATCTGTCAGTTGACGGTATTCGAACCAAATCCACCAATGGAAGCAATTTACCCTGTGGCGCCATGCCAGCGCAATTACCCTTCCCGCCCATTCCCCAGCGATCTAAACTCCCAAATTTCCCAGGGAAATCCTTCCAATGGTGTTAAAGGGGATATTGGGGGGGGGGGGGGGGGCAAAATTTCCCGTCCCGATTCTATCCCAAATGGATAGTGTTGTCTTCATCAATGGTGATGTATATTCCGACAACCCCCTATAAGAAACTGGAATTCCGGGGGCTCCGGCCAAGTTCCTACCTGCTAATGTTTTCTCCAAGCGAACCGTAATTTTACTAGCAGAGTCATGGCACTAGTTCATTATACGAACCAGGGCCATGGCTCTGTTATAAAACGCTATATATCCGGGAGTCCCACCCCACTCTCCCATTTTGGTCTCCTCAAAATCTGGTGTGCCTACCTGGGATGTTTGTCTCCCCACACAAAGGTCATAAAAGCCCTTCATTTTTGTTTAAAGAATATCTGTGAGAGTGTTATGGGTATGGTATGTAAAACTTAAATAAGCCTGGGAATTACTCATTTTAAGCAAGTTTACCAGCCAAACAAAGTCATGACTTCTCTACTTTTGTAAGTCTTTTATTATGGATAACATCCAGGGTCCATAGTTTAGATCATATAGGCGCTTTATATCTGAGGAGATATAGATCCCTAAATAGAATATAGAATCAAGGCGCCAAACAAAAGGAAAAGATTGTTTCAAGGTGGTCCTCATCCTCAAAGGCATATTGCTCAGCATCAACACTGATTTCTCAATGTTTATTTTAAAATTAGATATAAGGCCAAACCTGTCTATTTCCAACATCTGTTCCGTCAAAGACTCTTGAGGAGAAGAGAGGTACAACAGTAGATCATCTGCGTAAGCTAAGATCTTATGTTCCGTTGATCCAATACAAATCCCTTTAATCTTCTTAGTTCCCCTAATTGTGCGCATAAAAGGACTCAAGCACCACAGCAAAAAAAAAATGGGGACAGTGGGCATCCCTGCCTAGTCCAATTCCGTATCTCAAAATAATCTGATAGTCTACCATTAACTTTAACCCTTGCTCTAGGATCTGCATACAGTGCAGTCAGCCATCCCATCATCCGCTCTCTGAGACCCATCTCACTCAAAACTCCGACCATAAACTCCCATCCCACCCTATCAAATGCTTTTTCAGCAACCACTGAAATTACTACAATCGGGGTCTGGTTCGGTCCATTATGCATCCAATGCAATACATGCAGGGCAGTATTATCTCTCGGTCCTTCATAAACACTGTTTGGTCTGGGTGAAATGCCGGTCGGGGCTTGTTGGCTGTTCTCTCCGTGTCTGGCGGTGCTCCGACGTCTGATGCCATTGCGCCATATGACGCGGTGGCACCGGATGCCACCCTGCCGAGGGAGCAGCTGCTGCGTCGCCTACTAACACTTCTCTGCTGACACTTGATGTCGGCAGGGGGAGATTTGGCGACACACCCTCTTTTAACCCTTTATTTTTCCCTTTTTCACTCTACTGTGGTTTTGATTTCATTATCCCAAGTATTCATCCACCTGTGTGGGGATGTGGGGGCTTCCTTCCTTATTCCTATATAAGCATGGCTGCAGCATTAGCTGATTGCTGCACGCCAAGCCTGTATGGTTATCAGCAATGATGATTTCATTCTCCCTTTGGTAAGTTATTGCCAACTATTTTTGCAACATTTCCTGGAGTATCTGCATAATAGTTTCAGTTTGAAGTCTATGATTTCCCTGTGACTGTTTGCTCTTTACTCTGTGGGTTTATTTTTGATATTCTCTCCCTGCTGCATTTTATATTAGTATGTGTCAGCCCTTATTTATGCAGCGCTGGCTCCTGATGACCAGGCGCTATTGTTTTTGGAAAGTTACGTTGCCTGAAGCCACAGTTGGGCTTCGGGACTATTTCTCAAAATTTCTGGTTTCAGTACCAGTCCAGCTGGGTTGCACTGGGTTCTCCTTTACTGCAGGTGTCGCTGTCACCGCTGGCAAGAGTAGAAATGCAGTATAGCTGGGTGCATTGAATGCCACTTATCTCTCAGAAACAGCCCAGTGGGAGTGTTTTCCTGCTGTGCATTCTGGGGGGGGGGGGGGGGGGGTTTAAGGTACCAACGCCATGTTGGAGGGAGGTTTACCTTCTGTCTGTTTGGTTCTGGTGGTCCTCTTGACCCAGCCCCATGGCCCTCCTGGCCTGGGGTGCAGAACCATACATCCTGAGTCTCGGGGCTGGCTAGCCCAAGGTGACGCAACTGCAGGGATAGGCCCAAGTGACTTTCGGAGCCTACTGATCCAGGGAAGATCCGGTGCTGTCTCATCTGAAGGGAGAGGCCCAGCAACTGAAAAACCCGAGGGGAGGACTCCTTCAGGAGAAGGCTGTGCGCAAGGCTGGTTTCTCTGAAGGAGCCTGGAGGCTTAGTTGAAGGATGCAATTTGGATCAACATTCATACGGTATCGCCGGATCGGCTAAGAGAAACTGGTACCGTATGTCAATTCTTTAAATGTATCCACATCCCTCAGTAACACTCAAGTGTATCTCACAAGTCTGTGGCAGAGACTTTGTCGAGCACCCCACCGGCTGCTAGGCCTAGTAAGAGAGGTCTATCCGGGGGTTGTTAAATCCAGTTGTGAAACGGTTTCTATTCTCTGGATTTTCTCTCAAGACTTCCATCTTGCCATCCAAGTGCCTGAACTCACTCCTAACTAGGGATGAGCTTCGTGTTCGACTCGAACATTGGCTGTTCGTCCGTTTGGCGAAGTCCAAACATTTTGGTCCGTTCGGGCCAAATTCGCGTGGCGCTCACGGCCCATGATGGAGCAGTGCATTGCTGGCTCATGATTGGCCAAGCATGCACTGTGACCCCGCATGCTTGGCCAATCGCAGCGCCAGCAGCGAGGAGAGCCATGATTGGCCACAGGCAGGATGCCTGTGGCCAATCATAGCTCAGGCTGTGTAGTGCACGCCCCACACTATATAAGGCCGCCAGCGCGGCGGCCTTGTGTAGTGTGTTGGCGTCTGAAGCAGTGGGTCTTTGATCAAATGGGTTTCTCCTAAGCTTGGGTTTAACTGTGGTTTCTCCCTTTTTGTCAATAGGTGGCACTGTTACCTTTGGCATTAGTATGATGAATTACAGTGAATTCAGGTTATGAATGTGTATACTTTCCCAGCCATTCAGCGTGAGTTTTTTTTGGCCGCTGAGACTGCTGGGTAAAGGTATTTATTCAGAGAGAGTCAGGTGATCAGGGTTCTTTTCACCCGGGCTGCAGTCTGGGCGGATATGTGTGGAGCAGCAGCAGAAGTCTAAGCCTGAAGCCTAAGGCCTAACCACGTGTAAAGGGGCTCGACCTGAGGGGAGCCTGATTGTTGCCAGGAGGCATAGGAGAAGAAGTTGGGTCAGCCACTCTTGTTGCCATAGGCAGGTGTAAGGGGATGGAGTTTTGAAGGTGTACCAGAGGAGACTCCTAATCAGCCGGGGAATGTAGCTGGGAAAGCTTCAGGAGAGAACTCATCCAAGAAGTAGAATGGGCAGCTGTAAAGCTTGAAGGAGTACAGCAGGTACCTGTAAGTAAAGCTTGAACTAGTACGGCGGGTAGCTGTGAGGTGAGCTTGAGGGGTTGTCATGACTCGGCAGCAGTGTTCATGTCTGTTTGCTCACCTTTCTGTTGTGTTCATCTCGCTGTTCACCTGTATGCTTAAGTAATCTTTCCTCAAGCATGGCTCCACTCAGACCTCTAATTAAGAACACTATGTTAACCTGTACACTGCAAGCCAAGACTTACTGATCAATATAGTGTGTTTGGCTTCCGTGTTCTCTTTGTTGTTTGTCCTACATCTGATCCTGTTTACTGAACTTGGCTTGTTCTTGACTGTCCTCGTCTACTTCATATCCCGACCTTTGGCGTGTTCTTTGACTATCCCTGTCTGCTTGTTGCCCTGACCTTTTGGCTTATCTCCTGACTATCCTTGTTGTCTCTATCTGCTGCTTCCTTTCTATCCTCCAGTAGTCTAACATGAGCGTGAGCTGGAAGACTCTGGGGGCCACGACCTGGAGCCAGACTGCAGCAAAGTCCCAGTGTGATTTGTGTTGCTCCAGAGTACCTGCTTTCCTGAATCACCCAGAGCTCCATCCGCAGCAGTCAGCCGTAGGATTCACTACCTCAGCAGTGCACTCCAGACCCCAATGGGGTGCATCTGTCACCTGGCCTCAGTTTGATCAGCTATGGATCCGACTCACGTGCCACTACTTGCAGGTGATCCATTGCAGGGCATAATCCATAGATTCAAGACCCAGGAATCTAATCAGACCCAGGTCTTATGATTCCTCCAGGATTTGGCTTCCCGTTTCAAGCAGCTTCAGGCTTCCTTAGGAACCCCGATTCAGCAATTGCAATCAGCAGCTGTACCTATTCCGGTTGCAGTCACGGCCACACAGTCGCTGCAGCTGCCAGCTCCTTCCCGTTTCTCTGGGGACTCCAAGGCCTGTAGGGGGTTCCTCAGCCAGTGCACCATTTGTCAGGAAAGGTTTCCCCTGCTGGTGGCACTGTCAGATCTATGGGCCGCAGTACTAGTGTCCACCAGCGGGTGTCTCCCGGCAGTCTGGAGCCAACATCATCTCCTGCAATCAGGTGTCACCTGAGACTGATTGCAGGAGATATGTATTTATACCTGGCAGATGCTGCACACATTTGCCTTGGTATTGTTTCTTGAGCTCTGACCTGTGTTTGCTAACCAGTTATCCTGTGACCCTGTATCCGTTCCTGAACCCCTGCCCTGCAGCCTGATCCCCGCCGATTCCCCTGTCTCCTGCAAATAATTTTGTATTTTATGTAAGATTTTATTTATGTCCATCGATAATCTATTTATTGTGAATACATGTCTAGTGAATAAATATTCCATATTTAATCTGTATTCATATTGTTTGATGTGTAGTTTTAAAAAAATTATATTGAGTAGTTTTACCTATCAAATTTGTTATCATTCAGGCAATTCCTGATGTCAATCGCACAACAAAATGTACATTGAATATCGCTTCCTATTTGTATATACATAGGCTATGACAGAATGGGAGCATTTTTTTTTAGGGAGCCTCCTATATGCAAGATGTAACGGTACTGAAATATTTTTATGGGTATAGGTATTTTGTAACAAATAAAATGTATTTATGAATTTTAAACTAACCAAGTATTCCACTTTGGGTTTTAAGAGTAGCACTCTTAAAATACTTTTTTGTTTTCACTGGTTTTTATTGAAATGTTTTCATAAAGGATAAAGAAATCTCAAGGGATGTTACAAACATTAACCCCCTGATGAAGTCACGTGGGCTGTGACGCAACCAGTCGGGAAGGAGTCGGATATGTCATTTCCGTTCACTTCCGATCCCGGAAGTTCATGGTTTCTGAAGCTGTTAACTAATTTTAAAAGTGAGTTACTATGTTTATATATATATATATAATAAACTTTAATCAGGATTTGCTTTCTTGTATAACCATAGAACCCACTGGAGGAGAAGAGAGTGGATAGTAGGAGAGAGAGGACAGACCCATATACTATCGCATTGCTGATTGGAAGAAAGGATATGATATAGCCACCCATGGAGAGGAATTGCTTACACCCTAAATGCTTTTAGACCTTCTGGTCTAGGGAATGAGGGGAGCTGCTAGCACACACAGTGTGGATTGAGGTGCAAGGGAGAGTGATCTCTGAGGAATCTGATGACATTTGCACAACGGATATCGCGGGACACACTGATTTTTTTTTCAATATTAGATGAAAATCAAGTCACTAAATAGTTTTTTTTTTTTTCATGTTATCGCTGTATTGATTAAAGAGGAAGTAAACCCTAATGGATTTACTTCCTCTTTCATTGCCTGCAAAGGTAAAGCATAATGGACTACTATGCATCGCATCACATCGCATAGTAGTCCATTATGTGTCACTTACCTGACACAGGACCCAGCGAAGTCACCGCTGTCCCCTGTAGTCCGGCGCATCCATCTTCTCAGTGGGTCTTGCTGCCCCGCCGCTGTCATTCGGCGAAGCCGCGATGACGTCACTCCCGCGCATTCGCACGGGAGCCGGCACGCGCGGCATCTTCGTCATTGACGATGCCGCTCTCAGTGCGCTTGCGTGCCGCTGTCTACGGCGCATGCGCCGTAGACAGCGGTGCCTTACTTCGGGCAAATATCTCCTAAACCGTATAGGTTTAGGAGATATTTCTTGGACCTATAGGTAAGCCTTAATCTAGGCTTACCTGTAGGTCAAAGTGGTTTGTAAGGGTTTACAACCACTTTAATGTTTAATCTATTTTTGCATTTTTCTTATTACATTGCTCACAAATCCCTACTAAGTCCTATAAAAACTCAATTGTGTGCCATGTGGTGAATGCAGCAAAAAGCTGCATTCCCAGGTGTTGGAAGGAGTCACGGGGGGCACCCCATATCTCCAAGTGGCTTAATAAAGTCCGAAGAATTGGGCTAATGAAAAGTTTGCTATCTATGACCCCAGAAAGAAGGGAACGCATTACACAGATATGGGCTCCCTGGGAGGAATATCTACAAACGGAGGAAGGGAAGAGGTTGACTGGAGAGGAATCGGGAGAATAGGACATGAGAGTTTGGAGCTATAGATAGGTGAAGGAGTGTAGAGGGCTCCGGACCAGGGGGCAGCTAGGGGTTTAAGGAGGGTTTTATTTATTTTTTTACTATTATTTCGTTTGTTTTTGAGATTTTTTTTTTGGACCCTTAGGATTTAGGACTCATAGTTTACCCTGTTTCCCCTGAAAATAAGACCTGCCGTGATTGTCGGTGATGGCTGCAATATAAGCCCTACCCTCCAAATAAGCCCTACCCTGTTTCCCCCGAAAATAAGCCCTATCCTGAAAATAAGACCTACAATGACTTTAACTAGGGCTTATTTTGGGGGGTAGGGCTTATATTGCAGCCATCACCGACAATCACGCTAGGTCTTATTTTTTGGGGAAACAGGGTATTAGGATGATTAGGGGAACTGGTTATGTTTTGTATGTAAAAAAATAAATAAAAAAGGAATGCAAATTTGATTTAGAAACCGGGCCGAGGTTTGAACTTTATTTGTATTACGAATGGCTGGAGTTATGTATGTTATGCCTGTATATAATACTGTATTGCTATGGAGAAATAAAGAATAAAAAAATAATAATAATAATAATCTATTTTTGCTTATTTGCACTGGTGTTATTTACTACAATACCCAGTAGGGGTATTATTTGAATGTTAGATTTTGATAAGACATAAGAATTTTATTTTTATTTGCATTATTTTTCACACCTTGATGAGAAGTTTGTTGCAGCGCTGGCACTTTGAGTACAAACTCCGTATATATAATCTATTATTCACGTTATTTAATATCTACCTTGAGAGATCAGACACATCATTACTGTTTGCAATTTTTTTTTTATGTAGCTTATCATTCTTTTAGTTTTGAAGCATAGCGGCACTTCAGATTTGTAAACTATTACAGACATTGCAGATTTTCCGCGATATAGATTGCACGCGAATAACACCATAATTACCGAACAAGGAGAGGATAAAACACGTGTGACAATAAACTCTGCCTTTGTAAAGAGCTGCGTCATTTAACCACTTCAATACAGGGCACTTAAACACCTTCCTGCCCAGACTGTCGCAACTTGAATGACAATTGCGCGGTCATGCTACCTCGTAACCAAATTACATTTTTATCATTTTTTCCCCACAAATAGAGCTTTCTTTTGGTGGTATTTGATCACCTCTACGGTTTTTATTTTTTGCTAAACAAATAAAAAAAGACCGAAAATTTTGAAAAAAAATATGTTTTTTTTTGTTTCAGTTTCAAAACTTTGTAAATAAGTAAGTTTTCTCCTTCACTGATGGGCACCGATGAAGTGGCACTAATGAGGTGGCATTGATGGACACTGATATATGGCACTGATAGGCAGCACTGATGGGCACTGATGGGTGGCACTGATGGGCAGCACGGATAGGCACTGATAGGTGGCACAAATTGGCACTGATAGCTGGCACAAGATTGGCATGGATAGGCGGCATGGATGGGCATTGATAGGCGGCACATATGGGCATGGATAAGCGGCACCGATGGGCATGGATGGGCACTGATAGGTGGCACAAATGGGCACTGATAGGCGGCATGGATGGGCACTGATAGGCGGCACGGATGGGCACTGATAAGCGGTATTGTATTATACTGTACTGATAGATGCCAATCAGTGCCAAACAATAATGCATGCCAATCAGTGATGCCCATTGTGGCCACTGATTGGCATCCATTGTGGGCACTGATTGGCATCCCTGTTGGTCTAGGGTGGCATACCTGGTGCTGGGCATCCTTGGTGGTCTGGTGGCGACCCTGGTGGTCCAGTGTGGGCATCCTCAGGGGGGCTTCGCTGATAATCGATCAGCACAGACCCCCCCTGTCAGAGGAGCAGCTGATCGGCTCTCCTCTACTCGCATCTTACAGACGCGAGTGAGGAAAAGCCGATCACCGGCTCTTCCTATTTACACTGTGATCAGCCGTGATTGGACACGGCTGATCACGTGGTAAAGAGTCTCCATCAGAGACTCTTTACCGAGATCGTAGTTGCCGGGTGTCAGACTGATACAACCCAACAACGATCGCCAAGATGCGCACCCCCAGGGGCGCGCAGCGGCTCAAAATCCTGATCACGTCATATGACGTCCGGTCAGGATTTTGAAACCACTTTGCCACCGTGTTTCTGCTATAGGGCGGGCGGCAAGTGGTTAAAATCCTTTTTTTGCTTTTCTCACCTGCTCAGTGATGTGGTGCCACGCCAGTGAATTGTGTTTTTCTGCCTCCTGTAAAGTGTTTATTGAAGTCGGTGTCCTTGTTAGGAATATTCAGTATGTTTTCATACCCTGTAATCAAGGTGGATTTAGTCAGATGCTCAATGTGTTTCTGCAAGGGACCGCATTGCTATTATAGTTTGTAATGTGTAACCTCCCTCTTCTGCTCCACTGGCAACGGTGAGTTAAGGCAGAAAGCAGAACATACACTCACCGGCCACTTTATTAGGTACACCTGTTTAATCGCTCGGTAACACAAATTGCTTATCGGCCAATCACATGGCAGCAACTCAATGCATTTAGGCATCTAGACGTGGTGAAGAAGACTTGCTGAGTTCAAACAGAGCATCACAATGGGGAAGAAAGGGGATTTAAGTGAGGTTGAACGTGGCATGGTTTGTTGGTGCCAGACGGGCTGGGCTGAGTATTTCAAAAACTGCTGATCTGCTGGGATTTTCACACACAACCATCTCTCGAGTTTACAGAAAACCGTCCGAAAAAGAAAAAACATCTAGTGAGCGGCAGTTGTGTGGAGGAAAATTCCTTTTGATGCCAGAGGAGAATGGGTCAGACAGGTTGGAGATGATAGAAAGGCAACAGTGACTCAAATAACCACGCGTTACAACCAAGGTATGCGGAATGCCATCTATGAATGCACAGCACATCCAACCTTGAAGCAGATGGGCTACAGCAGCAGAAGACCACACCGGGTGCTCCTCCTGTCAGCTAAGAACAGGAAACTGAGGCTACAATTGGCACAGGCTCACCAAAATTGGACAATAGAAGATTGGAAAAACGTTGCCTGGTCTGATGAGTCTGGATTTCAGCTGCGACATTCAGATGGTGGGGTCAGAATTTGGTGTAATACAACATGAAAGCATGGATCCATCCAGCCTTGTATCACCGGTTCAGGCTGGTGGTTTAATGGTGTTGGGGATATTTTCTTGGCACATTTAGGTCCCCTTAGTACCAATTGAGCATCGTTTAAACCCCACGGCCTACCTGAGTATTGTTGCTGACCGTGTCCATCCCTTTATGACTACAGTGTCCCCATCTTCTGCTGGCTCCTTCCAGCAGGATAATGCAGGATAATGCAACATGTCACAAAGCTCCAATCATCTCACCACTGGACAATGAGGTCACTGTACTCCAAAGGCCTCCACACTCACCAGATCTCATTCCAATAGAGAACCTCCAATGTCATCCACACTCACCAGATCTCATTCCAATAGAGAACCTCCAATGTCATCCACACACTCACCAAATCTCATTCCAATAGAGAACCTCCAATGTCATCCACACTCACCAGATCTCATTCCAATAGAGCACCTCCAATGTCATCCACACTCAGCAGATCTCATTCCAATAGAGAACCTCCAATGTCATCCACACTCACCAGATCTCATTCCAATAGAGAACCTCCAATGTCATCCACATTCACCAGATCTCATTCCAAAAGAGAACCTCCAATGTCATCCACACTCAGCAGATCTCATTCCAATAGAGCACCTCCAATGTCATCCACACTCACCAGATCTCATTCCAATAGAGAACCTCCAATGTCATCCACACTCACCAGATCTCATTCCAATAGAGCACCTTTGGGATGTGGTGGAAAACGGGAGATCGCCATCATGGATGTGAAACCGACAAATCTGCAACCGTGTGATGTTATCATGTCACTATGGACCAAAATCTCTGAGGAACGTTTCCAACACCTTATTGTAATCTATGCCACTAAGAATGAAGGCAAAAGGGGGTCCAACCCGGTACTAGCAAGGTGTGCCTAATAAAGTGGCCAATGAGAGTGGAATATAGTTCTGTCCAGGGTAAAGTAGGGATTTCACTGGGAGCCCCTCAGAAATGTACAAATCAAGCCATTAATGTAAACCAAACTAATGGCAGACTGGAAACTGGACCCAATCAACTGGTAAACAGAGCCCTTGAGGCTTGAGTCAATTTACAGTAAAACAATAGCAACAGATGTTTTTTTTTTATTTTCTGTAAAGCTTTATCTGAGGTCTAATCAGAGGGTGTACACGGAAATAGGATGCCTACAAGCCTTCCCGCTTTCATTTTTTGACGATTGACAATGGCACGTAGCTGCAAGGACCTTATCTACTCCATTCTTACAGAAATGAAGGAACAAAGCTTTGAAGAATTTAAAGTGTATCTGAACGATGAGTGCATCCTTAAGCCGTACCAACATATTCCAGTTGCAGAACTGGAGAGAGCAAAACGCATTGATGTTCCAGATCTTCTGATCAGGCGATACCAACAGCAAGGAGCCTTGGAGGTAACCCTTAATCTGGAGGCCATTAAAGAAAGCAATCTCGCAGAAAAACTCAGGTAAGTCATATAATTGGAGAATAGCAGAAGAAATGAGGAGCTTTTAATGCATAACTCCCAATTGTCCCTCAATTTGGAGGAACTGTCCTTCTTTTGAGATCAAATCTCTCTGTCCCTACTGCAGCCTCGACTGTCCCTTTTTTTTTGGTCTGATTCTATACAAAATTACAGTAAAACTTTGGATCGCGAGCATAATTCGTTCCGGGAAACATGCTTGTAATTCAAAGCACTTATATAGCAAAGCGAATTTCCCCATAAGAAATAATGGAAAATCACATGATTCGTTCCACAACCATTTATTCATAGGTCCTTCTGTTTATAGTCCATATAATATTATAGCGATGTAACCAGGTGATGTAACTATAAAATGTCCATCCACAAATGGAAAGGGGATTAGAAGCCAAATCCAGTAGGGAGCTCCAGAGTATAAAAGAGAAGAGAGGCGCCTCTAAGTGTAGCAATATGGTTACATTTAATGAAATTGCAACATTTAGCAACTCACATGGTTGATGATGTAAAGAGACACATCTAAGTATGCAGGCATCCGGGGTAAAGCGGTCCACATAGACCATCCCCCGCAACGCCGGTGATGTATCAAATAGTGACCCCCATCGGATAGAGCCTGCCCTGTACTGCACTTGCGCAGTACGGAGGACAAGGAAAAGCCGAACATCCCCGAAGATGAACGGGGCCTGCGCTGTGAGTCCAGGTTCAAGCCCCACCATCCAAGTGGACATAGAGTTAGAATAAAAAATAGCAGAGGGAAGTGAGGCCGTGCTCGAAGCGTGCCGAGGGAAGTGAGGCTGTGCTCGAAGCGTGCCGAGCGAAGTGAGCCCGCGAGGGGCTTTGTTACTATGAGCAACAGTATGTCCACTTGGATGGTGGGGCTTCAACCTGGACTCATGGCACAGGTGCCGTTCTTTTTCGGAGACTTTTGGATTCTCCTTCTCCTCTGTACTGCGCAAGCGCTGCGTCTGCGCAGTACGGGGAGGACACTATTCGATGGCCGGACACTTTTTGACAGAACACCGACTCTCACCGCTGTCAGTCTGCAATTGTGACCGGGAAGACTACCCTGCAATGATTTGAAAGCGAGGCTTGGAGCTCTGATGGAGGGCAGCGTGGAAGGGATGACGTTGATGGCGGTGTGAAGGACGGTCTTTGTGGACAGATTTACCCCGGATGCCTACATACTTAGATGTGCCTGTTTTAATCGTCAACCATGTGACTTGCTATGACTTGCTTAATGTTGTACCTTCATGAAATGTAACCATATTGCTACACTTAGAGGCGCCTATCTTCTCTTTTATACTCAGTTGCGACTTGACGTTACTTGTATATCAAGACATCGCTTGTATATCAAATCAAAATGTATTTAAAAATTTTGCTTGTCTTGCAAAGCACTCTCAAACCAAGGTTTTACTGTATTATTATTATTATTATTATACACGATTTATATAGTACCAACAGTTTACGTGGCGCTTTACAATGTAATTACAGTACAGTTCAATACAGAAGGAACAGAAGGGCCCTGCTTGTGCAGCTTACATTATAAAGGGAGGGGGTGGTGGTACAAGAGATAATAGCTGCAGAGAATGATTTGATGGGGGCGGCTCGGGGACAGTTAGGTGGGTGTGGGATAGGCTTCCTTGAATAAATGAGTTTTCAGGGATCTCCTAAAGGTGGACAAGGTAGGGGCTGATCGGACAGACTGAGGCAGGGAGCTCCAGAGGATGGGAGAGGCTCTAGAGAAGTCTTGAAGGCAAGCATGAGAGGAGGTAACAAGGGAGCTAGAGAGCAGGAGGTCCTGGGAGGAGCGGAGGGGACGATTTGGGCGATATCTGCAGATGAGGTTGGTGATGTAGATGGGGTGATGTTGTGAATGGCCTTGTATGTTATGGTTAGCATTTTGAATTTTACATGGTGGGGGAGGGGAAGCCAGTGAAGGGAATGGCAGAGGGAGCAGCAGTCATGGATCAATTAGTGAGGTGTATTAGTCTAGCAGCAGTATTCATAATAGACTGAAGGGGGGATAGCCTGCTTAAGGGTAGGCTATTAAAGCGGTTGTATACCCGCTGAATTATTTTTCTTTTTACTCACCTGCAAAGGAAAAGGCATAATGAGCTAGTGAGTTGAGGAGTGGAGAGATAGATCTGGGTGTTGTTGGCATAGAGGTGGTATTGGAAGCCATGGGAGGTTATCAGTTGGCCCAGGGAAGAGGTAAAGAGCGAGAATAGGAGGGGCCCAAGGACAGAACCTTGGGGTACCCCCAACAGAAAGAGGAAGGGGAGCGGAGGAGATGGAGTTGTAAGCGACACTGAAAGTGCGCTGAGATAGGTAGGAGGAGAACCAAGATAAAGCAGAATCACGGAGGCCAAGGAAGTGTAATTTGCTGAGGAGGAGCAGGTGGTCAACTGTATAATATAAAGGGAAATTGGGGCAAGGGGAAAAAAATTGGGACTTTATATGATAACACACCCTTCGAGTAGGATGGGACATACAATATAATATCTAGGATATTCATTGGTGACGATAATGGACTTAATACAGTGATTGATATGCATTTAATTAATTCAATAAATATGATACAAATTAATAAAGCATGATTGATACATCATATCATAAGAGAATAACATAGTAGACAATGTATCATATAATAAAATCAATATCAGCAGTACATCCAATAGTCACAGAACAACATAAACATCTTGTATTAAATAAATTGATGACTCCTTTTGTAAAAAAAATAAAAATAAATTGATGACTCATCCAGATAAAACCCATGGTACAGACATGGTTGCTGTGACATGACATCAAATATAAAAGCTCTACGCGTTTCGTGGATTTGTATCCACTCATCAGGAGCAGCTAACTGGGGATGCCTCAAATGGATAATAGGTAAATAATTAATGTTCATTAATTAACACAGGAAGAGAGGGAACAGCAACTACAGTCCTGGCACTCTTACCTGTGGATATAAAATAAATTTGTAGAAGAACATAAATAGTAAAACTGTTGATGATGAGAGGCACCAAGGGATGAAAGAATCATCCACCCGGGTGCTGAGGTGGTGACACAGCGGCAGCAGGGCAGAGCCAGCCAGGGACCAAGAAAGTGCAGAAGTGCATATGCGGAGTCCCCCTTCCAATGCTGTAGTAGTCAGTGAGAGCCCCAATGGGATCTAAAATAAATAATTATATATATATATATATATATATATATATATATATATATATATATATATATATATATATATATATATATATATTGCGAGTGTGTATTGTACAGGAACTATAGGAAGAGAGGGTGGAATGGTGAAGAGTGAGTGTATGGAAGGGTGAAGGAGCTAATAACCAACACCTGGGTGCAAAAAGGAATTCAAATAAGGCAATAAAATTAAATTTAAAAAGTACCAAAACCACCAGAAACACCAATAGCAACGCATTAAACAGTGAATACCTGGGCTTGATAAAAGTATGTGAAAGAAAGTGAAGTGGAGTGCCACTAGGGGCATAATTATGAAGCCCCTGGATGCTGGAAAGAAAACCAGCCTGCCCGCCAGTGGTGACCCACCAACGTCACACTATGCCCTGCACTGCAAGAGGAGGCGAACACACACAGGCGCCTGCACGCTAGGGTTGCCACATCATCCCTTTAACCACTTAACAACCGCCCTATAGCCGAATGACGGCTACAGGACAGTTTCTTAACTCTGGGAGGCCGTCATATGACGTCCTCCCAGAATTCCGCTCTCGCGCGCCCCCTGGGGCGTGCACTCGAGAGCATCCGTGACCGCCGGGTCCACGGGACCCGGCGCATCACGGATCACGGTAAACGCCCGCTCATCGCGACCGTTTACCACGTGATCGCTCCGTCAAATGACCATCATGTTATGACGCCGGTTCCTCCCTCCACTCTCTGTACCGATCGGTATAGCGGAGGGAGAAGAGATCGGTGTCAGCAGCGCTGTGGGCTGCATCTGCAGTGCCCACATTGCTGCTCACCGAAATTTAACCCCTCAATTCCCTGCCAATACTCTGCAATACCCCCCAATACTCTGCAATACCCACCAATACTCTGCAATACCCCCCAATACTCTGCAATACCAGCCAATACTCTGCAATACCCCTCAATAATCTGCAATGCCCGCCAATACTCTGCAATACCCCGCAATACCAGTCAATACTCTGCAATACCCTCCAATACTCTGCAATACCCCCCAATACTCTGCAATACCCGCCAATACTCTGCAATACCAGCCAATACTCTGCAATACCCACCAATACTCTGCAATACCCTGCCAATACTCTGCCATAAATTGCCATACTCAGCCATACTTGGAGATACTCTGCAATACTCAGCCATACTCTGTGATATCCTGCAATACCCAGCCATAGACGTCCCCCCGCCCTTCGTTGCTTCTACCAACTCGCCAATATGATCAAAGCCAGAATCTTTTTTTTATTTTTTTATTTCAGGCTTCCCAGCCTAGAGGTGAGATGTGGGTTCTGATTGACCCCATATCTCACTGTAAAGAGGACCTGTCATGCCATATTCCTATTACAAGGGATGTTTACATTCCTTGTAATAGCAATAAAAGTGATCAAAAAAAATATTTTTGGGGAAAAAAATGTCAAACTAAAATAAATGAAGTAAAATGAACTATAAATTTTTTTTTTTTTTTAAAGCGCCCCTGTCCCCATGTGCTCGCATGCAGAAGCGAACGCATACGTAAGTCCCGCCCACATATGAAAATGGTGCTCAAACCACACATGAGAGGTATCACTGCGAACGTTAGAGCGAGAGCAATAATTCTAGTCCTAGACCTCCTCTGTAACTCAAAACATGTAACCAGTAAAAAAAAATTAAAGTGTCGCCTATGGGGATTTTTAAGTAGCGATGTTTGGCGCCATTCCACGGGCGTGTGCAATTTTTAAGAGTGACATGTTAGGTATCTATTTACTCAGCGTAACTTCATCTTTCACATTATGCAAAAATTGGGCTAACTTTACTGTGTTTTTTTTTTTTAAGCACAAAACATGTTTTTTTCCCCCAAAAAAGTTCGAAAAATTGCTGCGCAAATAACGTGAGTGATAAAAAGTTGCAACGACCACCATTGTATTCTCTAGGGTCTTTGCTAAAAAAATGTATATAATGTTTTGGGGTTCAGTGTAATTTTCTAGCAAATAAATGATGATTTTTACATGTAGGAGAGAAATGTCAGAATTGTCCTGGGTGCTCCAGAACGCCTGATGGCGCTCCCTGCATGTTGGGCCTCTGTATGTGGCCAGGCTGTGTAAAAGTCTCACACATGTGGTATCGCCGTACTCGGGAGTAATAGCAGAATGTGTTTAGGGGTGTAATTTGTGGTATGCATATGCTGTGTGTAAGAAATAAACTGATAATATGACAATTTTGTGAAAAAAAGAAAGGAAAAAAATCTTGATTTTGCAAAGAATTGTGGGATAAAATGACAAAAAAAAACCTCATCATGCCTCTTACTAAATACCCTGGAATGTCTTCTTTCCAAAAAGGGGTAATTTGGGGGGTATTTGTACTTTTCTGGCATGTTAGGGTCTCAAGAATTGAAATAGGCCGTCAGTACTTCAGGTGTGATCAATTTTCAGATATTGGCACCATAGCTTGTGGACTCTATAACTTTCACAAAGACCAAATAATATCCACCAATTTGTACTTATTTTTACCAAAGATATGTAGTAGTATGAATTTTGGCCAAAATTTATGAAGAAAAAATTACTAATCTGCTAAATTTTATAACATAAACAAAGAAAAACTCATTTTTTTACAGAATTTTCTGTCTTTTTTCTTTTATAGCACAAAAAAATAAAAAACTGAGCAGTGATTAAATACCACCAAAAGAAAGCTCTATTTGTGTGAAAAAAAGGACAAAAATTTCATATGGGTACAGTGTTGCATGACTGAGTAATTGTCATTCAAAATGTGAGAGCATCAAAAGCTGAAAATTGGTTTGGTTATTAAGGGTGTTTAAGTGCCCAGTGGTCAAGTGGTTAATCCAGGACACACATCAATTACATGAGTTCTGTGGCTGATTAAGGTGGTAATTAAACTCAGTTGGTGCCTTACCTGCATTAAATTAGCCCGAGAACCTGTGTAATTAATATGTGTCCTGGATTAAAGGGATGATGTGGCAACCCTACTGCACGCCTATAAGTAGGCGCCCAAACCTCTGCCAAAACTGCACACAGATGGCCAAATACACGCCAGCACGCGGCACCATAATGACGTCAGACGTGTGAGCGTGTATGGGGCGTGGCGTCGACTCGCAGCGAGTACAAGCCTCAACTGTGTCAAAGGCAGCAGAAAGGTCTAAAAGTATGAATATGGAGTAATAGCTGTATGGTTTATGCACTTGCACCTTTTTATACGTTTTTTATTTATACATGTTTGCTATCACATATGTATGCATTTAGCACTTTTTTCATCTAATATTATTATTATTATTGATATTTTATTTCCTGGTGTGTTATTGTGCATGGCACCTTGTAACTCTAAGGGGCCCATATAACCTCATAGAGTTTTATTGGCACTTGTGCACTTTATATTTAGTTGTGCGTTTACAGATTTTGTGCACATTATTTGTTTTGCTATATTTTGCGCTTTACACCAGTTGTATGTTTACTATTTTATGCACATTATTATATTCTTGTGGATCTATAACTATATATTATTCAGTGCATAACCATTCCAGCGCAGCGTATATTCAATTTTGGTTTTAATGTGCACGAACGTATGAGACGTGTTTAACGTTTGCAGCTTGTTAGTGGCAGATAGATAGGGGGTTCTTTAAGGCTCGCAGGATTTTGCTGTTTTGTTAAATATTTGTCTTTTGTCATCCAATAAATGTAACTATTTTGTATGATCACTTGTCTCCGTGAATAAGTATCACATAGACTGTAATATAGATTGATTTTGTATCTTAAAAATATCTTCGTTAAAAATGACTTATAATATACTGTGCGGGAAACTGTCCTTAAAAAGCACAACAGGGGTAAATAGTGCCCCATCATTGATATTAGTGGGAGGGAATGGGGCCCCATCATTTGTATTAGTGAGGGGAATAATGCCCCATCATTTGTATTAGTGAGGGGAATAATGCCCCATCTATTAGTGAGGGGGATAATGCCCCATCATTGGTATTAGTGAGGGGGATAATGCCCCATCATTGGTATTAGTGAGGGGGATAATGCCCCATCATTGGTATTAGTGAGGGGAATAATGCCCCATCATTTGTATTAGTGAGGGGAATAATGCCCCATCATTTGTATTGGTGAGGGGAATAATGCCCCATCTATTAGTGAGGGGGATAATGCCCCATCATTGGTATTAGTGAGGGGAATAATGCCCCATCATTGGTATTAGTGAGGGGAATAATGCCCCATCATTGGTATTAGTGAGGGGGATAATGCCCCATCTATTGGTGAGGGGGATAATGCCCCATCATTGGTATTAGTGAGGGGAATAATGCCCCATCATTGATATTAGCGGGGGGAGGGGGGATTAGTGACTCGTCATTGCACAGGTGAGTATTAATGCTGCCATCATGCTCAAAACAGGACTGGTCTTGTACAAATATGAAACGTTGGGAGTAATGAGAATCAGTCGTTTTTGATATAGTAAGCATCTTCCTTTTACTTTTACAGATCTGAGGTCCGTTCCCTACGGTTTAAAGAAGAGTGTGCGATGGAACAGAACATTTGATGACATTACATTTCTGGTGCTATGAAAATCCAATGGAAGACTCGGCCATCTACATTTTCAAAAAAAGCCCTTCTCTCCATTTACTTTTATTGTTTTCTTACCTGTAACTGATGATCGGTCAGAGCCTTTTATTTGCTTGGATTGACTTTAATTGTAATATTTTGTACGGGTCCCAATTTTGTATTTGTTGGCTGTTATCAGCTGACATGCCAGCCAATAAAGAAATTGCACCAGATGTAGCCTTTCTATCGAATCTCTGCTGTGTGTCCGGAAATCAGAGATCTGAGGTCGCCATGAAATAATTTTCGTATTCATAATGGCAACACTGCACATGTGCTTGCATGGACAGGCGTGGTTACAATGTCGAGAGCGCGCTCACTGCGTTCTCCCAGCACAGTGATCGGGCTGCCATAGGCTTGTCCCTTTTAAATTCATTTTTATGCCCAGCCAGCAGGACACACTCCCAATCACAGCGGCCACGGGATATGGAAGTCCACATAGCCCTTCTCAGGCATATTGATCCAGTTAAAGGGACGCTGGGGCCTGGCGAAGGAGGAATTAAGGCTCAAGTCAATGGGAACATGCCACAGCCACAAGCCCGATGCTTGATTCATGATTGCAGGCATTTAACTTCTTTTTCCAGCAAAAACATATTAAAGAAAGAAGGCTTTCAGGAGATGGTAGAATTGTCTCATGAGTTCCTGACAGTGGCTGTGTAAGCCCTTGTACACACGGTCGGACATTCCGACAACAAAATCCGTTGGATTTTGTCCCAAGGATTATGTCCGAAACTTGTGTTGCATACACACAGTCAGACAAAGTTGTCGGAAAATCCGATCGTACGTAACGTGGTGAGGTTATTTCATTACAATGGGACTATGTTCAGGCTAAAAGCCAATAGCTTTGGTCTAGGAATTTGATCTGAGCATGCGTGGCACTTTGTCCGATCGGAATTCTCTACACACGATCGGACAAAGTCCGATCAAGTCATGTTGTCGGAAAGTTTTATAGCCCAGCTCTAAAACTTTGTCCGTCGGATATTCCGACGGAAACAGTCCGATGGAGCCCACACACACAGTCGGATTATCCGACAACACAGTCCGATTGTGTGTACCAGGGCTAAGGTCTCATTCACATGGAAAAAAAGTGGCAAGAATCCAGCACATTCCTATGGCTGGATCCAGGGGTGGATGCAGACAGTTGTGGCTTTTGAGCCCGTACAAAGCAATGACAGCCTGGCAGCGGCTACTACCAGCCTGGCATCACTTTGTGCAGGGTCTGTGGCCACACCTGCCTTCATCCACCAAGTGAATACAAACTTAGAAATCCACTGGATTTTTAGCACAGCTGGCACATTTTTGTTGACCTATTGCAGACCCCCAATACAGGGCTCAAGTCCTGCGGGAAAGCATGGGAACGGAGTTCCTGTACTTTTTCCACAACAGGAACTCAGTCCTGCAAGACTTTGAAGTATGCGAGCTGTGTGGCAGGTGCTACACCAGCAGCCGCCGACACAGCTTGCAATAGTAAGTGCTGCACACTTGACCATTCAGGCGTTGCAAGTAGGGGTCCCCATGACAGCTTCCTCTTCGATCTACCTGTCAATCACAGCTAGGTGACGGGTAGATCAGGTCCCTGCTGCTAAGAGATTGTATTTAGTCAGACCTCTCGTGATGCGCTTCTCCCCACCGGCCCCTCCTGATTTTCTGTCTCCTCATCTCCCCCCCCCCCCAGTCTCCTGCATACTTGCCCTGTGTGTCCCACTGAATCCCCCCCTCCTCTATCTTCAGTGCCATATGATGAGAGAACCCAGAGGAGGAGCACAGCTATTCTGCTCACAGGACATGCAGGGAGAGAGGTGAGCTGAGGGAGGAACATCAGTTTGGGGTGGTAAGCTGGGCACAATAACTGGCAAAGTTTAATGCCAGGAGGGAACTTTATGTGGAAATATGTGAAGGGTTGGAATAGCAGCGAGTGTCCCTGCAGAGTTTTCAGCCCCCCCCCCCCCCCCCCCCCCAGCTAACATACATCTCCTAAGCAGGAACACATCACTAATGTGTGACCATATAGAATATACCTAATTTTGATTAATAATAATATGAATCTACAATAATGAGATCAGTAAGTGTATCACAACTAAAATAAATAGCTACATAACTGTACCATGATTCAAATGATCAAAAATGAACCCCTAGAAATTCATTATCAAATTGTAATTAGTGAATAACTCAAAAAATGAATGTGAATATATTTGGCTAAATAATTAGAAATACATTTAAATAAATTAATGAATATATCCTAACTAATATGAATTAATTAAATCAGTGTAGGGTGATTAAGAATAGCAGCGTGAACCCTGAAATTCATTTCAATCATTTGTTAAGAGGTTTAATGTGCCGTTTTTTTTTTTTTTTTTTGTCCCTGGCGATAGGGAAGATTTGCCCATATCCAATATCGCGCTTATAGCCAAACACTTGTAACTCAGAACGAGGTTTGGTTTGCTATATAAGGTGGTGAGTCATTACGCTGCCCGTTCCCCACTGACAACGTCACGTATGACGAAACACGTCTGGTGGAAGGGGACGTGCTGACGCCAAAACGCCGTGTACTAGGAGGACCGGGTTCTGTTGTTTGCCAGCCGGCTTTGTTTTTAGATGAAAACTTTTTAACGTACCAAATGTAAGTGCAATACTTTTTTACACATTAAATTGATTAAACTGTATTACGCTAAGGTCTGTCTTTTTTTTCTGGGTCAATTGCTGGGTTGGATGTCCATGGACTTCATAGGCGGAGCCAGGGTTTGGAAGATCTACAGCCACACATCCTGTGATACTGGGTTATTCAGCCAGTGATCGTCTGTGCAAGCTAAAGGCCTTGGCTGGGCTATGGCCACATGCCTTGTTTCGCCTGCCATTCCGGTAAGCAGGTTTTTCTTAAGGCGGCGGGGCACTTTCTGATTGAAGTCACTGTGGTGCCATTGGGAAGAGGATTTATTCCATCCTTATCTGCTTAAGTACCGCCTCACGCCGATATACGTCGGAAAAATGGCACGGCTGGGCACAATCACATACCTGTACGTTGCCTTTAAGTGCCCAGCTGTGCTTCTGGGAACCGGTCCTGACCTCCATGACCGTGGCCATGGGACCCGCGGACCTGATCGCCGCCGGTGTCCCACGATCGGGTCACAGAGCTGAAGAACGAGGAGAGGTAAGTGTAAACAAACCTCTCCTCGTGCTTCCTACTGAGTCTGTCGCTGATCGTCTGTTCCCTGTTATAGGGAAAGACGATCAGTGACATCAGACGCCAAGCTACGCCCCCCTACAGTTAAAAAAAACCCCACACACACACTTAACCCCTACACTGCCCCCTAGTGGTTAACCCCTTCACTGCTAGTGACATTTGTACAGTAATCGGTGCATTTTTAATCGCACTGATTGCTGTATTAATGCCAATGGTCCCAAAAATGCGTCAAAATTGTGTCCATAATGTCGCTATAAAAATAGCTGATTGCCGCCATTACTAGTAAAAAAAAAAATTATTAATAAAAATGCAATAAAACTATCCCCTATTTTGTAGACGCTATAACTTTTGCGTAAACCAATCAATAATCGCTTATTGCAATTTTTTTTTTTTACCAAAAATATGTAGAAGAATACGTAAACTGAGAAAAAAAATGTTTTTTTATATATTTTTGGGGATGTTTATTATAGCAAAAAGTAAAAAATATTGCATTTTTTTTTCAAAATTGACGCTCTATTTTTGTTTATAGCGCAAAAAGTAAAAACCGCAGAGGTGATCAAATACCCCCAAAATTCTATTTGTGGGGAAAAAGGACGCCAATTTTGTTTGGGAGCCACGTCGCATGACCGTGCTATTGTCAGAGCGACGCAGTGCCGAATCGCAAAAAGGGGCCTGGTCCTTTAGCTGGAAAATGGTCCGGGGCTTACGTGGTTAATGTTGATCAATAACCTGCCGTTTTAATGAAGAATAATCATGCAGATTAGTTCTCAGTTTTCAGCGCTTGGGGGTTTTTTGCTGATACATAGCGCTTGTGCATCTTGGGGGATGGGGCCCAGTTTGGCATGTTTGCCCTGGGCTCTATGGTAGAGGACCTTGTCCCGGGACTGGACAGAGGGGTTTGATCCCAAATGAGGGACAGTTGGGAGGTATAGATACTGTGACAGCCAATTACAGTGAAAATGGGAAAAATTATCAGCCACACTCAGATCTATAGCTGCACTCAACACTGGCCTCTCCTGCACATAGACAACACGGGTTCCGGCCATCACACTTCATCTCCACTCTTCTTTTGAAAATAGGAAAAAAATCAGTCACATTACAATGATCTCTTCTTGCAGTATTTTTAATAATCGGTGAATTAACTGCCTACAATGATGTCTCCAACCCAACACCAACCTTCTCCAGCTCGTTTCCCCAGTCCTAGCTTGCTCACAAGGATAGAAGAAGCCAGGAGTGGTGAAATGCGTCGAGCGAAGGAGTGGCCAGTCTTGGGCGGGGTTATAGCTCTGTGTGCGTGTTTCTGAACCATTCACAGTGGTCACATGATTGGGAAGTCAAGGGGGGCAGATCCCAATCCATTTAAAGGGATGCCAGGGCTTGGCGGAAAGGGACAAAAGCTGAACTCCAGATGACTATAAAAGATAAAACAGTCTGCCGCACTCTTCAGAGAGATCTCTGCAAGACATGGAAGGCTTCATCAGGCAGCCTGCATTTTATGAATGGCATTTGGAATATCATTGAGGTGTACGGTGAGAGAGGACGGCCGTTCCATGCTATAAATATCCCCATTAGTGAGAAATTCCATTCTAGTATTTCCTGTGGTTTGTCATGCCATCATTCAGAACAAAACACCGCAGACCGCAGATAAGAGCGTTTCATTTAATTTCATTTTTTCTGATAAAACCGTGTTTATTATGATGTCTTGGGACAAATGGTAAGACGAGATAAACATAATCAAGAGGCGTGCTTTGTATCCGCAAGATTCACAGAACTTTGTATTACTATGAATCGGTTCCCTGCACGGGAATACCGAACAATTTCATTAACCACTTCTGTCCCAGAGCTGACCCCCTTTATTTCTGACCTCAAAGCTTAACGTCAGTTAAACAGTTAAATGTACATATTTAAACCACATCCGCCCGGACCATTTGGCTGGCAAAAGACCAGAGCGTTTTTTAGTGCATTTTTCCAGTGCGTTTTTAGTGCGTTTTTGAAGCAGTCCAGTGCTTCCCCCCCTCTTTTTTCTTAACCTTAAATAAGGAGAAGTGGTGCCTTCCGGTGCATTTTTGATGCATTTTACAACGTTACAGTACAGTCCAGTGCAGAAAAAATGCAGCATGTTCTACTTTTTTTTTCTGAAACTGGAACGCACTGGAACTGACCGCACTGGTGTGAACTATGCCATTGAAAGCCATATAACCTACTTTCCATGCGTTTTTGATGCAGAAAAAAAAACGCACTGGACTGCATGTGGTGTGAACTGGCCCTTAAGGGCCAGTTCACACCAGATGCAGTTCCGTGCAGTTCCGTTATTTTCTGCACCAATACAGTCAGTTCCAGTCAGTTTCCGCACCAGAAACTGACCAGAAACTGAATGCGTGGTGTGAACTAGAGCCCCTGGAATACATCGAAAACACCATGCATGCATTTTTAGTGCAGAAAAAAACGCACGGAACTGCGTCTAGTGTGAACTGGCCCTAAATAAGGACAAGTGTGTTACACTGCTTTTTTGGTGCATTTAGGTGCTTTCCGGTGTGTTTTTGATGCGTTTTACAGCATTCCAGTACAGTCCGGTGCAGAAAAAATGCAGCATGTTCTACTTTTTTTTTCTGGAACTGGAACGCACTGGAACTGACCGCACTGGTGTGAACTATGCCATTGAAAACCATATAACCTACTTTCCATGCGTTTTTAATGCAGAAAAAAAAATGCACTGGACTGTGTGGTGTGAACTGGCCCTAAATGCACCAAAAACGCAGTGCAACACACTTGTCCTTATTTAGGGCCAGTTCACACTAGACGCAGTTCTGGTCGCTTTTTTTCTGCACTAAAAATGCATGCACAGTGTTTTCCATGTATTCCAGGGGCTCTAGTTCCAACCATGCATTCAGTTTCTGGTATGGAACTGACTGTATTGGTGCAGAAAAAACGGAACTGCACGGAACTGCATCTGGTGTGAACTGACCCTTAAGGTTAAGAAAAAAGAAGGGGAGAAAAGCACTGCACTGCATCAAAAATGCATCAAAAACGCATTGGAACGCATCAAAAATGCGCAAGTAGAAAAGCACCTGGAAAGCATCTGGACTGCGTTTCAATGGTGTGAACTGGCCCTAAAATAGAATATAAAGGAATAGAATAGAAAAATATATATATTTTGTGTTCTATTCTATTCCTTTATTTTCTATTCTATTTATTCTTTTTGGAAATTGAAAAACAAAATTTGAATTCGAAAACTTTTTAAAATCGAAATTGTTTCGAATTCAAAAGCTATTGTAAATTGATTTGAAAACATGCATAGGTGTGTGCAGCCTATTACATTAGGGTATATTGGGGTACATCAGGGTGTGCACCCCAAAGCTCAGACACACATGCCTTTCTCTGCAGCCTCAGCAGCAGTGGACAGGGAATGAATGGGAAGTGTTCTGTGCTGAGCGGCTTCCTGTTCAATCGCAGACCGAAGCATATAAATGTAAAGCTCAGTTTACTATGCTTCAGTTATGAATGGACACAGTGGGGGTTATTTACTAAAAGGAAAATCCACTTTGCACTGCAAGTGCACTTGAAAGTAAAGTCGCTGTAGATCCGAGGGGGACATGCAAGGAAAGTAAAAAACAGTATTTTAGCTTGCACATGATTGGATGATCAAATCAGCAGAGCTTCCCCTCATTTCAGATCTTTCCCTTAGATTTAGAGCGACTGCACTTCCAAGTGCACTCGCAATGCAAAGTGGATTTGCCTTTTCGTAAATAACCCCCAGTGAGTGAGTGTATTCACTGTGTTCATTTAGAAAAGGAAGGGGCCGGTAAATGACTTATTTACTTGCCCCTTCCTCCGCTCTCCATCCATTGCCTCATTCCCAGAGTTTTTTTGCAGTAAAAGTTTTGTCCCCTAAATAATAAAAATAAGAATACAAATATAAAAAATATATTAGCAGAGCCCCCTGTGATCTCAGTTAGTGGATGGCACCATTGGATCACCTTACCTTATTATAGCAGTGCCGAGGTTCAGTCGCACTATACTGTTGGTGTGCAGCGCTCTTCTCCTCCTGGTGACTATGAGCTCCTTTCCTCACTGCTTGCTTTATATATAGAGCATCACAAATAATACACCAACTTTTATTTTTACTTTTTTCATTTAATCCTTCCTTCCCCACCTTGTACTCAATGTGCATTAACATGTAGAAGGTCATACAACTTAAAGGTGAATTCCGGGTATACAGCTAAATACATGCGTGAAGTACATATAAGGGAGCTGTTTTACCTGCCAAAGAATTTGGATTTCTGTCCACCCAGTCCTGAGATTTCCACAGCTCTGTCACACAGCACAGTCCTGTCCGGCAGGGCAGGTGACCCGATTCTTCTCTTCTGAAAGTGGTACTAAAGTCTTGTTTTTGTTTTTTGTTTAAAAATAGCAGACATGTTATACTTTCCTGCTCTGTGTAATGGTTTTGCATAGAGCATCCCCAATCCTCCTTCTCTTGGGTCCCCTGGCGGCGCTCCTGCCCCCCCCTCCTGCCGAGTGGGCCCATGGCAAGTATTCATGAAGACATGGAGTGATGGCCTGGCCCCACCCCCTCTCCTCATTGGCTCACTGACTTTGATTGACTGCTGTCTCAGCCAATGACGAGGAAGAGTCTTGGACAGCCAAGGCTCTTGTGCAACATAGGTGGATTGGGAGGAGGCTCAGGTAAGTATTAGTGGGGCTGAGGGGGGGCTGCTGCACACAGAAGGCTTTCTATCCTAATGCATAAAATTCATTAAGATAAAAAAAAACTTCTGCCTTTACAACTCATTTAAATAACCCTTCCCCTATTTGTCCTTCCCCAGCCTGTGAATGGACAGTGAAAGGAAAAGCAGCAGACTGATGAGCTTGTCCCACTGTCACGCTGTTCTCTCCACCTATCAGCATGCTCATTAATAGAACATGAGCTCTGCAGCAAAACTGATTGGCTCCTTTTACCGGCCCTAGGCCCTGACTTAAGGGGGTGCCCTGAATTTAGGAGTCACACACAAAGGGAACTATAATTCACAGTCCCTTCTTATTGCCACCTTCCTACAGGCCAGTCATGTCCCAGATGACGGCCAGCGTTGGGGCCCAAGACTGTGTTGGAGCGCTCATAAACAGAATTTGTGCAATTCCAAAGGATTAAAAGGGGAATAATCCTCAGTCCTTGATGAGCACTGATTGACCAATCACCCACGTTTCATAAATATATATATATTATGTCATCTGGTTTGTTGTGTAAATCATTTGTTATTTCATTGATTGTAAGCAAGAGATTATTTGCACGTTTGGTTTACACTGCCACCTTGTGCCTACTTTTAATATTGCTTTTATATTTTTTGACAAATTGGTTACACTTCTGTTTAACAACAGCGCAGCATCACTTATTGTACGCACAATCCTCAGACCTGCATCCAATCACTCCCTTCTCTTCTCCCCGTTTGATGGTGCTGGCTTACCAGTGATTCCCACCAGCGACATTGTTCTTTCGCCTTCCGCTCCCGGTGATGCCGTTCTGTTTACCAGCAGCCAAGGAGGAAAAGAGATGACAGCTGCAGCAGTATGTGTGGGCGGCTATCCCTACCCAAGAAACATGGCCGCCAAGACACAAGCACCACTGGCTGGGCTACAAATCACTGAACCCCCCCCCCCATCCACTCTAAACAGCAAGGATAGGGGAATCTTCCCTGCCAGCTGCCATGTTTCCAAGGTACACGAAGATAATGATTATATTCAGATTATATAGATGCAGGTACTCCCCCGTTCCCAGTCATTCCTTGTCTCTGCCCGCCACCCACCTCCAAGCACTGCCCCCTGGTTCCACCCCCTAGTCACCTCCCAGTATCATCCCAATTAGAGGAAACAGGACCAAGCATTGTCTTGTGATGCTAAATAATTTGTAAGGAATATGTTAATGATAAGAAGAAAAGCAATAAATTGGGTCCCCCCTGCAGCCAGCAACTCCCCCCCCCCATAGACCCCACCAGTGACAATAGCTCTCCCCAGCAACAACAGACCTCCTGCAAGAAAATTTTCCCATAGCAACAATAGGTCCACCCCAGGAACAATAGACCCCGTCATCAACAATAGATCTCCCAGCAGCCAGCAACAGTACAAGCCGGCAACTCAACAGCTTCTCCATAGAAAACAGCATTATAGCAGTAACATCATCCAAAACGCTGACGCGTTTCGGCCTAAGCCTTCATCAAAGCATTGCATAGATGAAGGCTAAGCCCTTGTACACACGGTCGGACATTTCGGCAACCAAATCCGTCGGATCTTGTCCGAAACTGCTGCATACACACGGTCGGACAAAGTTCTCGAAAAATCCAATCTTTCAGAATGTGATGACGTTATTTCATTACGATGGGACTACGTTCAGGCTAGTAGCCAATAGCTTTGGTGTAGGAATTTGATCTGAGCATGCGTGGCACTTTGTCTGATCGGAATTCTCTACACATGATCGGAGTATGTCCTATCGGACCAGTTTGTCGGAAAATATTTCCAGCAAGTTTGAAAATTTGGTCCGACGGATATTCCGACGGAAACAGTCCGATGCATACCACACACAGGCGGAATATCCGACAACACGGTCCGATAGGACACATTCCGACGGATTCTCCGACCGTGTGTACAAGGGCTTAGGATGAAATGTCTCAGAATTTTGGAGGATGTTAGTGCTATAATAAAGTTTTCTATGGAGAAGCCGTTGAGTTGCCGGCTTGTACTGTTGCTGGCTGCTGGGAGATCTATTGTTGATGACGGGGTCTATTGTTCCTGGGGTGGATCTATTGTTGCTATGGGGGCATTTTCTTGCAGAAGCTTTCCGGCTTGTACTCGTTATGGATTCAGTGTGAACTCAATTAGACAGAGCGCCGATCACTCTGCACACCAACTACATTATAAAGCAGTAGAGCTTGGATGAGTTTTCTCTTGCAGCCAGCAACAGTAGATCCCTCCCAGTAACATAAGACCCCCCCCCTTAGCAAAAATAAACCCCTCCCTCAAGAACAGATTCCCCCAGTGACAATAAATTCCCCCAGCAGCCAGCATCAGTAGACCCTCCAGCACACCCCACCACCCCATTGCATACGGTCAATGCTGGAGGTGCCGGAAATGCGTTCTCCCACGTTCCCACTGTCAAAAGACCCCGATTATATTACAACTATTCCAAATGGTTCATTTGGCAATAATTTTTAAATTATATTTAAACTTAGTGCAATCCAAATTTCTAAAAAAAATACCTGTCTGAATTAGATCTGTTGTAGACTCCTCCCAAAAATTCACAATTTCTTCTACAAGGTAATAATGAATTTGGAGGTAAGTACATACTGTATGCATAACTCCCAACTGTCCCTGATTTGGAGCCATGTCCCTCTGTCCCTCATTCCTTCTTATTTGTCCCTCATTTTGGTCTGATCTATTATAGTTGTATATAAAATGCCCCTTTTATCTATCAAAAAGTGTTTCCCAGCCCTAAACCTTTCATCTGATTTCTAAATTGCTGCATTTGTAAATTCCAAAAGCCAATATAAAGGAATAGTAGTGTAAAAAAAAAAAGCACTTGTGGGTTTAACCAATCTTTTTTTTTTTTTCTTGTACAGTTCTCCTTTAAGGGGGCTTGTCAAAAGGTGTGTCCTATGCCTGCATACTTTTGCTGACAGGTGTCCCTCATTCCCATCTCAAAAAGTTGGGAGGTGTGACTGTATGTGTGCTGCACATCACATTCAAACAATCCATTCCTTCTGTTATCTCTAGAGATTGTGCTGATACTAAGGATCCCCGGATACACTTGTGTATGTGCACCCCTAAGGACCCTGGCCACATCATGCCTGCACCTCCTATGCCCCACACCCAAGCTTGCCACCACTGGCGGCTGGTGAAGTTTTTGGATGGGGGGGCGCCAGATCCCGCCCATCATGACCACGCCCATCATTTTGGCCCCTCCCATTTCTCATAAGCCACGCCCCTAATGTAATCCACCTAATCCGTCCCCTGTATTCCACTTCCTTCCACCTATAGTGTCATAGTGAGTTATCTGTACACAATTATAGGGCTGGGCAGCTTTAGTAACAGAACTTCACACTGAGATATTGGGACACAGCACAGGACTAAAGACTCAAGGGACAAGGGAATTTAAACTGGGATAGTTTGCAAGTATGAGTCAGCTGCTTGGGGACACACAACAATGCCAGGGCCCAGGGCAGCTGCCCCTTTTGCCCGGCCTTAAATATGTCCCTGCCCTGGGTTTATGTATCTGACCGAGCAGTGATATTATCAGTCTTAAACGTTATATACAGCAAATGCCTTCTGAACAACTTAAGGACCAGCCTCGTTTTATAATTTAGGTGGTTACATCTTTAAAACTGTTTTTTTTGCTATAAAATTACTTAGAAACCCCCAAACATTATATATTGTTTTTTTTTCTAACACCCTAGAGAATAAAATTGCGGTCATTGCAATACATATTGTCATACTGTATTTGCACAACGGTCTTACAAGCGCACTTTATTTGGAAAAAAAATCATTTTTTTAATTAAAAAAATAAGATAACAGTAAAGTTACCCCAATTTTTAGATATATTCCGAAAGATAATGTTGCGCCGAGTAAATTGATACCCAACATGTCACGCTTCTAAATTGCGCCCGCTCATGGAATGGCGTCAAACTTTTACCCTCAAAAATCTCCATAGGCAACGTTTAAAAAATTCTACAGGTTGCATCTTTTAAGTTATAGAGGAGGGCTAGGGCTAGAATTATTGAGCTCAGTCTAACAATCGTGGTGATACCTCACATGTGTGGTTTGACCGCCGTTTTCATATGCGGGCGGCCGGGCGCAGTACTCACATATGCGTTCGCTTATGCACGCGAGATCGTCGGGACTAGGTGCTTTAAAAAACATTTTTTTCACAGTTTTAAAAAATAAATGGTGTCACTTTTATTTCTATTACAAGGAATGTAAACATTCCTTGTAATAGAAAATTTTTCCACAGAGAGTCATATATGGTACCCACCATTCTTGCAGCTCCGCTCGGGCTGAGGAATAGAGCTGCCGACGTCACTTCCAGGTTTCATGAAGCAGCCGAAAGCCAGAAGTGACCTGCCTGTCTAAGAATGACAATGCTCCCGCCCGTAGAATCACAGTGATTTTACGGGCGGAAGCTAGTCAGCGTTCTACAGTGTGCCGCAAGGCGGGTTTTTAACCCGCAAATGAAGCGCCATGGATGCAATCTTGTGATTGCATCGACGTGGCGCTTCTCATAGTGCACTGCGACCGGCACCACAGTACACTATGTTAAATTGTTAAATGACATTTTTTTTTTTTTATGTCTTAAAGGGTCGGTTTTTTTTGTTTTATTTTGTTTTTGTTTTTTTAACTTTTTTTTTTTCTTTTTTTTTTTTTACACCTAGGGGGAGGGGGGGCGGTACCCGGGGGCCCCCTATGGACGGGCCGCCACTGCTTGCCACACTGTGTACATGCATACTGTCCGAGCAAGAAAAGAATAGGAAAGACCCATCTGGGTGTGTTAGGGTATCCACTGCAGGACCCGGTGTCCTATCATATATATATTGCTTTAATTTTTTATTCTTTTTTATTTATGTGACCTAGTCTTTATTTCTTTATAATGTGTGAACAATAAAGTGATAAAGATGATAGAGCACTATACACAATATTATTAGACAGCTTGCAATATAAACTCAGACTGTAATTTAGTAAAATGACCACTGGGTGGTGCTGTGAGATAAGGAAAAGCAGATTGAGGCCATTATAATAATTTATTATGATTCGTCCACTCTGCAGAGGTTGGGGGTGTTCTATAGCACAGTCCACAGGTACATTGTAGGAGGAAGAAGGAAAGCAGGAAGGAAAGAAAGGAGGAAGGGAAGAAGGAAATAAAGAAGGAAGGAGAGAAGGAAGGAAGGCAGGAAAGAGATAAGAAAGGAAATAAGTAAGGAAAGGAGGAAAGAAAGAAAGAAGGAAGGAAGGCAGGGAAGAAGGAAATAAGGAAGGAAAGGAAGAAAGAAGGAAGGAAGGAAAGAGAGATAGAAGGAAATAAGGAAGGAAAGGAGGAAAGAAGGAAGGAAGCGAGGAAAGAAGAAAGAGAGATAGAAGGAAATAAGGAAGGAAAGCAGGAAAGGAGGAAAGAAGGAAGGAAGCGAAGAAAGAAGGATGGAAGAAAAGAAAGAAGGAAGAAAAGAGAGATAGAAGGAAATAAGGAAGGAAAGCAGGAAAGGAGGAAAGAAGGATGGAAGAAAAGAAAGAAGGAAGAAAAGAAAGAAGGAATGAAGGAAAGGAGGAATAAGGAAGGACGGAAAGAAAGAAAGAAAGAAAAAGAAAACGAAAAACGTGAAGAAGAAGATTTTCCTGGTGATAACAGTTACCAAGTAAATGAAAGAAAGAAAGAAAGAAAGGAGGAATGAAAGGAGGAATGAAAGGAGGAATGAAAGAAGGAAGGAGAGAAAGAAAGAAGGAAGGAAGGAAGGAAAGGGAGAATGAAGTAAATAAGGAAACAAAGCAGGAAAGGAGGAAAGAAAGAAGGATAGGAGGGAGGAAGGAAATAAGGAAGGAAGGGAAGAAGGAAGCAAAGAAGGAAAGAAAGAAAGAAAGAAAAATGTGAAGAAGAAGATTTTCCTGTTGATAACAGTTACAAGTAAATGAGAGGAATTACCCCGGAGGAGACAAATCATCTGTAAACACTCAGCGTAGTCTGTTACCCTTCAATACTCCACCCAGAACAAGGGAAAGGTTTCAGCTGGAGTGCTACTTTAATGCCATTTAAAGCTAACTAGATGATATCTAGTTTTCTCTCTGCACATTGTATGACAGACCATTGTCATATATCCCATAAAATACTGTTTTCCCCCTTTATTTCCCATTTTAGTGCTGCTGATCTCCTCCAGCCTCTTCCATCCACTTCCTGTACTCCCTCAAGCATCGGCCGCACATCATTACTCTGCACCGATTTCCTAATAGTGACAACAGAGGACCATACTCATATTGTAAAGCGCTGCGCAAACTGTTGGCGCTATATAAATCCTGAATAATAATAATAATGCCTGTGCAAGGTGTGTCTGCAAGGCTGATGGTAGTCTCCACCAGGGGGCGCAAGTGATGTAAGAGAGCAACCTTGAGACAGCTGTCACCTTATAACAGGAAGTGCCTGAACAACTTTTATGGCGGAGTCAACAGAGATTTCCTTTCTCCACATTATTCATAATTATATATAGGAATGGGTAAAATTTACTGTTTTCATTTCCCTAAAATGACATAAAAAATCTGATTTGGGCAAAATTTCCCAATTTTAGAGACATTAAATGGAGTCCACAGGGAAAGTGAAATTATGGAATTTTGATGCTTTTTAAGGGATGAATAGACTTAAAAAAATAAAAAATAAAAATAAATTGAATATGTTATATAACCTAAATGCACCAAAACACATAGGCTTTAAATGGCACATGTGGGTAAGAAGCTTCCTTCACCAGTGATTAGCCTCAATATTTTACTTTTTTCCTGCAAAAAATATATAAAAAAAAGTGTCTAAAAAATAAAATAAAAAGTAAAATCGAAAATGTATTAATGAATAATGAATATATAAAAATGCAAAAAAAAAATACTAAATTTAATACGTTATATGCCCTAAATGCACCAAAACACAGCATGCAAGACAAAACAAAGAAATGATTTTTTTCACATGAGGGTAAGACGCTTTCTTCATAACTCATTAGCCTCAATATTTTACTCTTTTTTGTTTGTGCAAAAATATTAAATAAAAACTCAAATTAAAGCATTAAAAAAATAATATGTAGTACACAAATAATGAATAAATAAAAATTCCAAAAAAGCTACTAAATGTATTAGGTTATATACCTTGAATGCACCAAAACAGAGCATACAAGACATGACAAAGATGCTTTTTGTAAATTTTTTCCCAAATTTGTGACAATTTCCACAGAGAAAATGAAATTTTGGAAGTTGTTGCTTTTTAAGGGGTTAATAGGCTTTAAATGCCACATGAGGGTAAGAAGCTTCCTTCATCAGTTATTAGCCTCAATATTTTACTTTATTTTTCCGAAAAAATATAAAATATATTCTAAAAATAAAGCCTAAAAAATAAAATAAAAAAATGTAGTACACAAATAATGAATAAATAAAAATGCAAAAAAAAAACTACTAAATATATTAGGTTATATACCCTAAATGCACCAAAACACAGCATACAAGAACAAAGAGATGCTTTTTTTTTGTTTACTTTTTTTTATTTTTTTGTTTATTTTTCCCAAATTTTGGAAAATTTCCACAGGGAAAGTGAAACGTTGGACGTTGTCTCTGTTTAAGGGGTTAATAGGCTTTAAATGGCACATGAGGGTAAGAAGCTTCCTTCACCAGTAATTGGCCTCAATATTTTACTTTATTTTTCTGCAAAAATATAAAATAAATACTAAAAATAAAGCCTAAAAAAATAAAATAAAAAAATGTAGTACACAAATAATGAATAACTAAAACTGCAAAAAAAAAGCTACTAAATGTATTAGGTTATATATCCTAAATGCACCAAAACACCGCATACAAGACATTAAATTTTTTTTTTTTTTTTGCTTTTTTTTTAAGGCATTTTGGGGAATTTCCCACAGCAAAACCAGTCATTTTTTTAGCAAAATCAGTTTTTTTCCTCAGTCACTCCCCCCCCCAGGACTATTTATATGGAAAAGCTGATTTCTAATATCATGCTACAAATTGTCCCCACATGTTTTACCTCTGCTGCCCTCTAGTGGATAGTGTTATATATAACAACCATTGTAGGACATCCTTATATGAACATGGCACTATGTGCCATGGCAATGGGCCAAGTGGAGCCGTTCCACTCCTGGACGTATTCCTTAGAGTGTGGGGAAATGACGGTGCCGGAGTCAAGTGCACATATTCAGAATCACCCTGCATTTCATCATCAGGATCCCTCGTGGCATCTGCAGAGCAGACAGAATTATTTCAAAAAGTTTGCGAATATTACAGCTCTTGTGCAATTTTCATACAAACACGGATAGAAATTCCATGGAACTGATATATGAGACAGGTTGCATAATATTTATTCCTGACCTATGATTTCATCTCTCTGATACAGCGTAGGGTGGTCTTTTTCATCTTTTTTACTTCAGAGGAACCATTTAGCCACTTGCTGACCCAGGCTTTTTCTGATACTTTTCGCTTACACGGTTAAATCATTTTTTCACTAGAAAATTACTTAGAACCCCTAAAACATTATACATTTTGTAAATAAATAAAGAGGTTAAGTGGCGCTGCCCTTCATCTGAAAACCGACCCTTATTATACCTTTTATTTTTAGCAGAGACCCTAGGGAAAAAAATGGTGATCATTGCAAATTTTTTAGGTCACATGGCATTTGCACAGTGGTTTTTCACACGCAATTTATTTGGGGAAAAAATACATTTTAATGAATTTAAAAAATAATATATATATATATATATATATATATATATATATATATATACCCCCCATGTTTTTGTAAAATGTGAAAGATGATGTTACGCCCAGTAAATAGATACCTAACATGTCACGCTTTAAAATTGTGCACCCTCGTGGAATGGCGACAAACTACAGGTACTTAAATATCTCCATAGGCGAAACTCCTTTTGGAGTTTACAGAAGTCTAGCGCTAGTATTATTGCTCACGCTCTAACATAAGTGGCAATACACAGTTTACACCTCACGTATACGTTCGCTTCTGCACCAGAGCACGGAGAGATGGGGGCTCTTTAAAAAAAAAAAATGTCTTATTTATTTTACTTTATATTTTTACACTGTCCCTTTTTTTAATCACTTTTATTTATATTACAAGGAATGTAAACATCCCTTTTAATAGAAATAAGCATGACGGGTCCTCTTTACGGAGAGATCTGGGGTCAAAAAGACCTTTAAAAAATAAAAAATAAAAAGATAAAAAAAAAACGTAATCTTTTGCTTGAAAAAAAAAATACTTGAGTTGAGCTGAGTTGAGTTGCATATTGATATAGCGCGGTCATTTACATTGCAGGGTCCCAACGTACTTACAAACACATACTAGGGTCAATTTTTAGACAGGATCTGATTAACCAACCAGCACGTCTTTGGAGTGTGGGAGGAAACCGGAGTACCCGGAGGAAACCCACGCAGGCACAGGGAGAACATGCCAACTTTCAGCCTGGGCTGGAAGTGACGCCCTGACGCCCTGACGCCCTGACGTTACTCTGGTCCTCCAAGGCCATAGAGGCGATGAAAGAGGATCTACTCTTTGACTCTACTCTTTGACCACCTATAGGAGCAGCCGGCAGCACAGTCGGATCGTTTCTTGGGCGAACCGGCGGAAGCGGTAAGCCTGGGAAACGCCGGTGAGCTGTGAGAGGGGGGATAGTCCCCTCCTGCTGCTTCTGAAAGCTTTCCATCGGCTCATGAGCTGCTCAGAATGCTTTCATGAGAAAGTCGGCCGCCGGGCCGGGGTTATGGCTGATATAATCCATCATTATCCTGGTAAACCACTTGCAAACCACAGCGTGTATATATATGTATTGTGGTCGGCAAGACCTTTCAGTTCTTGGTGAACAGATGCTAAAATGAATTTATTGGTGGTCAGTGGGAAGGAGGCCCCTTACATTGGTTGTCAGGAAAGAATGTCCCCCTTAAAGTTGTGGTAAGTGGGAAGAATGTCCCCATTTACAATGGTGGCCTAAATGCCACCCTTACAATGGTGGTCAGAAAATAATGTCTGCCTTACAATGGGGGTCAGGAAAGAATGCCCACCTTACAATGGTGGTCAGGAAAGAATGTCCACTTTACAATGGTGGTCAGGAAAGAATGTCCACCTTACAATGGTGGTCAGGAAAGAATGTCCACCTTAAAATGGTGGTCAGGAAAGAATGTCCACCTTACAATAGTGGTCAGAAAAGAATGTCCACCTTACAGTGGTGGTCAGGAAAGAATGCCCACCTTACAATGGTGGTCAGAAAATAATGTCCACCTTACAATGGTTGTCAGGAAAGAATGTTCACCTTACAATGGTGGTCAGGAAAGAATGTCCACCTTACAATGGTGGTCAGAAAATAATGTCCACCTTACAATGGTGGTCAGGAAAGAATGTCCACCTTACAGTGGTAATCAATGGGAATAATGTCCCCTTTAAAGTGGTGGCCTCAATGCCACCCCTAAAGGGGTGATAAGGAAAAAATATGCCCCCCCCCCCACATTGGTGGTCAGTAGGAAGAATGTCCTCCCTACAGTAGTGGTCTCAATGCTCCCCGTAACAGAAAGCCAAAGAGATCGTCGGTGTCATATCTTGGCTATGCCTATTGGCAATGGTCCCTGAACTATGTAGGCACCATCAGATAGGAGGTCAAATCACCACAGCTCAAGGAGGAATCCAGATGGAGATTGGCTGGTCTACAAGGATGTGAAGTACAGTGGTGTTAAAAAGTGTTTGCCCCCTTCCTCATTTCCTGTTCCTTTGCATGTTTGTCACACTTAAGTGTTTCGGAACATCAAACCAATTTAAACAATAGTCAAGGACAACACAAGTAAACACAAAATGCAATTTGTAAATGAAGGTGTTTATTATTAAAGGTGAAAAAAAATCTAAACCATCATGGCCCTGTGTGAAAAAGTGATTGCCCCCCTTGTTAAAACATACTATAACTGTGGTTGTCCACACCTGAGTTCAATTTCTCTAGCCACACCCAGGCCTGATTATTGCCACACCTGTTCACAATCAAGGCATCACTTAAATAGGAGCTGCTTGACACAGTAAGGTCCACCAGAAGATCCTTAAAAGCTACACATCATGCCGAGACCCAAAGAAATTCAGGAACAATTGAGAAAGAAAGTAATTGAGATCTATCAGTCTGGAAAGGGTTATAAAGCCATTTCCAAAGCTTTGGGAATCCAGCGAACCACAGTGAGAGCCATTATCCACAAATGGCGAAGACATGGAACAGTGGTGAACCTTCCCAGGAGTGGCCGGCCGCCCAAAATTACCCCAAGAGCGCAGCGACGACTCATCCAAGAGGTCACAAAAGACCCCACAACAACGTCCAAGGAACTGCAGGCCTCACTTGCCTCAGTTAAGGTCAGCGTTCATGCCTCCACCATCAGGAAAAGACTGGGCAAAAATGGCCTGCATGGCAGAGTTCCAAGGAGAAAACCACTGCTGAGCAAAAAGAACATCAAAGCTCGTCTCAATTTCTCCACAACACATCTTGATGATCCCCAAGACTTTTGGGACAACATTCTGTGGACCGATGAGACAAAAGTGGAACTCTTTGGAAGGTGTGTGTCCAAGTATATCTGGCGTAGAAGGAACACTGCATTTCATAAAAAGAACATTATACCAACAGTAAAATATGGTGGTGGTAGTGTAATGGTCTGGGGCTGTTTTGCTGCTTCAGGACCTGGAAGACTTGCCGTGATAAAAGGAACTATGAATTCTGCTGTCTACCAAGAGATCCTGAAGGAGAATGTCCGACCATCTGTTCGTGTACTCAAGCTGAAACGAACTTGGGTTCTGCAGCAGGACAATGATCCTAAACACACCAGCAAGTCCACCACCGAATGGCTGAAGAAAAACAAAATGAAGACTTTGGAGTGGCCTAGCCAAAATCCTGACCTAAATCCTATTGAGATGTTGTGGTATGACCTTAAAAAGGCCGTTCATGCTCGAAAACCCTCTAATGTAACTGAATTAGGACAATTCTGCAAAGATGAGTGGGCCAAAATTCCTCCAGGACGCTGTAAAAGCCTCATTGCACGTTATCGCAAACGCTTGGTTGCAGTTGTTGCTGCTAAAGGTGGCCCAACCAGTTATTAGGTTTAGGGGGCAATCACTTTTTCACACAGGGCCATGATGGTTTGGATTTTTTTTCACCTTTAATAATAAACACCTTCATTTACAAATTGCATTTTGTGTTTACTTGTGTTGTCCTTGACTATTGTTTAAATTGGTTTGATGTTCCGAAACACTTAAGTGTGACAAACATGCAAAGGAACAGGAAATGAGGAAGGGGGCAAACACTTTTTCACACCACTGTATAAGCAAAACGAATATAATTCAATAGGAAGAAAATAATACAGAGAGAAAAAGGCTTTGAAGCATTCAAAATTAGTAGCTTCAATGCAAGAGAGGTCCTAGAGATGTAATAAGAAGACGGAAATATGAAGCACAGGCATTTCAGAGAACAGGTGAAGCTCAGGAGAAATGTTGGAGTTGTGAAGAAGAGAGTTTCAGAAGAAAAAGCCGCAGCATGGCAGAAGACTTGGAGATGGGAGGGGGGGAAACATATTCCAAGGGAAGGAAGTTACAGATGTAGGAAGAAAAGGTGATAGGAAGGGAAGAGAGCTTCAGGGGGAAAATCTGCATCATGGCACATGTTTTGGAAATGTAAGTAGAAAGACCAAATGCCAAGGGAAGAGAGTTCCAGATAATAAATGCAGATAAGAAAAGTTCTGGCTTTGGGACATTCCAATTAGCAGTTGAAACACAAGAGAAGTGCTAGAGCTGCCATACGAAGAAAGGAATTTCAAGCACAAAAGTTTTATAGAACACGTGAAGCTCAAGAGGAATACCGGAGTTGTGGTGAGGGGGGTTTCAGAAGAAAAAGCTGCAGCATGAGAGAAGACCTGGGAATGGGAAGGGGAGAACATATTCCAAGGGAAGGAAGTTCCAGATCTATGAAGATAAGGTGATAGGAAGGGAAGAGAGTTCCAGAGGGAAAATCTGCATCATGACGCAAATTCTGGAAACGTGAGGTTGAATATTGCAGAAGAAGAAGTATGTTGTTTTTTTGAAGCAAACAGTCTGTCAGAAGCTGGTATAGGCATACCATTTCTCACTCCAAGCCCCGACGAAAAAGGTGTTTGCTGACCCCTGAAACGTGCTGTGATAAAGTATTTTGTTGTTGTTTGGAATATATCTATGTAGCACCCTCCTAGGTAGGTTGCTAGGATATACAGTATATAGTTAGCATAGCGTGGTCTCCTGCTTGACAGGAAACTAAGGTAAAATATAGTAATTTTCCTGCCCAACAGGGAGACTAAAGTGGATGAATATGAATGCCACCCCAGTCAATTACAGGCATAGGGACCCCTATGTATGCTGGGAAGGGGTAGTCCAGTGAGGAGGGGGCGCCTTGCCCTCCTCAGCACCTGCTGCCATGCGGCCTCAGGCTGGAGGCCTGGAAGCCAGAAGAGCTGACCCATGTATTCTCAAGTGTTGACTGAGAGGAGCCATGTCTGAGAGGGTCAGTTTGTGACTCGTGTGAGTACAGACCAAAGATCTAAGGGCCTGTTCTTTTGTGGGCTACCCCTCTGTGCTAGGAAAGTCAGCTAATGGTTACAGCAGAAAGGGGATACTGGCTAGTGTCCTGAAGAGCACTAGCCTGTCCTTCTCATAGAGGAATTGCTCCACAGTCAAGTTGAAGTAGTTGTCCTCCATGTAATTAGTTGAATCTGGAGTATCCCACTATCTGCCCTTTCCTATCCAAGGTCTTAAATAAAACATCAAAAACAACTAAAACCCCTACATTGATTCAAGAAACGAGCCTAAGTGTGTGCCTGGATGTGGAAAATGCTGTGTGCCTGGCTGAAGAGATAAAGCAAGAGAGAGTATTTACGGGGGGTAGCGCTACATCTATATCTGGATTAGTTTTTTGTGTGGTGCTTCAATCCCAGGTGATTTAATCAATGTAGCACTGACCCCCGAAGGAACTGCTGGTTTTATTGGGCTTACCGTTACCTTCTTGAGTGCCTCTCCGTCTAGGGTTTCCGGTGGTAGATGGCCCAAAGAACTATGGAAACTGACACTGAATCTTCTTTTGGGTTATTTATTTGAAGTAGAAACAGAGACTCACAGGTTAGGGTAGAGGGTTGGGAATACGTTCAGGTACTTTGGACTGCAAAAATAGAAAGTCTCTTGTAGAAAAAATCCAGAGAATAGCAACCGTTTCACAGCTGGATTTTACAACCCCCGGACAGGCCTCCTCTCACCAGGCCCAAGGACAAGGACAAGTCTTTGCCACAGACTTGAGCGTAGAATACTTGAGTAAAAGTCTCTGCCACAGACTTGAGTAACTGAGGGACATAGACAAATTTAAAGAGCTATCATACGGTACCAGTATCTCTCAGCCGATTCGGTGATACCATATGATTGTAGATCCATGAGGTGTCCTTCAACTGAGCCTTCAGGCTCCTTCAGAGAAGCCAGCCTTGCGCACAGCCTTCTCCTGAAGAGTCCTCCCCTGGGGTTTCTCCAGTTGCTGGGCCTCTCCCTTAGATGAGACGGCACCGGACCACCCTTGAATCAATAGGCCCCGAGATCCATTCAGGCCTGTCCCTGCAGTTGCGTTGCCTTGGGCTAGCCAGCCCCGAGACTCGGAAATGCATGGATCCGCACTCCAGGCCAGGATGGCCATGGCGCTGGTCAGGAGGACCAGAACCAAACAGACAGAAAATATTCTCTGCAACAGAACTCAGAACCACGGGATGTCAGTACGTTAAATACTACCTCCCAGAATGCACAGCAGGAGAACACTCCCACTGGGCTGGTTCCGAAAGAAACGTGACATTCAATCCACCCAGCTAGACTGCGTTCTTACTCTTGCCGGCAGTGACAGCGACACCTGTGGCCAAGGAGAACCCAGTGCAACCCAACTGGACTGGTACCGAAACCATAAATTTAGTAAATTAGCCCCAAAACCAAACTGTGGTTTCAGGAAGGTTAACTTTTAAAAAAAACATAGCGCCTGCTCATCAGGAGCCAGCGCTACATCAATATAAGCAAAGATCATCTACTAGTGTAAGCTCGTGCAAAAAGGCTGCTGTGGACTTTGCAGGACCTCTTCACCAGTTCACAAACAAGTCGATTTCCTTGGTGGAGCAAATAAGGGCATGCAAATTCAGAATTGCTGCAGATAAGCCCAGAAAAGGTTAAGGAAACCAAATGTACTCCAAAAAGGTCCAGGGAGGAAGGGCAGGTCTGAAAGATTTCTAAAAGAACATGGGGCCAACGGAGGAGGAATATTCTAAAGAAAGATGGCGCAGGGGAAAGTGGGGGGAGGGCAGCTCTGTGAAAGTCCAAAAAAAAAAGAAGCAGATTAGGTTATACATTGCTGAAGTGAACCCAAAGCACGTGTGACACGTCCCACATACTGCGTGTGCACTGAGCTTGCACGTTCCCTCAGTCATGCGGAACAAAATGCTAATTGTAAAGTCTGGGATGCTTATGCCAACTCATTTTAACAGCACACTCCGAGACACCATCTGTAAGGGCTCCACCCATATCCAATGCCGATTATAAATTTCCAGCTGGACAAAAAAAAAAAAAAACACACACAATGGCAGGTGTCCGGGTCCTTTCCTTCAATATGATCATTCATAAATATTAGAGAAACTGCAAATATTGGGGAAACGATGAAGGAAAGTCAGACGAGGTCACATATTTAGAGGAAATAAAACCGTTTCCTGCTATCACAGCCATAAATACCTCCTATGTAAACTTGTCATAAAATTATGGCGCCGGTTTCACCCTTTCATCTCGCATTTCTCATCCTGGGCATGCAAAAGGATGTTTGCATCCTGGAATGAAGTGTGAATAATTGGTGCCCTACCAAACATCTGCAACCAACTCCCATTGTAGCCAAATTGTACCAATTTTTTTACAGGTTCAGGTGTACATAAATCAAAAAAACAAAGAAAATTCCCAGCTCACCCTGCCAGCCAGTCTGCAACCAACCAAATTCTCCTGTATAATGCCACGTACACACCACCGGACTTTCCGGCAGACTAGGTCGGACGGGATCAGTCCGTCGGACAATCCAATCGTGTGTGGGCTAGTCCGACCACTTTAAAAAAAAAAAAATCAGACGGACCTAGAAATAGAACATGTTTCAAATCTATCCGTCGGACTCAAGTCTGACGAACTAAAAATCCAGAAAACAGTTTGTCTGTGTGCTGGTCCGACAGACCAGATACGACGCAAGGGAAGCTATTGGCTACTGGCTATTGAACTTCCTTGTTTAGTCCCGTTTACGTCATCAGGTTCAAAACTAACAGACTTTCGAACGGACTTAGTCCGGTCATGTGTGGCCAAGTCCGCTCATTCAGAAAGTCAATCGGACCTCCACCGAACATCCGTCGGGAAGACCGTCGGACCTAGTCTGTCGAAAAGTCAGGTCGTGTGTATGCGGCATAACAGTTTGTGTTAAAAACAAGAAAAACACCAATGATGGGGCACTATTCTTCCTACTGACTCCAGTGATGAGGTACTTTTCCTCTTTTTGACACCAATGATGGGGCACTATTCTTCCCACTGACACCAATGATGGGCAGTGGTGGCCTGTGCACTGTGGGCTCCCGGGCCCTGTCCCCATCCATCCATGTGGCCCGGCCCCTTTCAGGACGCCGGATGCATGGATTCCTATGGCGGGGTAGTACTTTTTGAAGCACCTGATTAGAGCAAGAGGCTCTAATAGGCTTCAAAATATGGTGGGCTCGGGGCGCAGAGGGTGCGCCCTGATCCCACCCAATTGTGAGACCATAGCAAATTCATTTTCGCTATTTTCACACTAAACTTCCTCCCCGCCAATCAGGAGGCAGGGCATCAGACCTGTTTCCTGATTGGCCAAAGCGCCAGGCCACCCTATTGGATGCCTGGCGCTTAGGAAGAGGAGCTGCTACAGGAAGTCCCCTCTGTCAGAGCCCCGCACGCACTGGGAGGATTGGGGCTGCTGCCAGAGCCACGAGCCCCGTGAGTGGGGGGGGGTCGGTGGGCACAGCGGCTGCATAAGGAGGGGCACAGTAGCGCTATATGATGGGGCACAATGGTTGCATATGATGGGCACAGTGGCTGCATATGATGGGCACAGGGGCTGCATTTGATGGGCACAGTGGCTGCATTTGATGGGCACAGTGGCTGCGTTTGATAGGCACAGTGGCTGCATTTGATGGGCACAATGGCTGCAATTGATGGGCACAGTGGCTGCATTTGATGGGCACAATGGCTGCAATTGATGGGCACAGTGGCTGCATTTGATGGGCACAATGGCTGCATTTTATGGGTGCAGTGAGGCTGCAATTTGAGCACCAGCCGCCACTGATGATGGGGCACTATTCTTCCCACCGACACCAATGATGGGGCACTATTCTTCCCACCGACACCAATGATGGGGCACTATTCTTCCCACCGACATCAATGATGGGGCACTATTCTTCCCACCGACACCAATGATGGGGCACTATTCTTCCCACTGACACCAACATCCAGCCCTCCTAAAGTCTGAAGGACAGTACACTGGCCCTTTGTTCAAAAAGTTTGGAGCCACGTGTGACCACCATTGGAAGCTCACCTCCCGTTATAACCTATGGGGAAATAAGTCCTGTGTCCCTTTAAGGGTAATCTATGGATACAGTCAGATCCTTCATTATATCTCCCCCAGACCTGCTCTCATCGTGTAGATCATTCACCAATTCCACAAGCGGCAACTCAGAAATATAGCATCCAGACCATCATTGTGCTTAACATAAGACAAATCATATTTATTTTAAACAAACCTCCTAAAACCACTCACATTTGCACAGTGCACTATAGACTGGCACGCAACAGACAAATAGCGTGTGTATTACTTTAATCCACCATGTGGGACATCACTACTGGAGGCTGCAGCTTGTGGGTAGATGACTGATAAATCTCCCCTTAAGTCCGCAAACTACCCCCCAGCTTTTACCAGGTACCTTCCAAGACTTGCTACCATGATACACAGATAGACATCCTATGGCGGTGGCTCTGCCCCCCTTACGTTTTGCGCCACGGGCATGGCTTCTTCAGAAGGAAAGGAACCGCGGTGACTTAATTCCAGCAATATGAAGGTTGCAGTGTTTATAAATTACTATGGTAATCCCTCCCGCCATGCCAAACTCCAAACTGCATGGAAATTACACTTCTCAGATGGATGATAATATAATAAACCCCTTAAAAGCCCAATGGTACATACACTATATTACCAAAAGTATTGGGACACCTGTGTTTACATGAACTTTAATGGCATCCCAGTCTTAGTCCGTAGGTTTCAATATTGAGTTGGCCCACCCTTTGCAGCTATAACAGCTTCAACGGTTCTGGAAAGGCTCCACAAGGTTTAGGAATGTGTCTATGGGAATGTTTGACCATTCTTCCAGAAGAGCGTTTGTGAGGTCAGGCACTGATATTGGACGAGAGAGCCTGGCTCGCAGTCTCCGCTCTATTTCATCCCAAAGGTGTTCTATCAGGTTGAGATCAGGACTCTGTACAGGCCAGACAAGTTCCTCTGCCCCAAACTCACTCATCCATGTCTTTATGGACCTTGCTTTGTGCAACTGGTCCAAATCATTTGGTGGAAGGGGGATTATGGTGTGGGGGGTTGTTTTTCACGCGGTGCCTGATGAAAAAAAAACAAGGCACCTAAACATCCAGCGTTTAGGTGCCTTGGCAACCTTTTATCTTTAATGGGCTGCCTCAATGCAATGCATTTTAATATGTGGCGAAATGCGATAACGCAATACACAAATGGGCCCTAAGTGTTTGTTTCAGTTTAGCTGATGATCGCTAATTCATGAAAAGAGAAGCATTCGGAGTGTAAAAACCTAAGCCCGACAGCACAGTGGTGTAGTGGGTAGCACTCTCGCCTAGCAGTAAAAAGGGTCGCTGGTTTGAATCCCAACCACGACACTACCTGCCTGGAGTTTGCATGTTCTCCCTGTGCCTGCGTGGGTTTCCTCCGGGTACTCCGGTTTCCTCCCACACTCCAAAGACATGCAGGTAGGTCAGTTGGCTTCTGTCCAAAAATTGGCCCTAGTATAAGAATGGAGACCTTGGATTGTGGGCTCCTTGAGTGTAGGGACTGATGTGAGTGTGTAATGTACAGGGATAGGGGCAATTGTAGACACTCACTCAGGTTGAACTGGATGGACTGGTGTCTTTATTCAACCTTACTAACTATGTAGCTGCATGAGCCGACTTTACACACGTTTATTTATTTCCCTATGTGATTTGCGACCCCTCTCCCTCCCACCACCATCTCCTTCACACCTTGGGCCACTACCCCGCAGCCTTATCTAAAAGGAGGACAAATGAATACTGAAAAACAATATATTGGACTGGGCAACCAACTTTCAAATGTTGAAGAACCTGAGCTCCTACAAGTCAGCACATCCCTGGAACTAATTTCTGTTGCAGATTAAAAAGTAAACGACTTCAAAAACATTCCAGCTCATTTAATAAGGCGGTACAGATGGCAATGACGTACACAGAGCCGTGACCCCGAACAAAACACATTGCACCATTCAGCACTTTACAAGATCCCCTCTAGGATCTGGAAAGTCGCAACTGGCAGCAGTTACTATATAAATGTCACGCAGGTGGAAAAAAAATACACAATCCCATCATGTTCAACCAATAGAAAGAAAAAACGAATAGATATATAAATCGAAACCAAATACAGAACCCAATATACCAACAACTGATATAGAGAAAGGCAAAAAGACCCCTATAAAGCACCGTCCAAATTTCTCAGCAATCCCTGGTGTTATTGCTTAAAAATTTAAATATCCAATTATATTCCTTACATTTGGGAATGCATCCAGATTTATTTATTTTTTTCAAATCAACCGAGGTGGTTAGAACCGATCTGTGAAGTGTTTTCTACCTTTGTTTTTACCCAATGTAGCACTGACCCCCGAAGGAGCCGCTGATTTTATTGGGCTTACCGTTACCTTCTTCACCTCACATTCGTCTAGGGGTTTCCCGAAGGTAGATGGCCCAAGAACTATAGAGACTGACGACAGATCTGCTTGAAGGGATTTTTAGTTACAAAAAAGTAGTTAACAAACAGTCTCTCAGTATAGGATCAAAGGGTTTAGGTGTAAAGTCCGGGTACTCTTAGCCCTTGTACACACGGTCGGAGATTCCAACGGAATGTGTCCTTTCGGACCGTTTTGTCGGATAATCCAACTGTGTGTGGTCTCCATCGGACTGTTTCCGTCAGAGAATCCGACGGACCAACTTTTCCAACTTGTCCGTAAAATTTTCCGACAAAATGCTCCTATCGGACATACTCCGATCATGTGTAGCCTACTCTGACGGACAAAGTGCCACGCATGCTCAGATCAAATTCCTAGACCAAAGCTATTGGCTACTAGCCTGAACGTAGTCCCGTCCTAACGAAATAACGTCATCACGTTATGTACAATCGGATTTTCCGACAACTTTGTCTGACCGTGTGTATGCAACAGTTTCGGACAAAATCCGTCGGACAAAATCCAACGGATTTGGTTGTCAGAATGTCCGACCGTGTGTACAAGGGCTTAGTGTCAAAGTCAGTATGAAAAGAACTCTCTCACTTTGACTAAAACCAGAGAATAGCCATTCACAGCTGGATCCTCACCCTAGTTGGATAGTCCTTCTCCCACCATACCTAGCAGCCAACAGGGTGCTTGAGTCAGGAACAAGTCCCTGCCACTGGCTTTGTTATAGAACACGAACAAGGAAACTTGATAACTTGTAGAACACTCGTGTGGTACCAGTATCTTGCAGCCAGTCCAGTGATACCGTACAAGATTGGATTCGCTAAGGTCCTTCAGCTTTTCCAGGCTCTTGTTGAGAAGCCAAACCTTGCGTGGCCTTCTCCCAAAGAGTCCTCCCCTGTATAACTTCGAAGTTGCTGGGCCTCTCCACAACCTGAGACGGCACCGGACCACCTTCAAATCCTTCCCTTAGTTTCCTCGCCTCGGGCTAGCCAGCCCCGAGATGTAAAGTCGGGTGAATCCACATCTCAGGCCATGAGAGTCCTGGGGGCTGGTCAGGAGGACCAGGACCATGGAGTCAGAACATACAGGACCATGGAGTCAGAACATACAGGACCATGGAGTCAGAACATACAGGACCATGGAGTCAGAACATACAGCAAGAGTGACACTCCCACTGGACTGGCTCTGAGAGAAAGCACCCAACCAGACTGTGTTCCCATACCTGTCAGAAGTGACAGCGCCCCCTATGGCTAGGCAGAACACCCTTCAGTCCAGTCAGACTGATGCTGATGTAAAAATTTAGAGCAATTAAACCCAAACCAAACTGCGATTTAAGGGTAGCATTCAATTTCAAAAACACATAGCGCATGCTCTTCAGGAGCCGGCGCTACACCAAGATACCTATAAAATCTATATAAAAATATACCCTTAGAAGTACTTCTATGCCTAATTTTTCCTATGCAGGTCTTTCCTATTTTCTGTTTTTTTTTTTATTTATTTATTTTTTATGGGGGGGTTGGTTGTTTTAGTTGCAATATATATGTTCTGGGAAATAATATGCCTCTAGGCCAGTGGTAATGCCCATTGATTTGATATACTGTAATGATAATAGTAATAATAATAATATTAATGATAGTATCATATTGTCATTATTATAATCATCATCACCATTGTTTTATTATTTATAGGTAACACCTAAAAAAAAAAAAAAAACACAATATTTATGTTGCCTAAATAATAATAATAATAATGATAATATTATTAATTATAATAATAATAAGAACATAAATTTTTAAGAAACATAAATATTGTAATTTTATAGGCATTACCTAGAAATAATAAAACAATGAAAATGATGATAATAGAAGTACTTCTATTCCTAAATTTCCTATTCAGGGGTTTTTACCTAGTTTCTTTTTTGTTACAATATAGGTGTTCTGGGAAAGAATATGCCTCTAGGCCAGAGGTAATACCCATTGATCTGATATACTGTAATAATAGTAATAATAATAATATTATTATTACCTATAATATCATATTATCATTATTATAATCATCATTATTATTGTTTTATTATTTCTAGGTAACACCTAAAAAAAAAACAATATTTATGCTGCCTAAATAATAATAACAATAATAATATTATTATTATTATTATTATTATTATTATTATTATTATTATTATTAATTATAATAAAAAGAAGAACATCAGTTTTTAAGCAACATAGATATTGTGATTTTATAGGCATTACCTGAAAATAATAAACCAATGATAATGATGATAATAATAGTATTATGACATTATTGTTATTATTATTATTATTATTATTATTATTATTATTATTATTATTATTATTATTATATCAATACCTTTACCCATTGATACCCATTGATCTGATATACTGTAATAATAGTAATAATAATAATATTATTATTACCTATAATATAATATTATATATTATATATATTATATATTATTATAATATCATATCATATTAACATTATTATAATTATCATCATGTACAAAATGTATGTTGCCTAAATAATAATGACAGTAATATTCATTATAAGAAGAACATCAATTTTTAAGCAACATAAATATTGTGATTTTATAGGTGCTACCTAGAAATAATAAACCAATGATGATGATGATATTATTATTATATCAAATCAATACCTTTAGAATTACTTATATTCAACATTTTTCCTATACAGGATTTTTTCCTATTTTCCTTTTCTTTTTTTTGTTTGCTTGTTTGTTTTTGTTGTAATATAGATGTTCTGGGAAAGAATATGCCTCTAAGCCAGAGGTAATACCCATTGATTTGATATACTGTAATAATAGTAATACTACCTTAATATTATTATTCTTTTTTTATTATATTATCATAACCATTATCATCATCGTTTTATTATTTCTCTGTAACACCTAAAAAAAAAATCACAATATTTATGTTGCCTAAATTATAATAATATTATTATTATTATTATTATTAATAATAATATCTTTATAAGAAGAACATACATTTTAAAGCAACATAAATATTGTGATTTTTTAGACGCTACCTAGAAATAATAAACTGATGATGATGATGATATTATTATTATTATTATTATTATTATTATTATTATTATTATTACTATTACTATTATAATTATTATATCAAAATTAATACCGTTAGAAGTACTTCTATTCCTATTTTTTCCTATACTGGGTTTTTTCCTATTTTTTATTTTTTGTTTGTTTGCTTGTTTGTTTTTGTTGCAATATAGATGTTCTGGAATAGAATATGCCTCTATGTTATATTTGATATAATAATAATAATAATATAATATTATTATTATCACCATTACTATTTCTAGGTTGTGCCTAGAAAATCACAATATTTATGAAAGAAGATGAAAGAAGAAAAAAAGGAGATTATTATTTAAGCAACATAAATATAAGTGCTACCTAGAAATAATAAAACAATGATAATAATAATAATACAATGACGATGATAATAATAATTAATATTACCCTCCATTTAGAATGTAAGCTCTATGAGCCGGACCCTCCCGTCCTTTCTGTATTGAACTGTACTGTCATCATGTTGTCTCCCCATTGTAAAGCACTGTGTAAACTGCTGGCACTATATAAATTGTGTATAATAATAATAATAATAATTACTTTTATGCTGTTAAGCAACAATAATGAACATAAGCATATCACGTAAGTGTGAAAATCACAGCATACAGGTCACACCTATAAAATCTCAGTGTTTTGGTTATAATAACAATAATAATTTACAATGATCTCACACTTTGATTATGGAGTTTTCTAGGGAGCTTCTGATGCAAATTCTCCCCCCTCCATCCTCTTTGTGTTATATAAAGGTATTAGCTGCCCCCCCCCCCCCCCCTACACAATGAAATGCTTTGATATTCATGTGAATAGGAAAATCCTTGACTGTAAAGACCCCCCCTTCCCCCCCCCCCCCCCCACCCTGTCTGTCCACCCCACAGTCACACCAGTTCACCCATTACAGTACTGGCTGAGCCAATATTCCAGGAAATCCGATTAATTGATAATCCAGACAGAATTTCCCCTAAAACATCCAGCGCTGTGATTAAACCTGCCGCTCCAGTCATTCCCATAATAACATATTGCTGTGATTATTTTGGCCCCGTTTTCTCAAGCTAACCCCAATCACTAAGAACTGGCATACATTTTTTTGTTTAATCAGTGTTTATTAGAAAAAGAGGTGCATACAGTATTGCAAAATGGACAGCATCCAATGTAAAGTACAAAATTATTACATACATATTAAGGGTGTACAGTCTCCAATGCTTATTAACCTGAACCCCCTTAAAGAGGTCAAGGGGGCATTACATAAAGCAGTACAATAGGACCAACTATACCAGGGATATGCAATTAGTGGACCTCCAGCTGTTGCAAAACTACAAGTCCCATCATGCCTCTACCTCTGGGTGTCATGCTTGTGGCTCTCAGAGTCTTGCTATGCCTCATGGGACTTGTAGTTCTGCAACAGCTGGGGGTCCGCTAATTGCATATCCCTGCACTATATGGTCTCCACTTTCAGAATATACACATTGACACCATCCTTGAGGACGTTCTTAAATAGAGTATGCCTCTTTCTCATTATAGCAGTTGTAGAGTAAAGAAAAGAGAGAAGAGCGAGCAGAAGAAAAAAAGTGGGGGTAGGTAGGGTGAGGAAAGGGTGGGGGGGGTGTATCTGCCTTGATCCAGACACATTCAGACAAGGCTTTTTTATTAATCTATGTATTACACATTTTGAAACATAATTTCCGCATATGCGGTGGTGTGTTTGAAGGCAAACCTGCAGGACCGGGGGCTCAAGTCCTGCGGGAACGCATGGGAACGGAGTTCCTGTACTTTTTCCACAACAGGAACTCAGTTCCCATTAGCAGCCACGTCTTGCAAGACTTTAAAGTATGTGAGCTGTGTTGCAGGTGTTACACCAGCAGCCGCCAACACAGCTCACAATAGTAAGTGCCGCACACCAGGGGTGGACGGACCATTCAGGCATTGCCAGTAGGGGGCCCCATGACAGCTTCCTCTTCGATCTACCTGTCAATCACAGCTAGCTGATGGGTAGGTCAGGTCCCTGCTGCTAAGAGACTGTATTTAGTCAGACCTCTCGTGATGTGCTCCTCCCCGCCGGCCCCTCCTGATTTTCTATCTTCTCACCCCCCCCCCCCAGTCTCTTGCATACTTGCTCTGTGTGTCCCACTGAATCTCCCCCTCCTCTATCTTCAGTGCCATATGATGAGAGAACCCAGAGGAGGAGCACAGCTATTCTGCTCACAGGACATGCAGGGAGAGAGGTGAGCTAAGGGAGGAACATCAGTTTGGGGTGGTAAGCTGAGCACAATACCTGGAAAAGCTTAATGCCAGGAGGGAAGTTTATGTAGAAATATGTGAAGGGTTGGAATAGCAGCGAGTGTGTGTTGGAGCCCCTGTAGAGTTTGCAGCCCCCCCAAGCTAACATACATCTCCTAAGCAGGAACACATCACTATCTCCCCAAGCATTCTGTCCAGATAATGTGCAGTTCATTGATGACCTTTCCGTTTAACCCTGTGTTATCCAAACTCTGTTCAATGGAAAGTGTAAACTCACCACATAAACATTCTATATACAAAATAACATCCCCAATAAAGATCAGAACACGATGGTCACATTTGCATGGAAGCACAATTGAATGAATGCTGATTATTCAGAGAATTACCGTATTTATGTTTATTGAGGATTTTTGATTTTTTTTTATTTACTAACAGTTAAGCTTCATACAAACACTATACGAACATTGGATGAAAAATACCACTTTTGAAGTGTTCGTGCTTATGAACGTATCATTTTTTTTGGTGGGGGAGTGGATCTTGGGTCGGAGTTCCCACACTTTTTTCCCCAGGACTTGACCCCTGAGCAGGACCATATTTTTTTTTTCAAGATCAGATTTGCCTCTAAGAGAGAGGGTCATGTCCTCCATGTAATAGATGTTGTCTACCTTCAACAACCATCGACGTAGTATCGGAATGGTCTTTGTCTTCCAAAATTGTGTCACGAGGGTTTTTGCGGCATTAAGAAGATGTGGCGTCACCGATCTTTTATAAGGTCCTACTGGTTTACCTGTACAGTGAAATAAGAAAAACCATGGGTCGTTAGGGACTTCCCAGCCTAGAATCTCTTTGATCCGGTATAGAATAGTAACCCAGAATGGCCGTATCCTCGGACAAAAGCACCAGATGTGGGCATGGGTCGCCCTCTCTCCACAGTCTCTCCAGCACAAAGGTGAGATTTGTGGGAAAAGTTTTGTGCAGCAACACGGGAGTAAAGTGCCATCTAGTCAAGAGTTTATAGCTCACCCCTGCCATTTTTGATGCACCGGAGGAAGTGTGGGCCAGTGTGACTATGTTGGTTTTTTGGTCCGGAGTTAAAGAGGAAGTAAACCCTGATGGGTGTTACTTCCTCTTTGATTCCCTGCAAAGGTAAAGCATAATGGACTACTATGCATCACATCGCATCACATCGCATCGCATCGCATAGTAGTCCATTATGTGTCACTTACCTGACACAGGAGCCAGCGAAGTCACCGCTGTCCCCTGTAGTTCCGAGCGTCCATCTTCTTGGTGGGTTTCGCTGCTCCGCCGCTGTCATTCGGCGAAGCCGCGATGACGTCACTCCCGCGCATGCGCACGGGAGCCGAGAGGCGCGGCATTGCGCGGCATCTTCGTTATCGAGGATGCCACGCTCAGTGCGCCTGCACGCCGCTGTCTACGGCGCATGCGCCGTAGACAGCGGTGCCTGTCCTCGGGTAAATATCTCCTAAACCGTATAGGTTTGGGAGATATTTCTTGGACCTACAGGTAAGCCTTAATCTAGGCTTACCTGTAGGTCAAAGTGGTTTGTAAGGGTTTACAACCACTTTAACTCTGTTTGAAGATCATTTTCCCAGTTGCGGATAAACATAGAGGTTTTAGTAGAGGCTAGCGATAGCAGCGCATGATAAAAATAAGAGATGGGCTTCAATAGTGGTTGTACATCGGAGAATGCAGCCTCCAAAGGTGTCAGGTCTGTGAAAGATTGCAGGGGTTTCTGGAGTGAACTGACAAAAGCCACTGGTTGTCGATGTCTCTATTGATCCATATTAGAAATGGGAGAGTCATTTAATATGGTAGATAGCGGTAGTACGCCTGAGGGGCCAACGACCTGATGCAGAAGGGTTTTGGTCCCCAGGTGCCATGAGTGAGTCCTGGAGTCCATGTTTCCCAGTGGAAAATAGTTATGGCCAGTCAGAGGCGTTAATGGAGAATTATATGGCTAGCCGTGTGCCTTACACAGAGTCCCAAGCCATAAGAGAGGAGTGTGTTAGTGGAGACGTGTCAGCAGATAAGCTTCTGCATTTCCTCGGTATCCACTTTTGAGTTGGGAGATCCGTCCCACTGAGCTCCATTTCCAAGGCTACCCATAGTTTGGTGTCTTTGCAATATGACCAGTCAGATAGTCTGGCTAAAATTATTGAACGGAAATACATCCTTAAGTCCGGTAGGGCCAGGCCTCCTTCTCTTTTAGATCAAAATAAGTAGGGAGAACTGGCATACATTTTAATGTTAAATTGCATATGGGGGTTCTTGACTGTTAGAGCGGTGATAATGTGGAACCCCCTTCCCCAGGTCTGGGGGAGCAGCTGAGAGCGTGGATACATTTCAAAAACTTTTAGATGTCTTTCTCAGTGAGCGTAATATACAGAGATATGGGAATTTGTAGAGACCCACAGGATGGACAGGATAGACCCGGGTCATTTTTCAACGCTGTCAACTACTAGCGCAATTAGGAAACGCTGGTCACACCATAACAGGAAGGGCCTGAACAAGGTCCTTCATGGCAGGATCATCAGTCATTGTTCTAATGAAAGCTGCATATTAGAAAAAAAAACGTTTGAAACTGCATTAATTGCCTTCCATATGTTTTATCGTGCCTATAAAATCACCATATTTATGTTGCTAATTTGTTATTATTATTATTATTATTACTATTATTGTTAGTATTTTAATACATTTTTATTATTTCATTGTTTTATGATTTCCAAGTAGCACCTATAAAATCACAATAGTTATGTTGCTAATTATCATTGTTATTAGTAGGAGTAGCAGTAGCATTAGTAGTAGTATTGCTTTTATTATTATTATTATGATTATTATTATTAGTAGTAGTAGTAGTATTGTTTTTATTATTATTATGATTATTATTATTAGTAGTAGTAGTATTATTGCTTTTATTATTATTATGATTATTATTAGTAGTAGCAGTAGTATTGCTTTTATTATTATTATTATTATGATTATTATTATTATTATTAGTAGTAGTATTGCTTTTATTATTAATATGATTATTAGTAGTAGTAGCAGTAGTATTGCTTTTATTATTATTATTATGATTATAATTATTAGTAGTAGTAGTATTGCTTTTATTATTATTATGATTATTATTATTAGTAGCAGTAGTATTGCTTTTATTATTATTATGATCATTATTAGTAGTAGTAGCAGTAGTATTGCTTTTATTATTATTATGATCATTATTAGTAGTAGTAGCAGTATTATTGCTTTTATTATTAATATGATTATTAGTAGTAGTAGCAGTAGTATTGCTTTTATTATTATTATTATGATTATAATTATTAGTAGTAGTAGTATTGCTTTTATTATTATTATGATTATTAGTAGTAGTAGCAGTAGTATTGCATTTATTATTATTATGATTATTAGTAGTAGTAGCAGTAGTATTGCTTTTATTATTATTATGATCATTATTAGTAGTAGTAGCAGTAGTATTGCTTTTATTATTATTATTATGATTATTATTAGTAGTAGTAGTAGTATTGCTTTTATTATTATTATTATGATTATTATTAGTAGTAGTAGTAGTATTGCTATTATTGTTAGTATTATTATTTCATGATTTCTAAGTAGCACATATAAAATCAAAATATTTATGATGCTAATTATTATTATTATTAGTATTGCTATTATTGTTAGTATTATTATTATGATTATTATTGTGTTTCTGCATGTGTTCCCAAAAACATATCAAAATGCGCATCCTGCTTGCGGTGCCATTATTTCTTAACAGCACCCCAAACTGTGAGATGTGTGGTGTTTTTTGTGTGCAAAAAAAGTGCCAAAATGCGCATTACAAAAATTCGGGAGACTCGGGAGACTCATTTTTGTACATTCATGGCATTGACAAAAGCACAAAGAATAAAGAATGTGCATGTGTCGCACAGGTGCAAACGGGGGACTAATAATAATAGTTGTTGGTGTTGTTATTAATATAATCATTTTGTTTTATGATTTCTAGGTAGTACTTATAAAATCACAAAATTTAGGTTGCTTAAATAAAAATATTATTAATATTAGTATGTAGACAACATAAATATTGTGATTTTTATAAGTGCTACCTAGAAATAATAAATACAAATTATGATAATAATAATAAATTATTATTATTATTTACGCAAAATAAATATTGTGATTTTTTTTTATAGGTGCTACCTAGAAATAATTTAAAAAAATTATGATATTAATAATAAATTATTATTATTATTTACGCAACATAAATATTGTGATATTTTTTATAGGTGCTACCTAGAAATAATTTAAAAAAATTATGATAATCATAATAAATTATTATTATTATTTACGCAACATAAATATTGTGATTTTTTTATAGGTGCTACCTAAAAATAATAGAAAAAATCATGATAATAAGAATAAATTCTTATTATTATTATTTACGCAACATAAATATTGTGATTTTTTTTTTATAGGTGCTACCTAGAAATAATTAAAAAAATGTATGATAATAATAATAAATTATTATTATTAACGCACATAAATATTGTGATTTTTTATAGGTGCTACCTAGAAATAATAAAAAAAAAAATCATGATAATAATAATAAATTATTATTATTATTTACACAACATAAATATTGTGATTTTTTTTTTCAGATGTTACCTAGAGATAATTGTAGCGCACTGCCTAGGGAGCAAAGTAGATCAGGATGCCCCACCCTGAACAGTCAAGCACACCGAATTTTCACAGGCTCTCTTGAGTCAGAGAGCAGTCGATACTTTGGTTTTTTTTTTTTTGTTATTTATTGAGGGATTACAACTTGGATAGGGATTGGGAAATTATGGGATTCCCACTCAACTTCAGAGACAACTCTTCCAATATACAGTCTATATACACTCCTCACTTCCTCCAGCACTCACTTGAAGAACTCCACTGGCACACGGATAGTGGATCGGACACAGCACTCAGACTTAGAGCAAAAGCCTGTTATAGGTAGGAACCCGAGGCCCCTTTGGTTGAGTAGCAAAAAGTCCAGTGTCCAGGATACATTCCTGTGGCTACTGATCCCAACACCACCTCTTCAGGCAGTGCTCTGGCTGCAACTGCCCTTTTCACTAGCCCTCCAGGGTAACTTCTCCACAGTCTTCCCAGACTGGCACTCACCAGCCCACACGCCTGACTTCTCAGGATATCTAGAAAGGGGTTCCTCCATGTGTTGTCTTCCAGCACCTGAGCCCCAGACCCGAGGTCACCCCCCCCCCCCCCCAGACTAGAGGGCACCCTGCAAGGGCCTCCAAAAGCCAAGCCTCCTTATCCTCCATCTCCATCTTCTACCCGACTCCCCCCTGCCCCCTGCTGGCATGACTCATGCCTATTTATGAGTTGGCCTGCCATTTGCTAGGGATTGGCTGGGGCCCTCACGAATATTCCAAACAGCCCCTCCTAGCCTCCACCCACTACATCTGGAAACTTCTCCAATCTCCAAGTTTCCAGAAAACAGGGGGAGGCACCAAAAGAGCTGTCTGAATGAGTCATCCATCCTCCCTGAGTCACTCAACCCTGACCCAGATCCAACCCAGGCCTGGCTCTCAGCCAAACCAATTTACCTACACTAACAACTAACTATGTACAACTAGCACACTAACTAGAGGGGGCTACATAAACCAATGATGATGATTACTACTACTTTACTACTACTATTACTACTACTACTACTAATAATATGATATTATTATTCTTATTACAGTATATGAGTACTATGGCTATTACCACTGGCATAGAGAAATATTCTTTCCTAGAGCATCTATATTGCAACATAAATAATAAAAAAAAGAAAAAAAAACAGAAATAGGAAAATTCCCTGTACAGGAACAGTTAGGAAAAGAACTACTTCTAAAGGTAGATAATTATAAAGATTTTATAGGTATCTTGGGTATCTCCGGTAAAAACAATGGCAGGAAACACTTCAATGATCAATTCTAACCAGCTCAGTTGATTTGAAAAAAAAAAAGGAAAATAATAATACAAATACTAGCTATTATAATCTGTAGTAGAATTAGTAGTAGTAAATAGAAATAATAATTATAAGTAGTAGTAGTAATATTATTATTATCGCCAGTAGTAGTAGTAGTAGTAATATTATTAATATTATCAGTAGTAGTAATATTATTATTGTTATTATTATCAGTAGTAGTAGTAGTAATAACATAATTTGTAGTAGAATTAGTAGTAGTAAATAGAAATAATAATTATAAGTAGTAGTAGTAATATTATTATTTTCATCGGTAGTAGTAGTAGTAATAACATTATTATTATTATCAGTAGTAGTAGTAGTAGTGATAATATTATTATTATTATTATCAGTAGTAGTAGTAGTAGTTATAATATTATTATTATTATTATTATTATTATTCATTTTTTTATTACACTATTGTCAGGATGGTTTTGGCCCCCGTGTTCCCTATTGTTGGCTCTCCATGTGTTATGTTAGCAGGTAGCACACACCTAAAAAAATGACAGTCATTCCAAACCCAATCACCGGATACATATACATGTTTTAACATTAAATTGCATAGAGGGTTCTTTACTGTTAGAGCAGTGATCATGTGGAAACCCTTTCCCCCGTTTAGCCGCGTTTGCATTCCGCGTTTAGCTGCATTTAGCCGCATTTGCGTCTAGGAGCGTTTAATTAAAATAACATCATAGGACCCACCCCCCAAGCCCATATTTAACAATTTCAGCCATTCTGTGAGTAGCAGCAGCTGAGAGAGCAGCAGTGTACTTGTACTGTATCTACCTCATCTTCGGTGCTTTTAGTATGGATCCCATAATGAGCATATGTGAGGAAATGCTCCTGATGTTACTGTTGATGAGGCTGGAAAGACATCGGAAATCACGTGCGAGGACCATAAACCCTAACCCTAAACTTGTTCATCAAAGGGGAAAACTCTAACCATAACCCCCTAACCCTAATAGGAAACCCTAACCGGAAACACTAACCCCAACTTGCTCTTCAAGGGGAAAGCCCTAACCCCCTAACCCTAAAGGGAAACCCTAACCCTAACTTGTTCTTCAAGGGGAAAACCCTAACCATAACCCCCTAACCCCAATGGGAAACCCTAACTGGAAACCCTAACCCTAAACTTGTTCTTCAAGGGGAAAACCCTAACCATAACTCCCTAACCCTAATAGGAAACCCTAACCGGAAACCCTAACCCTAACTTGTTCTTCAAGGGGAAAACCCTAACCCCCTAACCCTAATGGGAAACCCTAATCCTAACCGGAAACCCTAACTTGTTCTTCAAGGGGAAAACCCTAACCATAACCCCTTAACCCTAACTGGAAACCCTAACGCTAACCCTAAACTTGTTCTTCAAGGGGAAAACCCTAACCATAACACCCTAACCCTAATGGGAAACCCAAACCGTAACCAGAAACCCTAACTTGTTCTTCAAGCGGACAACCCTAACCATAACCCCCTAACCCTAACTGGATCCCTAACCCTAAACTTGTTCTTCAAGGAGAAAACCCTAACCAAAACTCCCTAACCCTAATAGAAAACCCTAACCCTAACCGGAAACCCTAACCCTAACTTGTTCTTCAAGGGAAAACCCTAACCCCCTAACCCTAATAGGAAACCCTAACCGGAAACACTAACGCCAACTTGCTCTTCAAGGGGAAAACCCTAACCCCCTAACCCTAAAGGGAACCCTAACCCTAACTTGTTCTTCAAGGGGAAAACCCTAACCCCCTAACCCTAATGGGAAACCCTAATGGGAACCCTAACCCTAACTTGTTCTTCAAGGGGAAAACCCTAACCCCCTAACCCTAATGGGAAACCCTAACCCTAACTTGTTCTTCAAGGGGAAAACCCTAACCATAACCCCCTAACCCTAATTGGAAACCCTAACCGGAAACCCTAACCCTAACTTGTTCTTCAAGGGGAAAACCCTAACCCCCTAACCCTAATGGGAAACCCTAATCCTAACCGGAAACCCTAACTTGTTCTTCAAGGGGAAAACCCTAACCATAACCCCTTAACCCTAACTGGAAACCCTAACGCTAACCCTAAACTTGTTCTTCAAGGGGAAAACCCTAACCATAACACCCTAACCCTAATGGGAAACCCAAACCGTAACCAGAAACCCTAACTTGTTCTTCAAGCGGACAACCCTAACCATAACCCCCTAACCCTAACTGGATCCCTAACCCTAAACTTGTTCTTCAAGGAGAAAACCCTAACCAAAACTCCCTAACCCTAATAGAAAACCCTAACCCTAACCGGAAACCCTAACCCTAACTTGTTCTTCAAGGGGAAAACCCTAACCCCCTAACCCTAATAGGAAACCCTAACCAGAAACACTAACGCCAACTTGCTCTTCAAGGGGAAAACCCTAACCCCCTAACCCTAAAGGGAACCCTAACCCTAACTTGTTCTTCAAGGGGAAAACCCTAACCCCCTAACCCTAATGGGAAACCCTAATGGGAACCCTAACCCTAACTTGTTCTTCAAGGGGAAAACCCTAACCCCCTAACCCTAATGGGAAACCCTAACCCTAACTTGTTCTTCAAGGGGAAAACCCTAACCATAACCCCCTAACCCTAATTGGAAACCCTAACCAGAAACCCTAACCCTAACTTGTTCTTCAAGGGGAAAACCCTAACCCCCTAACCCTAATGGGAAACCCTAATCCTAACCGGAAACCCTAACTTGTTCTTCAAGGGGAAAACCCTAACCATAACCCCTTAACCCTAACTGGAAACCCTAACGCTAACCCTAAACTTGTTCTTCAAGGGGAAAACCCTAACCATAACACCCTAACCCTAATGGGAAACCCAAACCGTAACCAGAAACCCTAACTTGTTCTTCAAGCGGACAACCCTAACCATAACCCCCTAACCCTAACTGGATCCCTAACCCTAAACTTGTTCTTCAAGGAGAAAACCCTAACCAAAACTCCCTAACCCTAATAGAAAACCCTAACCCTAACCGGAAACCCTAACCCTAACTTGTTCTTCAAGGGGAAAACCCTAACCCCCTAACCCTAATAGGAAACCCTAACCAGAAACACTAACGCCAACTTGCTCTTCAAGGGGAAAACCCTAACCCCCTAACCCTAAAGGGAACCCTAACCCTAACTTGTTCTTCAAGGGGAAAACCCTAACCCCCTAACCCTAATGGGAAACCCTAATGGGAACCCTAACCCTAACTTGTTCTTCAAGGGGAAAACCCTAACCCCCTAACCCTAATGGGAAACCCTAACCCTAACTTGTTCTTCAAGGGGAAAACCCTAACCATAACCCCCTAACCCTAATTGGAAACCCTAACCAGAAACCCTAACCCTAACTTGTTCTTCAAGGAGAAAGCCCTAACCATAACCCCTAACCCTAACTTGTTCTTCAAGGGGAAAACCCTAACCATAACCCCCTAACCCTAATGGGAAAACCTAACCTTAACTGGAAACCCTAACCCTAAACTTGTTCTTCGAGGATAAAACCCTAACCATAGCCCACTAACCCTAATGGGAAACTCTAACCGGAAGCCCTAACCTTAACTTGTTCTTCAAGGGGAAAACCCCAACCCTAACCATAACCCTAATGGGAAACCCTAACCCTAACCAGAAACCCTAACGGGAAAACATAACCCTTACCATAACCCTAAACTTGTACACATAAGGTAACATTGAATGAGTTCAAGGGCAGCTGAAAAAAGTGTCCAACTGCCTCTGAATGTCCGTTTACCAGCAGCAGTGTACATGGGGCCTAATAACATAATGATCCTGCCATGATGATCCTTCTTCAAGCACTCCCTGTTATGGGTGACAACCATCTCCTGATTGTGCTCCTGTGTTGTCACCAGGGCTCATTTTTTTTTTTTACTCTTAGGCAGGAAGGGGTTAAAATTAATAGGCGCATTACTGCAAGCCACCACAATTGTGATGCTGTATTGTAATACAAAATCATCTTTGGGATAAAAAGAAATTACAATCGGGAGGCAGCAGGATCACCTACTGAACGCCTGGCAGCAGCTGCTGCTATACTGTTCTCTAGAATTCTCCACCACAGATCGCTTTTCAGAGGTCCTGCCATCTGTGGGAAAGAGCCCTTGAAGAATGATTTATAAAGAACTCGCACAGTCATTCACCCAGTGGGGCAAAACAACAATTGTGAACAGGGTATATCCTCCTGCTATTCGATTGTAGTCATTGATTTAAAATGGAAAATATCGCTTTTGGCCACTAGATGGAGCTAAGCATTACAGGAAATTCTCAGGATACTTGGCTCCATATAATAGATACATTTTCAATTTTTTAATCAATGAAAACATTCAGACAGCACAGGCTGTAGCCTATTTGCATTCATTTTGGACCTGTTCTCACAGAACTAATGTACACACACTTGTGAATTCTTTATCAATCAACTCCTGGCTTTAGGTTATTTTTTACAGACAGATCTGACTGTTTTTGTGGAGCAGAAGAAACCTCTCCGGCGTCACCCATGGCTACTAGCCTACTGCCAAACCAGCACCGAATAAAGGGACTGGGCTCTATCACTCAATGCAGGACCCTCTATGACTAGTATCTATGATAGGGGCCCCTTAAATGGTCTGTCACCTAGAGGATGCCCCTGGAAGGGTTTACTGGGACTTCTAGTTCTCATTAGCAGCTCCCTGAGAATGGGACTCATATTTGGGATGGCATTTTCATTCCATAAAAAATAAAGACGACTGCGGCTGACACTGCTGACGTGGAAAGGGTTACTCAGAGGAGACAATGCATCCGTATCCAGTGCAGCCAGGACACAGGCACTCCATATGAAGGGTGATAAGAGCGGCCGGGCGCACCCATCTACTTCCTGACTGCAAGGAATAAAGTTTTAATTCTCTGGTAGTACCCGACCATCTCTTCCCGGAATCCACTCCCAGCACCCACTACTCTCTCTCTGCGTCACCAGCTATCCATCATTTATCCATCATTATTACTATTATTTTTATTATTATTATTATTATTATTAATAATAATAATGTAATCATTATTAATATTATCCCCAGTATCATTATTAATATTATCACCAGTGTCATTATTATTATTATTATTATCACCAGTATCATTATTATTATTATTAGTAGTAGTAGTATTATAACCATTAATATTATTATTATTATCCCCAGTATATTTATTAATATTATCACCAGTATCATTATTATTATTATTATTATTATTAGTAGTAGTATTATAACCATTATTATTATTATTATCACCAGTATCAATAATAATAATAATACAGGTGATAATAATAATAATGTTAATGATAATAATAATACAAATAATGATTCTGGTGATAATAATAATAATAATAGTAATAATGATACTGGTGATAATATTTATAATAATAATAATAATAATATTACTGGTGATAATAATAATAATAATGATACTGGCGATAATAATGATAACAATAATAATAATAATTATACTGGTGATAATAATAATAATGATAATGGTGATAATATTTATAATAATAATAATAATATTACTGGTGATAATAATAATAATGATACTGGCGTTAATAATGATAACAATAATAATAATAATAATAATAATAATAATAATACTGGTGATAATAATAATAATAATACTGGTGATAATAATAATAATGCTAATGGTTATAGTAATATTAATAATAATACTAATAATGATACTGGTGATAATAATGACAATGATACTGGTGATAATAATAATAATAAAAATGATACTGGTGATAATAATGACAATGATACTGTTGATAATATTAATAATAATAATAATAATAATAATAATAATAATAATATCACCAGTATCATTGTCATTATTATCACCAGTATCATTTTAATTATTATTATTATTATTATTATTATCACCAGTATCATTATTATCATTATTATTATTATTGCCAGTATCCTTATTATTATTATTATTATTACTATAACCATTACCGTTATTATTATTATTAATACCGGTAAAATTATTATCATTATTGTTATTACTATAAGCATTATTATTATAATTATTATCACCAGTATCATTATTATTATTATCACCAGTATTATTATTATTATCATTATTATCACTACTGTTATTATAAATATTATCACCAGTAATATTATTATTATAAATATTATCACCAGTATCATTATTATTATTATTATTATTATCATCACCAGAATCATTCTTTTTATTATTATTATCATTATCATTATTATTATTATTATTATCACCAGTATCATTATTATTATTATTACATCATCATTAACCTGTTTCCAAAATAAGCAAAATAATCCCTACCTTGAAAATAAGACCTAGCATGATTTTCAGAGATGGCTGCAATATAAGACCTGCCCTGGAAATAAGCCCTACCCTGGAAATAAGCCCTAGTTAAAGTCCTTGTAAAAACATGTAATCCGTTTTGAAAAGGTTGCTGTGTGTCTCCTTTTGTAACTTTATTGTGGAAAATACCTTATTTACAGCGCCGCTGTGCGCTCACGTGACCCGCCGGAGATCTTCTCCTTTCTTCCCGGCTGCGCTCGGAGCCGGGCTGACATCAGCGGAAAAGTTGGCCCCTCCCTCTGCAGTATTCGGAGCGAGGAAGAAGAGCTCCAGCGGCTCACGTGAGCGCTCAGCGGCGCTGCAAATAAGGTATTTTCCACAATAAAGTTACAAAAGGAGACACTCTGCACATTATATAATCTTTTTACAGAATGGATTACATGTTTTTACATAGACTTTAACCGACGTTTATTTTTGGGATTACAGAATATCATAATGCCGACTCCTGAGCTGACATTGGGAGAGAAGACAGGGGGGCACAGGAACTTTTTTAACTACTTCAGCCCCGGACCATTTTGCTGGCCAAAGACCAGACTACTTTTTGCGATTCGCCACTGCGTCGATTTAACTGCCATTTGCGCGGTCATGCGACGTGACAAAATTGACGTTTTTTTTCCCCACAAATAGAGCTTTCTTTTGGTGGTATTTGATCACCTCTGTGGTTTTTATTTTTTGCGCTATAAACAAAAAAAGAGCCACAATTTTGAAAAAAAAAAAAGCGTTATTTTTTACTTTTTTGCTATAATAAATATCCCCCAAAATTATATTTTAAAAAAACATTTTTTCCCTCTGTTTAGGCCGAAACGTATTCTTCTACATATTTTTGGTAAAAATAAAAAAAACGCAATAAGCGATTATTGATTGGTTTGCGCAAAAGTTATAGCGTCTACAAAATAGGGGATAGTTTTATGTCATTTTTATAATTTTTTTTTTTTTTACTAGTAATGGCGGCGAACTGTGATTTTTATTGTGACGGCGACATTATGGCGGACACATCGGACACTTTTGATACATTTTTTGGGACCACTGACATTGATACAGCGATCAATGCAATTAAAATCGCATTGATTACCGTAAAAATTTCACTGGCAGTGAAGGGGTTAACACTAGGGGGCAGTGAAGGGGTTAATGTGTGTCCTAGTACGTGTCCTAACTGAAGGGGGGGGGAGGGGACTGTCTAGGGAAACTAACAGATCGCTGTTCATAATCTGTATGAACAACGATCTGTCAGTTCACTCCTCAGAGAACCGGAAACGGTGTGTTTACACACACAGCTCCCGGTTCTCCGTGTGCCTCGAGCGATCGCGGGAGCCCGGCGGTGATCGAGATCGCATCGGTTCGGGGAGCGAGTGGGGGAATGCACACGCCCCCTAGTGGCCATTTAAGTTACTGATGTAACATAACAGCGATTCGCGCAGCCAAGCCATGCTGCCGCAGTATAACTGCGGCGGCTAGCGGTTAAAAAGATTTTATTGTTTTATTCCAGTTTTTTTTTTTAACGTAAAGAGGGGTAAATGACAAAGCACAAGCACTGTGCTCTCTATCATGATTTAAAAGATCAGGATTTTTTTATTTTTTTTATAGGATTACAACCACTTTAAGATCATCCATTGTACATACCGTAAATAAATAAGACATCCCCTAAAAATAAGCCCTAGTGTGTTTTATGTAGCCAAAATGCATATAAGACCCAGTCTTATTTTGGGGTAATAAGGGATGTGCGTTAATGCATGATATGTCTCGGATTATTGCATTAGGGCAGCCCATTAATTTTGCACACCCCGACATCAAACGCAAACCTCTTTTTGTAACGCAATGAGTGCCAACGCGCTACGGTGAACTACAATGCATCGCCTTCCTGCTTTGGGAAGTCATTCTGAATGAACGGTGCTGCAAGGCAGCAACGCATGTTACACTGCATGCATTGCCTCACATACTGAATGGCCTTCCCGGTGTTTCCTGCTGACTGTGTGGTGCGCTGAGCTGCCAGAAATGATGCCTGCGCCATTTTTGGTGCGATGGCAACCCATTCATTATGAATCAGCTGCCTTAACGCAATGCATGTCAGGGTGCAGCATAGCGTGTGCGTGCGTTATCACACTGCAAAAAAAAAAGAACATGGGCCCTAAACGTTTTGTCAAAGTGATGCATTTTTTCCCTAAGGCTCCATGCACACTGAAGCTCAAAAAAGCTTTTTCTGGACGCTAGATTGCTGGCAGAAAACGCTGGTTGAAAAAACTTGCTTTTAACAGCGTTTTGTGCTAGAGTTTATGGGCGTTTTTAATAGAAAATACACAGAGGACACTCCAAAAATCCCACAGTGCATTTCAAACTCCCACAATGCATTGAAAAAATAGAACGGTGAACACTAATTAACGCTTATAAGCGTTTATGGCGTTTGACGGTTTTTGGCGGTGAAAAACTTTGAACCGGAATTTCTGGTGTTCAGAAAAAAGCTCATAAACTCCACTGCTCATTAAAGCTAAAAAACGTCCATGTGTGCATGGACACATAGGCTAACATAGAGGTTTTTTTATTTATTTTATTGACAATGTTTATTTTATTTACATTTATCTATTTGTTTCCTTTACAAGTATTTTTATTTACATATATTTATTTTTCCGGTTAGGGTTACATTTATTAATTTTTTTTTATTTACATGTTGACAATGTTTATTTTATTTACATTTATCTATTTGTTTCCTTTACAAGTATTTTTATTTACATATATTTATTTTTTATTCATATTTATTTTAGTTACATTTATTTTATCTACATTTATTAATTTTTTTTATTTATATGTACTCTATTTTATTGTATTTACGTTTATTTGTTTATTTCATTTACACATTTATTTTTTATTTTTTTACATGTTCTTTTTTTATTTATTTATTTATTTATTTTTAATAATTTCTTTATTTTTATTTTTTATAACAGGAGAAAAATGAACAATCCTTCTGTATATTCCATTCCATTTCTGCACACCTAGACAAGAAATAAAACATGATAAGAACTCGTTACATTCCATCTGCTCCTGTCTGTTTCTAATATACTATCCAATAAAGATGAATAAAAGAATGAACCCAAATAAACATAAGGAAGCCACAGAAGAGGCTAAGAAGACATAGAAATAATTTCCGCATTTTCTTTACATTTATTTTATTTATATTCATTTGTTTATTTATTTTTAACAAGAATTATATTCATTTATTTTCTCTTATTTTATTTATATTTATGTATTTATTTTACATTTACTTTATTTGTTTTCATTTATTTACTTTTTTATTTTATTTTTATCTACAAATAAAAAGACAATAAAATGTTTTGTTTTGTTTTTCTAGTTGGACCAGTGTTCATTTATAAGAGTTTGTGCACACTAGGTGACAGTTTTACGCACCGGATAAACGCTGGTCACAACATAACGCATGTGCGATGCAGCGGGTATGCATTTTGTTGGAGACAGCACGGCGTGTCTTCACACCGGGGTGCATCGGAGAGTGTAAAATCTGGTGCAGCAGGGCATGGTAACCAATCAGCTTCCAGGTTTTATTGTCAAAGCTTGATTAAGCAAGATGAAGTAAGAATCTGATTGGCTACCATGCACAGCTGGGGGTACTACCGAGCGGGGGATCTGCTGAACGAGGGTACTAATGGGCTTATTTAAAAAAATTAAAAAATAAAATAAAATGGCGGGGGGTTCTAATCCAACTTTATCAACAAAAAAAAAAAAAGTTTTGTCTTCAATTTTATTTCAAAATCACAAGATCAGCATGACAGCCAGGCAACCAGCATTTTCAGAAGAATGGTCAACCGTGAGCCCCACTCCCTTCGTATTTTCTCTCCGGTAGTAAAATTTCAGGGAAGAGCAGAGACACAACTGCCTGAATACAACTTTGAAACGTATAAACATTTATTTTTATTTTTTATATAATTTCAGAATCCCTGCAGATTGTCAGCTCTTGGGGCGAATCGCCTGCGCGCCCAGTCTTGGCATAGCGCCATGGGATTTGTGGGGAAGCGTGCGGAGTGACACTGGGAGGAGGTGGGATCCTGACATCAGAGAAGGGAATTGGTGTGTGTGGGCCAGCAGGGAGGAGGAGGAGGAGGAGGAGGAGGAGGAGGAAGGACAAGGATTGGGGGGGAGGAGGAAGGACAGGGATAAGGGAGGAGAGGAGCTCTGCACACTCACAACAGGCTCTGGGCAGTGTGGAGAGGAGATGGAGGTCATAACAGGTAGGAACTTTCTCTAAAGTTGATATAAAAACTTCTCTCTACTAAAGCTGATACAATGTAACTCTATCTGCCTTGTTATGTAATCCTGGAGCTCAGCTCAGGCAGCTGCTGGGGGTCATCTTACCAGTTAGACTCGTTTTTAGAGACATTGAACTTCTTCAGCTGTTGTGGAACTACAAGACACAGAATCTCCCTAGAATGCTAGAGCTAATCCAATATTCAAGGAAGCCTCACCAGCTGTTGCAGAACCACAAGTCTCATGGTCCTGGACAAGCCATGCTTTGACTTCTGGTTCCATGGCTGCTGGAGATCCACAGGCTTTGATGATGAGTGGTCTGCTGAGGGTTGTGGTTCTCCAACAGGTGATGGAACGTTGCTCAGGGTCAGGCTGGGAGTTGTGGTTCCACAGTAGCTGACGAGCCACCTGTTGTTGCACTTGAACCTTGCTGAGGGCCCTGTTCCTCTTGGTACTTGAGGTTCCACCTCTTTCTTCATCAGAACATTGCTACTGTCCTGCTGAGACTTGTGGTTCCACAGCAGCTGACAAGCCTCCCCTTTCCTTCATTAGAACCTTGCTAAGGTCCTGCTGAGACTTGTTGTTCCACAGCACCCCTTGCTTCAGCGCAACTTTGCTAGGGTCCTCCTGAGACTTGTAGTTCCACAGCAGCTAACAAGCCACCCCTAGCTTCATTGGAACCTTCTAGGGTCCTGCTGGGACTTGTGGCTTCACAGCAGCTGATAAGCCTCCCCCTTCCTTCATCAGAACATTGCTACTGTCCTGCTGAGACTTGTGGTTCTACAGCAGCTGACAAGCCATCTCCTTCCTTCACCAGAACCTTTGCTACTGTCCTGCTTAGACTTGTGGTTCCACAGCAGCTCGCAAGCCTCCCCTTCCTTCGTTAGAACCTTGCTAAGGTCCTGCCGAGACTTGTGGTTCCACAGCACCCCTTGCTTCAGCACAACTTTGCTAGGGTCCTCCTGAGTCTTGTGGTTCCACAGCAGCTGACAAGCCACCCCTAGCTTCATTTGAACCTTCTAGGGTCCTGCTGGGACTTGTGGTTTCACAGCAGCTGATAAGCCACCTCTCTTGCTAAGGTCCTGCTGAAACTTGTGATTCCACACGAACTGACAAGTCACCACCTGCTTTATCCAACCTTGCTATGGTTATGCTGAGACTTGTGGTTCCACAGCAGCTGACCAGCCTCCCTTGCTTCCACAGATTCTTACCAAGGTCCTGCTGAGCTTGTTACACACCAGCTGACAAGCCATCCTTTGCTTCATCAGAACCGTGTCAAGGTTCCCTCGAGACTTGTGGTTCCACAGCACCTCTTGCTTTATCACAAAGCTTGCTGAGATGTGTGGTTCCACACCAACTGACAAGCCACCCCCTTGCTGTATAATAACTGATGGGGTTCTGCTTAGACTTGTGGTACTAGAGCAGCTGACAATCCACCTCCCTTGCTTCATCAGAACATTGCTAAGGTCCTGCTGAGACTTGTGGTTCCACAGTAGCTGACAAGCCACTGCTGGTCTCATCCAAACCTTGCTGAGGTCCTGCTGGGACTTGTGGTTCCACAGCACCCCTTTTGCTTTATCGCAGCCTTGCTAAAGTCCTGCTGAGACTTGCGATTCCTGACCAGCTGCCAAGCCATCCTTTTGCTTCATCAGAACCTTGCGGAGGTCCTGCTGAGACTTGTGGTTCAATACCAGCTGCCAAGCCATCCTTTTGCTTCATTGGAACCTTGCTGAGGTCCTGCTGAGACTTGTGGTTCCACAGCAACTGACAAGCCACCCCTTACTGTATCGTAACCTTGCTAGGGTTCTTCTTAGGCTTGTGGTTCTGGAGCAGCTGACAAGCCACCTCCTTAGCAAGATTCTAATAAAACAAGGAGGTGGCTTGTCAGCTGCTCCAGAACCACAAGCCGAAGAAGAACCCTAGCAAGGCTACGATACAGTAAGGGGTGGCTTGTCAGTTGCTGTGGAACCACAAGTCTCAGCAGGACCTCAGCAAGGTTCCGATGAAGCGAAAAGGATGGCTTGGCAGCTGGTATTGAACCACAAGTCTCAGCAGGACCTTAGCAAGATTCTGATAAAACAAGGTCTTGCTGAGACTTGTGGTTCCACAGCTGCTGACCCAACTTGGAATTCAATTCAAGATCTTTATCTTAAAGGAAGATTGTTATTATAGACCTGAATACAGAAGTGCTTCATTTCAGGTCTGTCCTGAAATCTGTTTTCCACACACAAGAATATACATAAGGGTCTATTTTATCTGTGTGAGTAGAGCTGTTTTTTTGTTGTGTTTTTTGTCTTGGGATTTTTGGTGTTTGTGGAGGCTTTCTTTTAACATTAGACGTGTGTGTGTGTGTGTGTGTAACATGTGTTCTGATGGGATGGATAGCAGTCATTGACTGGGGCTTGTTGATACCTGTTGTCAACACCTTACCGGTGTCTTCTATGGGCCTCCTTAAAGCGTTTAATTTTTTTTTTCTAAAAAGACATTAGAGATTTACTAAAACTAATAACCAATCTGCTTTTAGCCCACCTTCACATTGGGCCCATTTTTGACATGTGAAATCCAGTGGCGGCCAGTGGTACATTTTCTTAGGGGAGCGGCAAATTTCCCCTCCCAGTATACATCCTCTCTCCTCCACCACAACCCCCCCCCCATTTTTTTCCTTCTAAAACAATTCGTACCCCTTGCCATCACCCCCCCCCCCCCAACTTCTATTCCTAGCACAAATACTCCCAATAATCCCTACTAGCACAAATCCCCCCTCCCCCCCGCCCATCACAACCTTCTAGCACCGCTCTCCCAAAATCTCCTTGCGGTGCCACCCTCACCTCTCATAATACCACAGTGCCCAGGGCAGCCTCCCCTCTTGCCCACCCCCTTGTCCTGGATTTATTTTATATACATTCTACAAGTGGTCACATGTCTTTATGACGGATTGATGGGGTCACGCTCTGTGCCCTGCAGGTAATGGGGTTTCATTTTAAAGGCATTTTTTTTGTAAGGGGGGGGGGGAATAAATAAAAAAATAACCAGTAATAATGGCATGGCCCCCCTCCATGAGCACCAGGTGATGCAGGGCCTTAAATAGAAATGTAAAGCTTCACATGGATTGTGAAGAATACTGGCCCTTCCCAGATTTTTCCACTTTTGTAGTGAATATGGGACCTTTTTGAAAGTGATAGGTTCTACTCTGGTTTCCTCCCACACTCCAGACATGCTGCTCAGTTATTGGGCTCCTGGCTAAATTGGCCCGAGTATGTGTATATATGCATGTTAGGGGCCTTAGAGTGTAAGCTCCTTGAGGGCGGGGACTGATGTGAATGTAAAGTGCTGCGTTAATTGATGGCGCTATACATGTACCTATCATGAAGAATGGCGGGGTTTGGGTCTGCCCTTTGGCTGTACAGATTAGAGCATTGCGTCAAGGGAAGGAAAGAGCTTGCGTGCGCCCCCCCCCCCCCCAATACTCGGAAGTACCTGGTATCTCCAGAGCTCTGACAGTCTGCTGAGCAGAATAATGGGGCTACTGCAGACCTTCTGACAATACTAACTGCCTGGTTGTCTTTTGGCTTCGCTGTTTTAAGAGACTGATCCAGAACAAGCACCAAGTTGGTATTCTGTCCTGATCTCCATACTTCTTGCATGCCTGTGATTAAAGCTGGGTATACAGGCACCTTTCTTTTCATGTAACAGACTGGCAGATCCCTGAATCTACACAAGCAATGTGGATGAGATATTCTGGAATCCCCCCCCCCCCCCCCTTTCAGAATACACAGATCAGCTCTGCAGCCTTTGGCTGCAAGCGCTGATCGAATGCTTTTTTCCAGCAGGGGAACCATGGACGTACGTAAAGGGGCTGCCATTGTGACCCAGCCCTATGCTCCAGGGGGCCCCTGTGTGTCTGGATCGGAGGGCTGCAGCATGTAAAAGAAACAATCAAAATTGAAAAATACTAAGCCGCGCTTAACTTATACGAACAACTGATTGTGCGAAAAATTGTAAACAAAATATAGCGACCATATGTAGATTAGTGTTACTTATAACAATCCGTAGAAACAATCCGTCCATGTTGCCGCTGAAAGCCCGCTTCTCCTCCTCCCCTCCTGCAGCATTCAGCAGCTGCAGGAGGGAAATGGAGGACATTAGTTCCTCCACATGCCGCTCCCACTGCCAATCTATTGCTGTCCTGCTGCCCTGGGCTCCTGTGTGCTTCCCTGCCCCCCCCCCCCCCCATCCCTCCTCAGTTCTGTCAGGTTTCCCCCACAACCTCCTGCCAGCTTCCATGAGGCATCTGTCAGGATGGAGAGCGGGGAAGGAGCCAGTAAATGTGTCATTTACTGGCCCCTTCCTTGTCTTCCACTGTCCCCCCCCCCCCCCCCTTTTTTTTTATTTTTTTCATAGCTGGGGCATAGTAAACTGTGTATACTGTGTTTCAATTTATGAATGACTGGGAAGCTCTATACGGAGCTATTTCTGAGGCTGCAGAGAAACTGATGAATCTGTCCTTAGTCCCTTTCTCTGTCTCTGAAAATTCGACATCAGTCCTGATATTTCACCAAAGCCCCCTAAAATAAAATGTAGGTACGGTATGTATGACTCTGCAAAAAAAACATCCGAGTGATCATCGTTATGCACGTGCTACCACAACGTGCATTAATGAGCGTAACGTGCTATTCAGTTTGAATGGCACCCAACACACCTGTATTGTAGAATACAAAGCACCATAGTACGTTACTATAAGGATTATGGCAGGTCTTGATCTATTAGAATCTGGTGATGGCATGCTTGGTTGCACTGGCAGCCTGGTGCACAATGGCATTGTGGAACGTTGCCATGCATGATATTAAATTGCTGTATGTTTTGCGTTTATTAGAATAAGGTCATGTCCAATTTTTGACACTGTGGTGTATTGTCAGTCCATTCATTTTGAATCCATATATCGCACATCACCACATGCTGCTGATGTGTGACAATGCACCTTAACACACTACAAAGGATGTTGGCCTTGCCTGTGTGCCAATCCCTCTGGTCCAAAGGGCACAAAATCCACCGTGGTCATGAAATGGTTAATCTGTGCTGCACATGGGAATGGGCTTTAAGCGGCACCTGTCAATGATTAGGTCATTATGCTCATTGCTGTGTATAGAAAGTATGTGTGTGTGTGCATACCACGCATGCATGGTCCTACACTCTGCAGCCTTCTTGTTGAGCGATGACCGCTATTGAGTAACCCAGATCTCCCATCTATATTAATGTTCCGCTCCATAGACACAGCCTGGCATCATGAGCGGTACACTCTGACATTTGCCATAAATTCCTGGAATAGTTGGACCGCAACCAGTCCGTTCAGACCAGAGACAAAGCTGCATTATTCAGACAAAAAAAGAAATCAGGGGGCACCAAGACTATAAACGTTTTTCCAGGACAAACCGCAGACCTTCGCTTATAATCCAGGGGGGGGAATTATGTCATAGGCTGCTGTTCTCTAAATTACCGGCTTCCACAAGTGTGCGGTCAGACGCGCAACGCCATAATTGTTCCCCTAGGGCAAAATATAGAATTTCGGAAAAGTCCTAATTTATTTTTTATTTATTTTTTGTTTGTTTTTTTCTATAATTTTGAATTGATCATTTTTGAATTTGAAACAATAGTGTTTAAAGGTAAACTAGAATGGCCGTGGTCAGTTTATATTTTAAACTGATGTTTGTGTGCATGTGTTAATAATAAAAAAAAAAAAAAAAAACAAGTTTTCCTGACATGCCTCAATCTGAAAAAAATACTGCTTTATTTCCACTAGATAGTGCTGTGAATCCTAGGAAATAAACTAATTAAAGCGGAATTCCACCCATTTAAAAGTCAGCAGCTACAAAGTGTAGCTGACTTTTTAATAAACATTCACCTGTCCCACGGTCCAGCGAGGGTAGAAGCCCGAATCCTCACTCCTTTCCATGGCATTGTAACTGTGGGCACCAGGCTGTGGCTTCACAGCCGGTGTTATGCCAAAAACTGTCTGCCCCATACTGAGCAGGCACAGCGCTTGCGCAGTACGGAGGACAAGGGGACTCCGAAAGTCTCCGAAGATGAACGGTGCCAGCGCACTGAGTCCAGGTTCCAGCCAAGTGGACATACGGTAGCACTTAGTAACGGGGCCCCTCGTGGCCTTGCTTCGCTCTGCAATTTTTTTTTTTTATTCTAACTCTATGTCCACTTGGATGGTGGGGCTTGAACCTGGACTCTGAAGATGAACGGCGCCTGCACGCTGAGTCCAGGTTCAAGCCCCACCATCCAAGTGGACATAGAGTTAGAATAAAAAAAAAAATTGCAGAGCGAAGAGAGGCCACGAGGGGCCCCGTTACTAAGTGCTACCGTATGTCCACTTGGCTGGAACCTGGACTCATCTTCAGAGACTTTCAGCGTCTCCTTGTCTTCCGTACTGCGCAAGTACTATCCGGGGGACAGTATTCGACACAACACCGGGCAGCATGCGTGAGCTGCGTTTGTGAGTGGCCAGCCAATCTTCTAGGACTTGTGACATGTCTCATAAGATTGCAGGAAGGGGGGAGGTGAATTTCCACTCGGCGTCAGGAGAGGAAGTGTGAGCTGGGTGTCTGTCAAAGCTGGGTACCTGCTCCCTCCCCAAATCACCTCCCCAGTGAGGAGGGAGGGGGGGGGGGGCTGAGCCATGCTTTGTATCAATGGACACAGAGTTGGCTTGGAAGCGAGCCCACACACTGCTTGCTATTGGGAACTTGGGGGAGGGTGAGGAGCCAAGACTGCCAGTGGGGGACCCCAGAAGAGGAGGATTGGAGCTGCTCTGTGCAAAACCATTGCATAGAATATATCAACTTATTTTGGTATTCAAAAAAAAAAAATGGGTTCAATCACTTTTAAACACCTAGGCATCGACAGTATGCAAATATACAGCCTCTTGGCGGATGGGCGCTAAGCAGCTCAAATATTTGTGTATCAATGTGCAGACACCGCTGTGCCAGGAGAGCTTGCGCTCTCGGCACATTTACTGGCGGGTAACAGACTGCTTTCCAATCATGTGACAGCCAAACACTGCAGTCACATGATCGTAAACACTGCCCTGCCTCCTAGCATTTGAAACCTCTTCATGGGCCGGGAGGCGCCGGTGCAAAGGGGTGAAGAGTTCACACTTTTTGGGATCTCGTAGCGTTTCTGTCCGATCTCCAATTTCACTGCAATCACAATGCATGTTTGGGTTCCATTCATTTTCAATGGTACCAAGGCGGCATGGTTTTGCCACGCCTCCTGCTCTAAACCGCAGTGTGAGGAGCTCCTCATTTTTTGGGTGACAAGCTTCACATGTTGTGGTTCGCTGCGATTGTGGTGTGATAATTGTGTTAAAACCGCACTGCGTTTTTAGGTGCCATTGAAAATGAATGGCGCCTGGGCATGCATTGTGCAATTTGCAGTGTGATTTGAGATAAAAAAAACTTTAAAGGGTATCTAATCCCTCTGTCTAAAACCTAAAAGAAAAAAACATTTTGCCTTTTTATGCTTTGAAGCTATTATTACTAGAAAGGCTTTTACAACAAAGGAGCAAATAATGCAAAGGAAAATGTAAAAAGTGCCTAATGCTCCATCTGCTGGCTGGAATATGTAATGTATAATATGTTTTTTAATTGTAATTTTAGTGTGGGGGGTTTTTTTTCTGATCGCAAACAAAAATGTATAAAATGAACTATAAATCCCTGTTTAATTTTCAGTAGTGACTGTCAAGAGTAAACGGTTGTGTTATCACCTTCTCCACTCCTTAAGAAGAGTGAGTAGAAAGCATTCCTTTAAAGTGTCTGAAATCCAGTATTCGGTGGAAAGATACGTGGGCACTAAGAGGAATTGCTCTTTAGCATGCCAAAAATAACAAGACCTGAAGTATTCCGGTAGTGCCTGTTTACTTGTACCCAAAAGCTCCTTCCATGCCAAAGTGTTGGAATGATGACTGGAAAGCGCATCAGAAGATACAGGAGCTGGATGTGATTCAGCCTTCATTCCTGTGACTACGAAGCCTTAAAGCCAAATGCAAGTCCCAGATCTAGAGTGGGACAGACTGACGATGTGCAAATAGTCTCCACGTTCGTAGCCCTGATCCCAACTTCCTGCTGTAGCAGCTGTGCTGGGTGTCTAAAGAGGACTGTGAAGTCCAGTCAGCACCAGAGTCTGGCCAGTGTACAAAGCCATCCACAACTCTGTCCCCAACTACATCACTAGCCTAGTCTCTAAATGCCAACCTATTCGTCCTCTTCGTTCCTCCCAAGACCTCCTGCTCTCTAGCTTCCTCATCACCTCCTCCCATATCCACCTCCGGGACTTCTCCTGAGCCTCGCCCATTCTCTGGAATTCCCTACTCCAATCTGTCAGACTGTCTCCAAATGTATCCACTTTTAGGTGATCCCTGAAATCCTTCCTCTTCAGAGAAGCCTATTTAGCCTCCATCTAACTGCATTTTCTCCATTAGCTCATCCCCCACAGCTATTACCCTTTTGTATAACCTGACCCTCCCTCCTAGATTGTAAGCTCTTACAAGCAGGGCTCTCTGATTCCCCCTGTATTGAAATTGTTCTGTCTCCCCCAATGTTGTAAAGCGCTGCATAAACTGTCAGCGCTATATTAATCATGATAAAAAAAAAAAAATCTGATCAGGCCACGCCCCTCTCCACACTGATCAGTGCACTCTGTAGTCCAACAGACCTAGTTAGACACTCCCCCCTTCTCCACACTAACCAGTGCACTCTGTAATCTTGCAGACCTGGCCAGGCATGCCCCTCCCCTTATTAGACACACCCCCTCTTCATACTGACCTGTGCACTCTATCGCAATCCTGTTCAGGACACACCCCCTCTCCAAACTGCTTGGTTACACTCTGTAGTCCAGCAGACCTGTCGGGGGACAAGCCCCTCCTCTGATCAGACACGCCCCCCTCTCCCATGGGAGGATGCTTGTGCAGAGGGGTGTGGCCAGATCTATGCCAGCACAGAGCTCTGGAGGGTGAGGACAAGAAGTTTCCTCTAAAAGGAAAAGTGTGTATTGGGGCTTATTCACACCACAAAAATGCACAGGAAATGCGTGCGCATAGGCATTCAGATTTCATCATGCTGAGCTGTTCTCCTATGCATTTTCGTATATGTGTGTTTTGTGTGTTTTGTGTGTTTTGTGTGTTTTGTGTGTTTTGTGTGTTTTGTGTGTTTTGTGTGTTTGCCTCATCGGGTGACTAACATTTAACCTTGTGTTTTTTGATATACATATTGCACTGATGCATATTGTGTTAAATCAGGGCTCGACAAAACCCGGTCGCCAGGTCGCATTGGCGACTAGAAATAGCGACCTCGCGCCTGGGGCAGCACAGCTGGGGGTATCCTGTGTCTGTGGACCCCCCTAGCGTGATCGCGTCGGGCCGTTCCGCCGGCGGCCGAAAATTTAGGCCGCGGCTTTGAGGCCTTCTGCGGTCCTATGATTCCTTATGGAATCTAGCGCCCTCTTGTGGTCGCCGTTGGTATGACAAACCAGCAATGTTAATGAAGATTCCTCTGCCTGTATTATATTACCTGCCTCTTCTTCCCTTTATTTAGAACCCCCTAAACATTATATATATTTTTTATTCTAACACCCTAGAGAATAAAATGGTGGTTGTTGCAATACTGTCTGTCACACCGTATTTGTGCAGCGGACTTACAAGCGCACTTTTGTTGGGAAAAATAATTTAGTTAATAAAAAAATAAGACAACAGTAAAGTTAGCCCAATTATTTTTTATATTGTGAAAGATAATGTTACGCCGAGTAAATTGATACCCAACGTGTCACGCTTCAAAATTGCACCCGCTCATGGAATGGCGACAAACTTTTACCCTTTAAAATCTCCATAGGCGACGTTTAAAAAAAATTCTACAGGTTGCACGTTTTGAGTTACAGAGGAGGTCTGGGGTAGAATTATTGCTCTCGCTCTACCGATCACGGCGCTACCTCCTATGTGTGGTTCGAACACCGATTTTATATGCGGGCAGGACAGGGCGCGTTTAAAAATTATTATTTTTTTCTGCTTTATTTTAACTTTTTTTTTTTTCCACTGTTCTTTTAAAAAAAATGTTGTGTCACTTTTATTCTTATAACAAGGAATGTAAAAATCCCTTGTAATAGAAAAAGCATGACAGGTCCTCTTAAATATGAGATCTGGGGTCAGAGAGACCTCACATCTCATATTTACACTAAAATGCAATTGAAAAAAAAATTGTCATTTGAAAAAAATAAATAAAATATCCCTCTAAGAGCTATGGGCAATGACTTGGAGACGGGGGGGGGGGGGGGGGCGGCGACGGCGCTGCTATCTTCCCCTCACTCGTCTCCATGTCAGGCCAGGGACAGGTCCGGATCGTCGTCACGGACCTGGCTCCTAACTTTTTAAGCTGGCTCCTAGATTCCAAGCAAATTTGTCAACCCCTGTGTTAAATAGTTCTGGAATAGTTGGGACAGCGATGACAATGGTATATTGTCCCAAGTCGGGCATGCTGGAAAGGTTGGGGGGTGAGGTGCTGATGGCATTCGGCATGTAGGCAGAGACATAACATCGCAGGAATTTATGAGAAGATAATTGAGGAGGTGGTTACTCTGTAACAATCTATCCATTGTATGATCCTCTTCTCATGTCTTCCTTCAATTATGGAATCTGTCATCTCTAGGAGCCAAATTATGGCGGTCCTACTTCCTCATCCGGCAACTCAAAGCATGAAGGGGACAAATCGGGTATTTTTAAAGGCTTGCATACATTTATTTAATTTTTATTTTATTTTTTTAATGTATCATTACTATGTGATGGTTATGAAGGGACCGTCCACCGGAAACTGATATTTCAGTGTTTGGTAAATGCTGGAGAGTTATTCTATTGGTGAGATCTGTGGATTTCCCAGGTCTGTATGTTTACTATGCTCGTTATGAGGGGTTCCTGGGTCTGTACACCTGTTGTGCCCATTATGAGGGGTTCCTGGGTCTGTACACCTGTTGTGCCCATTATGAGGGGTTCCTGGGTCTGTACACCTGTTGTGCCCATTGTGAGGGGTTCCTGGGTCTGTACACCTGTTGTGCCCATTGTGAGGGGTTCCTGGGTCTGTACACCTGTTGTGCCCATTGTGAGGGGTTCCTGGGTCTGTACACCTGTTGTGCCCATTATGAGGGGTTCCTGGGTCTGTACACCTGTTGTGCCCATTATGAGGGGTTCCTGGGTCTGTACACCTGTTGTGCCCATTGTGAGGGGTTCCTGCCATTCTTGAGCTAAATTTCTGGGTCTGCACACCTGTTGTGCCCATTATGAAGGGTTCCTGGGTCTGCACACCTGTTGTGCCCATTTATGAGGGGTTCCTGCCATCCCTGAGCCAAGTTTCTGAGTCTGTACACCTGCTGTTCCCATTATGAGGCGTTTCCACCATCCCTGTGCTGAGTTCCTAGATCTGCACAGCTGCTGTACCCATTATGAAAGGTTCTTGCCATCCATGTGCTGAGTTCCTTGATCTGTACACCTGCTGTGCCCGTTATTTTCTGTAATCGTATTAAACGGGGAGAGCTGGAGCACACAGTTGGGCAGAGACCCCCACAGGAGGGCAGGGAGATCCCCCTGTATCATTACAGCACTTCATATTAATCACCTCTGAGATCGCAGTACAGTCCTTTTGACTATCCCTTCATCTGCTCTTCTCCCTGGAAGGACAGCACCATCTTTGTTTAGGGTCACCATCAGGGGTGGCCCGTCCATTAAGGGTGCACAGGCGCCATTTCCCTATATGATAAATAGATAGATTCATGGCCACCGCTGCCACCCCTTAAGGACGCTGGGTGCCTGAATGTCAGCGGCAGGGGTTTTTTGAAGCACCTGATTAGAGCTATAGGCTCTAATGGGCTTTAAAAAAAAAAAAAAAGGGGGTGGACTTGGAGTGCAGAGCATTGCGCATGCAGTCCACCCAGGTTTGTTAGAAAAGCAAACCTTAATTTGCAACACTGAACTGCCTCTCTGCCAATCAGGGGGCACGGGTTTAATACCGGTCACCTGATTGGCTGAAGGCAAAGGCGATCCCATTGGGCAGAAGCAAAGAGACGCATGGAGGAAACGGGAGCCATTGCCATCACTACCCATCCCACCGCTTGCCGCCATTGCCCGCTGCCTGACCACCAAGTTGGGGTAAGTGCCGGTCAGGCGGCAGTCAGTGGCTGCATTCTATAGTCACCATACACTCCCTGGACTGAGATGCCGGCCTGGAGATGAGACAATCCTGTATAAATGTTCCTGATGCTTGTGGAGGTCTTGGCTGTGTTCACAAATATCTAACGCAGATCAGTCCCTGCTGTGCAACCTTTTACCTGCTACAATATACAGTCTTATAGCAATGGCTTTTTTGTGGGAATGCAGGCGAACCCAGTTACGGCACCTCAGCACATGTACTGTAAGTAGTGGCAAGAGGTGCTGGAGGGAGTCTACTGATGCTGACCCCTGTGGATCTATTGTTGCTGGAAGGGATCTACTGTTGGGGAAGGGGGTATATTGCTCCTGGCTGCTGGGACATCTGTTCTTGCTGCCAGGGGTCTATTGTTACTGGACTGATATTTTGTTGCAGGGGAGGTGGGGGGGGGGTCTATTGTTGCTGGGGGAGGTATATTGCTGCAGGGGATGCATTTGGAATTTTTGAATTTTGTATTTGAGTTCTAAGTACTGTATTTAATGATATATAACCTCCATTTTACTGTTGACAAAGAGTGATAAATTGCAAAACTCCGGTGGGTGTAACAAGATGTCTGCTTCTCCCTTCTCTGTGCATCCTTACTATAGAGAAGTGCGGGGTGTAGAAAGATGGCGGCAGCGGAACGTCACTTCTGACGGGTTGCCGAATCTGATGACACTCTTATAGCTCCTAACGGTCTCTGATTTTTGAGGGACTGTCCCTGATTTGGAATGTCTCCCGTGTTCCCATCCCAAAAAGTTGGGAGGTATGCAGTCTGATCACTGGGGGGTGGGAGATGGAGTAAATGCTTCCTCCTGACTGCAGTAGACGGATGATATCGTGTTTGGTGTGTTTTTTTTATTTTATTTATTTTTTTTTTTTTTTGTGGAGTTTTTGAGAAATGATCCTGTTACTGTATAATGTGACATGTCAGGAATGCATTCATGCAGACTTTTAAATCTACTAACCAGTCCACTTTAACATGTTGCTGTAGGAGAACATGGTGAAGTTCATTTAATCTAATGGCGGTCATCTTGTTCGTTTTTTAGCAGTGGATGCCCTGGCAGGACTCCTAGCTCTGCCGAAGGAATCAGACGGAAAGGAGGCAGAGCGGCAATCGCTGTTTCAGGTGTCGCTGGCAAAATCGGAAGCAAAGACCCTGGTGCAGGATTATGTAAGTTGTTGGTTCTTTTTTTTTTTTTTTTTTGTTTTTTGCTAATCACATGCTGGGGGGGGGATAGGCAAATTGGAGGTGGAACACTTCTTAAAAATAACATGGTGCTACAGCGCCCAGAATTTTGGTGCATGTGAATACACACCTCAGCCGATGCATGAGGGTGTCATTAACAATTAGTGGCACTGCTGTGTATCTGCTAAAGGGCAGCGCATGTCTGTGGTGTCAGGAAAGCAATTTTGCATGTATTCCTGACACACAAATGTGAATGCAGGCTAAATGTCTTTTACATTGGTGGTCAGTGTAAATCTTCTCATTAAATTGGGGCTTGGTGTACAATCCTTTTCATTCACACTAGTGGCCAGTGTGAAAGTCCACCCTTACATTGGTGGTCGGTGTAAATCCACCTTTATATTGTTTACGATGAATGCTATTACATTAGTGGTCAGTGTAAATCCCCATTACATTGGTAGTTAGACTGGAAACTCTTCTTTATACTGGTAATCTGTAAAAAAAAAAAAAAAACAAAAAAAAACAAACTTGCATTTGTGGTAGGTTTCAAATCCTCCCTTACATTGTTGGTCCACATAGAAGCCTCTTTTTAAATTTGGTGGTGAGTGTAAATCTCCCCCCCCCCCCCTTACATTAGTGGCCAGTGTAGAAATACCCATTTATTGGCTGTTGAATTAAAAATCCCCCACTATATACTTGCCAAAGATTTCTGGCTTTTCGCTACAAAATTCAGAATTTGCCACAGTGTACTGCTTCCTAACTAATCCCCCTACCCCCCCACCCCCCCCCTCCCCCCTCAGCATTGCCACTAATCCTAGGAGTTTTCTGTCTATTGATGGGTGACCTCACCTCCCCAGGCAATGGTGTGCAGGCACAGGCAATGAGATTGTGCTGTAATCTTTAGCAGCCAATTGGTGAGCAGCAATGCTGTACACTAACCTCTTGCAACCAATCATTGAGCTGTAAGGATATGCAGGAGCCTCTAGGAAATGGTGAGCAGTAATGTGCAGTAACTTCGAACCACCAATTAGTGAGGTGGTATAGATGTCCAGTAACCTCTAGAAATCAGGTGAGCAGTATTTGAGGTACAGTAATCCCTAGCAACCAATCGACAAGCAGAGGTTGTGTGCTGTAACCTCTAGAAAATAATCAGTGAGCCATAATGTATGCTATAACCTCTAGCAGCCAGTCAGTGGTAATGATATGCTGTAACCTCTGGCAGCAAATCACTGCCAGATCTGATTCACTAAGCTGATTTTGAGTCTAGCTGCTATTGTATGTCTCAATGCATGTGGAGAGCGAAATTGCATGGAAGAGGGGGCTCAAATTGTTTGCCCAGGGTCCAGTCAATATTAAAGATGGCCTTCCCACTGACCTGAATGATGGGTCACTGTTCCTCCCACTGACACCAGGACTTTTAAAGTTTGAAGAACAGTAAACTGTCCCTTTAGAAAGTTGGAAGACCCTGTGTTGTTGCTTAGGAGGTTTGGGGGGCAAAAAATACTGATGCATTAAAACCGCTTGATATGCCTCCGCTGAGGGAGGATGCGTCTTCATTTGCCTTTCAGGCTTGGTCAAGGACAAAACTTCCATTGTGACAGATTTAGATCTTATCTAAGCTGTGTCCTGGATATTTTTAAACTGTTCATTAGCCATCCTCCTACAACTTGTAGAATTTTCTCACGGTGACCTAAATCCTAAAATATTTTGGCCTGGCATGGTAACTCTAATGTTTCTTTCTTTCTCTTCTAACAGCTTAGCCAACAAGGTTCTCCATTCTCGGACAACGCCAAACCTCCTCCTACGTCAACGATAGACAATCTACCTGTCCTGGATAGGATGGCACTCCCTTCGTCCCCTTGGAAGCGTCTGTCCTTGAGCCTGTCTGCCTTCCTGTCCTTCAGAGGTTGGTTTGCTTCGGTAATCAACTGGCAGAATTCCCTTAATCCTAAATCTAACGATCTTCTCAAAAGTCTGGAAAAATCCAGAAATAATTCCATGGCAATCAGCACAAACCTTGGTGATCTTCTTGAGCAAAATGACCACCCTGCTCCATCTTCGCCAGTGGTTTCAAACTTTTACAAGCAGAAAGTTGCTGGCTACATGGTTTGTAGAAATTATTATGACTGGCTCGTGCAAACTGAAAAGGACTTGATCATTCTTCTAGCAGAGAGCTCGGTGTAGACCTCTTCGTGTAGAAATCTTCTGATGTAACTCCTGTGCAACATCTAGTGTAGACCTGCCTACCTCATTGAGGATAATACTGCTAGATCAATTGCTTCCATGTTGGCTGTCTCAATACAGTGAAGGATGTCTTCCAAAATTTTCCTCAAATGTCACCCCCCAGCTACTAAACAATGGTCCTTTTTTTTTTTTATCTGGGAAAATTGATTTATGGGAACAGTTGGCTTGGCTCAAATGCCTGTTGTGTTTTAAGACTTGATACACGAGCTGTACTGTGTAAGGCTCTTGAATCGTCCTAAAGGTTCAACTAATCGAAGTCTTCTCCTTTTTTAAGAACTTTTATGTAGGGCCACCTAACTTCCCCCAGAACATGAAACAAACCAAGCGTATCAACCAGACCGAGTAAAGAAAGATCTATTTTGTCAAAACTTATGTCATAGTAACTTAAACGGTTCCTCAAATACATCTCTTCACAATTTTATGAAGATGCACCTAAAGCTTTTTCTAGTTAAATCTGAGTAACTCCTTTTCTGATGAACCACTTAACTTTGTCAATACGTAAAGCAAACAAACCAGCCCAGCACGGTGAAGAAATCTATTTCATCAGAAATTTGTGATAAGTAACTTTGTAAAGGTTCCTCAAATGTCTCTGGGATGTTCTGAAGATGCATCTAAACCTCTTAGTAGTTAACTCTGAGGCCCATCTTCTCCAAACGTAATCCACTGGAATTTCTGTTATTTATAAAGACTCCTTCTTCTTATTTTTTTATTTTTATACTGAAAACTGATTCCACTGGGATTACCAAGGCTCAGGAGGGAATGTTCTTGAAAGATTGAGGATTTGGGGGTTACAACTGGTAGGCAGCCAAGCCCTCAATTATAGTGGCACAAAGGATTTGATGGTTTTTCGAATGGCTGACAAGAGTCTTAGATTACAGGTTTATAAACAAAGGACATGACGTGCGGCTTAATATTACTGTCAAAACTCTCAATCGTTCTTTTAACCCTGTATTCTGCTTTCCAGTTTTGTGTGAAGTATTTTAATAAGTATTGGGAATCGCTTTATACCAAAGCTTTACAGAGAACTTTTTTTATAATGTACCTGGTTTTTCTAATAAAAAGTTTGCAAAAATGATGCATTGTGGATATATATAATTTTTTTTTTCCTCCAAGCTTGAAAAGGTTCTGTGGTCTTGTAATCAAGTTATTTAAAGCGGAATTACACTGCAGCTGAACAACACCAACCAATAACACAATTTGATTCACCTTTAATATTCAAAGGAATCTCCCCCATCCAGGTCTCCATGCTTTATTTTGTTGAGAAATCACTTTGAAAAATGCCCTCCTAGCATTTCTGCATATGGCCACCTTGAGTAAGGGCAGATAATTTCATGTAGCATTTACTTCCTGGAAGCAATCTGCCCTTAGCTCAGGCAGGAGGATTTGCTTAGCTGAGAACTCCCCTCCTCTCCTCCTGAAGGCACCTGGGATTTGTCATTTAACTAGACCTGAAAACCAGGAAATAACTGAAGAAATGTGAGGGGGGGAATTAAAACAAACCTGATTCTTCCGTCTTCTCCTCCACATAAGGATTAAAAATAGTCAGTTTCAATGTTGATTGAGTGAAATTCAGCTTTTTAAGGATAATTGCACCTTTTTTGAGAATTTTTACATTGGTGCATCACATAGTAATCCATTATGTGTCACTTACCTGACACAGGAGCCAGCGAAGTCGCCGATGTCCCCTGTAGTCCGGCGCATCCATCTTCTTGGTGGGTCTCGCTGCTCCGCCGCTGTCATTCGGCGAAGCCGGGATGACGTCGCATGGGAGCCGCCATGCACGGCCTATCGCCGTTGATGGGGTGCCGCGCTCGTGTGCCTGCGCGCCACTGTCAGCGGTGCCTGTCTTTCGGCAAATATCTCCTAAACCGTGTAGGTTTAGGAGATGTTTCTTGGACCTACAGGTAAGCCTTAATCTAGACTTACCTGTTGGTTGTAAGGGTTTACAACCACTTTAAACCCCCTTCCTAACCAGACCAATTTTCAGATTTTGGTGCTCTCACACTTTGACAATTACTCAGTCGTGCAACACTGTACCCATATGAAATTTTGTTTTTCACACAAATAGAGCTTTCTTTTGGTGGTATTTAATCACCGCTGGGTTTCTTATTTTTTGTGCTATTAATGAAGAAAAGACCTGACAATTCGGTTTAAAAAAAAAAAAAACTGTTTGTTTCGTTTAAAATTTGTTGGCAGAACACATCAAGCCCACAGTGCTGCTGCCATCTCTCCCCCTCTACCAATCGGTAAAGAGGGGAGGGAGGAACTGGTGTCATGACACCAGTTTGTTTACAAGTGATTGCTCCGTCATTTGACAAAGCGATCATGTGGTAAATGGCCGATATCAGCGACCATTTACCGCGATGGGCTGGGTCCTCAGATGTTCCTGGGTGCGCGCCCCAGGGGGTGTGCAGGAGCAAAATGGTGGGAGGATGTCCACTCAGAATAAGCTGAAACCATGATTTAGCTGTCTTTCAGCTATGGCCAAGTCGGCCTGTGGTTAACCACCTCGCGCCTGCCCTATAGCCGAATGACGGCCGTAGAGCAGGCGCTTTCGTCCGGATGGACGTCCTGTTTACTTCCGCAATGCGGGCGTGCATCGCGGAAGTTCTGTGTTCGCCGTGTCACCCAGGGACAGGCAAACAGAGATCGCTGTAAACGGCCAATCACAGCGGCCGTTTACAGCGCGATTGGCGTGTCCAATGGGAGATTATCTCATATGAGATCATCTCTCAGTGCCGCTCTCCCTCCTCACACAGAGTGTGAGAGGGGAGAGATGAACGGCTGCAGAGGCAGCCGTTCTGCTTTGCTTCGATGTGTTAAAAAAAAAAAAGTGAAAAAAGTGCCATCTGTCAGTGTCACGTGCCATCTGTTGTCAGTGTCACATGTCATCAATGCCACATATTAGTGCCATCTGTCATCAGTGTCACGTGTCATTGTCCTGGTGCTTCAAAAGTGTAATAAATAGTCAACAAGTTAGATGTGTAATTTATGTTCCTAGAACACATGATGGCGCTACCTGCATGTTGAGCCTCTCTATGTGACCAGGCTGTGAAAGTCCCATTGTAATACTCAGGAGTAGCAGAATTTTTTGGGGGGTGTCATTTGTGGTATACACATGCCATGTGAGGAAAAAACCTATTACAATGACAATTTTGTGGAGAGAAAAAAAATAAAATCTTAATTTTGCAAAGAATTGTGGGAAAAGACAACATCAAAAAGCGCACTATGCCTCTTACTAAATACCTTGGAATGTCTACTTTCCAAAAAGGGGTCATTTGGGGGGTATTTGTACTTTCCTGACTTGTTCGGGTCACAAGAAGCGAGATAGGCCACCACTACATCAGATGTGATCAATTTTGTGCGATTCGCACCACAGCTTGTAGACTCTCTAACTTTCACAAAGACCAAATAATATCCACTAATTTGGGTTATTTTTACCAAAGATATGTAGCAGTATAAATTGTGGCCAAAATTTATGAAGAAAAATTAATAATTTGCATAATTCTGTCATAGAAACAAAGAAATATGCAGGGTTTTTTTTCAAAATTTTCGATCAAATACCACCAAAAGAAAGCTCTATTTGTGGGGGGAAAAAAAGGACAAAAACATTTGGGTACAGTTTTGCATGACTGAGTAATTGTCATTCAAAGTGTGAGAGCACCGAAAGCTGAAAATTGGTCTGGGCAGAAGGGTGTTTAAGTGCCCAGTAAGCAAGTGGTTAATAAATGGTATTAAACTGTGCTTCCCTATGTAATTCCTTGCTTTTCCCTTGCTATGCATCTGTGGCGCTGCAACATGTATGAGAAGCGATCCAGTGGCTTTGGGGCGTGCCATCTATGAATGAGAGGGGCTCAAGGCATAATTAGCTGTGAGAACTGGAGCCATCCAGCCATGTGGGATTTGTCATCTTAAAAACTGATCAGACCTCTTGAGATGTGGGGTCTGGACATTGGGTATGTGTGGCATTATAATCCTCATGGTGGCTGGTGCACTTTATTCCTTCTGCACTAAGACTGTATATGCTGAATAAATTGAGTATTGATTGTGTGTATGTGTTCTAAATTATTATTTTTTTTTTTTTTTATGATGGAAATTTGCATATACTCCAGAATGCTATGAAGAGTGATCAGAAGATTTGCAATTTAAAAATGAAGTTAATCCCATAAAAGCAATTCCACTGTATTTGTGAAGACTTCAGGGTGCCCATAAGTCGAGCAAGCACCAAGACCGCCTCCTACAGTGCTGGACAATGTGGGGGTCCCCCCCCCCCCCCCAGCATGATGGAGCACCTTGCCATAAGGCAAAGGTGATAATGAAATGGCTTGGAACAAAGCATCGAAATTTTGGGTCAATGGAAAGTGAACTCCCCAGACCTTAATCCCACTGAACTTGTGCTCAATCATTAAGAGGCAGTTGACATTCACAATAATAAAAAAAAAAAAATAATAATCTTTTTATTTTACAATTTTATTTTATTGACCTGCCAATCCCTAGAGTAATAAGACTAAGACAAGCGGGTAAACCAATCATGGACAGAAATCGGTGCAGTATTTCAGTTCAGTCTAGTGTTGAGTAATGTGAAGGAGAGGACAGAGGTCTCTGGGAAGGTGATTTTGAGTGAAAAGCCAAAACTGATGTCATAAGACACTGAAGTTTAATATATGCCTACAGCAAAAAAAAACTACTAGACAGCAGGGCAAGGTGGCACATGGAAGCTGTGAATTTGATCTAGCAATCTGATGGGTTTACTTCCTTTGTCTCCCTGCAGAGGTAAAGCATAATGGGCTATTATGCATCGTGTGGTAGTCCATGTTTCACTTACCTGACACGGGCCAGTGATGTCACCGCTGTCCCCTGTAGTCCGGAGCGTCCATCTTCTCGGTGGGTCTCGCTGCTCCGCCCACTCAGCGCCGGAGCAGCGATGACATCACTCCCGTGCACAGGAGCCGCCACTAACTGCGTGCTGCTGTCTACGGCGCATGTGCCGTAGATGGCTGTGACTGTCTTTTAGTAAATATCTCCTAAACCGTGTAGGTTTAGGAGATATTTATTGGACCTACAGGTAGGCCTTAATCTAGGCTTACCTATAGGTCAAAGTGGTTTGTAAGGCTTTACAACCACTTTTAAAGTGGTTAAAATTCATTGAAGACTGAGACTGCCTGGAAATTAGTATTTCCAGAAGAGGCGGCAACCATATGTTTCTCTTGTTTAAATGCTCCTTTTAAGCCCTGTACTTGCAGGCCCTTAACTACTTATTCTATCCTAGTATTCTTTGCAAAAAAAATAGATTAATCTCTACTTTCCTGTGCCTAGTTGAAGCCTAGGAGCAAAAGAATGTTGGCTTCCATCTAAGGTTTCTCACACAGGTATAATATTGGTTCATGAAGGCTTCCCTTTAAATTCCTGAAAGTCCTCGATGTGTCTGAATATTAGGAGCCGCTTTATATAAACCACTTGATGACGTTTGCTTATGAAATTTCAGAAAAGATTTATTTTCTCTGAGCGGCTGGTTTTGTGTATCGGGAATGTGAGCTGCTCCTCTGAGAAGAAGCAGACGAGCTTCAACAAGAATGTTTTATATGATAAACGTTTATAAAGGCTGCTGCCTCCGACTCCTTGGCCTACCTCCACATCTACACGGGCTTACCTCTGCTGCTGTTCTATTTCCTGAGAACTTCAGAAATACTAATTATGATGGGACTGGGCCAATATTCCAGACAAGGAGACATCTATAACAGTAATTGCTCCCGTGTCGCTCTAGTTACTGCCACCAACATGGTTAGGTCTACAGCTTTCCAAGAGATGAACACCTTGATTATTGCTTCCCAGACCTGCTATGCGATGATATAGAAGGGCCCATTCTCTAAGCTATATCAGTTACCATAATAAGCATTCTTCTCACAATAAGAGCTAAAAATATTAACACCCCCCCCATAATGATACAGTAACATATGTGGAGTCCAGTAGGTGGTCTTTAAACCCGGGAGCCGCATATACGCGTTCTTGTGTGCTGGGAGCGGGCTCTCGCCGATGATCGGGAGCTGGGACTCCCGGTTTCCGGTCACCTGATCACTGTGATAGGTTGTGACAGTGATCTATAGATGTGCTCACAAGGTGTGCCTGGGCACACCCTAATCACCCCGTGGGGTGCCGATTCCAACTGCTACCTGCCCCACCCTCCGCAGTGCTGCCAGCTTCCCTCGCCTCCTTTCAGGAGCTGGGAAGGGGCCAGTAAATCTTTTCATTAAGCGGCCTTCCTTTTCTGAATGAACACAGTGAGTGATCTATGCCGATGCATGCTAGCCCATTATGCTTTTACTTTGTAAGGGAATAAAGCAGAAGTAAAGCCCATCAGCTTTGAAAATGTGTTTGCCGTATCTGAAATCGCAATGTAATGTGGACTTTGTTTTGGATAGGGTGTAGAAGGCTCGGCATCACTTTCGCGTTTTATTGCTGCCTGCTTCCTCAATGGAAGGAATCTTCCAAAAAAATAAAAAATTGTTGGCCGGAGTTAATGATGAGCTAATTGATCATTTTCCATAGAGTTATATTTACTGTAACTAATGGGCTGGGCAGTTGTACGGTACCGACAGACATCTCCCCTGTTCAGTGGAAAGAGCCATTACAAAGAACAAGGGCTGATGTCATTTTGCTGAACTTGCATGACATAGTCGCTGCCCTATAAATAATCCTAACTAGGGAAATGGCTGTTCCCATTCCATCCTTCTCACACAGGTGTTTTTTCTGTGACAGGGTCTCTTTAAGGCTGGGTTGAAGTGTACCGTATTTATCGGCGTATAACACGCACGTTTCTCCCTTTAAAATCAGGGGAAAATCGCGGGTGCGTGCTATACGCCGATTTTGAGCCTCTGGGCGGCTTTCAGCCACCTTCGGCTCTTCTCGTGGCTTTCGGCCGCCTTCAGCCATTCCCGGCGGCTTTCGGCCGCCTTCAGCCATTCTCGGATACCGCCGAGAATGGCCGAGAGCGGCCAAAAGCCGCCGAGAATGGCCGAAGGCGGCCGAGAACTACCGGGCGCCGCCGAGATACACAGGACATCTCGACGGCGCCATTTTGAAAAATAAAATCTGCAATTAACAGACAAGGGGACAACGATGCACAAGGCTGCCATGAAAGACAGGCTGCAATGATGGACAGGCTGCATGACAAGGCTGCAAATGACAATGACGAGGCTTCAGATGGACACTGATAAGGCTGCATTGAGGGGCATTTAAATGTAAGGTTTTTTTCCTTAAAATTCCCTCCTAAACTTGGGGTGCGCGTTATACGCCGATAAATACGGTATGTAAACCCCAACAATGTGTGTCCTAAATTTGCTCCTCTTTGGTCTGTTGTACACCAATCACCCATAACGTGATGACCACCCGCCATAACCCATCAAGGCATGGACTCCACTAAACCTCTGAAGGTATGCTGTGCTCTCTGGCAACGAGCTGTCAGTAGCAGATCCTTTAAGTCCTGTAAGTTGTGAGGTGGGGCCTCCATAGATCGGCCTTGTTTTTCAAGTACATCCCACAGCTGTGAAATTGGATTGAAATCTGGAGAATTTGTAGGACAAATCAACACCTCAAGCTCGTTGTGTTCTTCAAACTATTCTTGTATTCATCAGAGCAGGACACCTTCTATTGCTCCAAAGTCTAGTTCTGATGTTCATGTGCCAATTGTAGGTGCTTCTGGCTGTGGACATGGGTCATCATGGGCAGCCTGACCGGTCTGCGGTTATCCAGCCCCCATACACAACAAACTGTGATGACACCTTTCTATCAGAACCAGTGTTCACTTTTTCAGCAATTTGAACTACAGTACCTCTTCTATTGGATCAGAAGACAGGGGCCAGTCTCTACTCCTCACATGCATCAATGAGCCTTTGCTGCCCCTTCTGCTGGTTTTTCTTTCTTGGATCACATTTGGTCGGCCCCGACCATTGCAGACCGGGAACTTCCCACAAGAGCTGCAGTTTTGGCATTGCTTTGACCCAGTCGTCTAGCCATTACAATGTGGCCCTTGTCAAAGTTTGTCAAATCCTTGCGCTTGCCCATATTTTCTGCTTTCAATAGATCAACTTTAGGGGACAACGTGATCACTTGCTGCCTAATATATCCCACCCACTTTCAGATAACATTTTAATGGGCTAATCAATGTTCTTCACTTTACTAGTGGTCATAATGTCTGAGAGGTCATTAGAAGCATTTTGTTATATCCGTTTGATAAAGAAACTTGAGCTTGTAACTACTCGTACATACTGCCTCTGCTAGACTCTTACCAGTTAGTGTTGTTCCTAATTCTCTATGGATTACAGACCACCCACCCTACCCATGTTATGAAGAAGACACTTCCTTGTCCTAGCATGTCAACACTGCTCCTCCTTATATACAGTACAGTGAGTGAGTGTTGTCATTCTAGAACGGGAAGTTGGTAGCAGGATCACCAGGTTAAAATAAAGGGGTAAAAAAGTCAGCAAGTGAATGGAGCCGCCACATCTAAGGACTGGTAATCTGCGGTATAATACATGCTTGCTCTTGAAATTAAGGTGGTTGCAAACCCTTCCATGTACCCAGTGAAGTGACTGGCCTCAGGTGATACAGAGATTAAACAAATGCTCCTACATAAATTTGTACCTGTTTATCTACAGCCATCTGTCCCCTACATCCGTTCAAATTGCAGAATTTATAAGGTTGTCTGAGAGTTCAGAAAAAAAGGGGGCAGAGAGCTGAAGTTACACTCTGCAGAGCTCAGGGAGGAGAGCTCTGAGAGCTGATTGGAGGGAAGGGACAAACCCCTCTTCACACAGAAACACAGCAGAGGCTGGCAATTTGCTGGAGGTTCCTCCCCTGTCACCATTTTTCTTTTGGTGTCAGAAAAAAATTATCAGACGTGATTCTTGCTGATAGCAGAAGGCGGCAGAAGACAGAAATGACACTTAGTGCTCTGGATTGAGACACGTACATACTATAGAGCAGGGGTCTCCAAACTTGCAAAGCAAAGGGCCAGTTTACGGTCCTTCAGGCTTTAGGGGGCTGAACTGTGGCTAGAAGGAGTAGAAAATAAGTATAAAAGAGAATATTCCTGCGCCTAATCAAAGAGTAATCCAATTGTTGCACCGCTGCACACACTGAAATGGGGTACTTGAACCCCAATTGGAGAAGACAAAAGGTAAAAAGGTAGTGGTGCGCGGTACTATGGTGAAGAATCTAGTTAAAACAGGAAGTGACGCAATCGAGCTCGAGGCTCGTTTATACACCATACAAAAACTCTGTCTGTTTGTGAGTACCAAAGCTGTTTTTATAAATAAATTTCAATACTGTTGAAAAATACTATACTATGGGGCTCCCTTCCTCCTTATCTGTTTAACCCCTTGCATAAAACCACCGAGGTATACCACCAATTCCCCCCCCCCCCCCCACGCTGAAGTACCGCTGAGGGACCACTTACAGAGCCCAAAACGGCACAGTAGGCAGGAGACGCCAGGACCCGGGGACACGTGAATAGGACCTCGAGGGATAAGGACCACCAGGAACCCTGAGGACACATATATCATATGCTGTTACCTTACAGCTGTAAGGTAAGGGGACACCCATATTCTGATCACACAGGACCACGTGGGAGATATCCACCATCACCATTATCACTGTTTAAATCTCTACCTTATAGTGCACATATATTTTAAGCACCAGCACTGCAGGCGACTGTCTTGTTACATGCGATTTTGGGCTAATCGCCACTTGTTGTTGCACCAGCTGAATGGACAATTTTAACTAGGATTACTGTTCCATTGTTTTTTTATATTTTTTATAGCTTCAAACACTGTGCACCTTTTTTCCTTCTGTTTTGGATTATTCCCAGAGGGTTGTTTCCCTCTCACCAACACTTGGATTGTTTATGCGTTTTTGTTTTGATTCAACAATTTGATTTATTTTCTTTGATTGTATGATTCAATTTAGTGCACTGCACCGATATTTAAGTCTATGGTATAAAGACACCCGCACAGAGTCACTTTGCTTAACCCTCCCTTGGCTTTAACACCATATGCGATTTCTTTAGTCACAAGGCAAGCATTACTTACATCTTTTGCCTTATCTAGCTAATGATTACTTTTGCACACTGTTACACATATACTTTGACTTAGCAGATTTTCTTTTCAGATCTATTTATTGTTCAGCATTAGCACTTTGTATGCGTTTTTCGTCATTTTTAACAAATCGCATGGTGATTCACTTTATATATTTTTTATTTCGTCCACTATTTTATGTATAGTACTTTAGTCACTGAAACAAATACAGTAGTAGTTATTTTCACGGACCTTCTTTATATTCAGCACTGCCACTTTATGCAACTCTGCTACCTAAAAAATCGCATTGGGACCACCAGTCTTATTTATCATTAATTGTTTTTCTTATCCATTTGTCTACCACTCAAAATACTACTACGCATAGGAGTGAGGGTCCCTCACTATATATACATATATATATATTTTTTATATTTTTTATATACATATATTGTCTTTTCTTTTTCTACGTTCCATTTATTACCTGTAGTGGAGACGATATTACATTTATCTTCTAATCTTTTGAGTACCTATTGAATATATTAAACCTGTTTTAACAGGAGTAGAAAATGCCCCTACATCAGTGCTCCATCAATGGTTTTAATTAGAGAAATAGTGCCCCATTGTTGGTATCCACGGAAGAAGACTGCCCCATTGATAGTATCAATGGACGAAGAAGACTGCCCCATTGATGGTATCAATGGACGAAGAAGACTGCCCCATTGATGGTATCAATGGACGAAGAAGACTGCCCCATTGATGGTATCAATGGATGAAGAAGATTGCCCCATTGATGGTATCAATGGGCAAAGAAGACTGCCCCATTGATGGTATCAATGGACAAAGAAGACTGCCCCATTGATGGTGTCATGCCGGTTGGTGAAATAGTGCCCGTGGGCCAGTTAAAAGCAAGCAAAGGGCCACATCCGGCCCCCAGGCTGCAGTTTGGAGACCACCGCTATAGAGGTATATGCTTCATTCATATTTCATGTCTGAGATTTACAATCAATTTTAGATATTCTTTGTGGGCATTGTGATCCAATTATTTTCTGTCATATTTTAAAAATGTTTTTTCGGGTGAATAAGGATTCTACCACATCAAGGGTCACTTTGGGGTTAATTTACTAAAACTGGAGAGTGCAAAATCTGGTACAGCTCTGCATAGAATCCAATCAGCTTCCACGTTTCCTTGCCAAAGCTTAATTGAACAAGCTGATTGGCTACGATACACAGCTGCACCTGATTTTGCGCTGTTCATTTTTCGTAAATCAACCCCTATGTGTTCAAGTTTTTATCTTTGCTTCTATGTCTTTCACATGTGCAGTGTAAGACTAGTGCTTAGGCTCATCGTAGTATTTGTCTCAGGAGTTGCACACCCCCAAAATAAAAATGCCAGCAAAGTGCAAACTGCAAGCAATACACCACGCATCTCCTACCAAACATGCTTGGATTGTCACACCGCCCTGTGCCAACATTCCTTGCCGTGGCTGAGAATTGCCCGCCTATGACCTCTAGTGGACATTACTGGAACACTAAACCGCATGGTGTGAAGGAATGTGCAATGGGTCTGATAATGGAAACCAAGGGGCACCTGCTCTTATGAGTATTACGCTTTGAATGAAGAGATTACGTATGTGATCTTGAAGAAAGATCGTTCATATAGAGATCAAGTTCACGTTTTTCGATTTGCCAGCACTAACCTCTAGTATTTAACATTTCTATCAGCCATGTTACTGTAAACATTTGTACAGCATTAACACATTTCCAGATGGTCTAAACCTGCAGCTGCCAGAAATACAATACCCAGAGTGTGATGGGTCAAAGAGGGCGCAAAATCGTTTTGGAGTTCAGTCTTTATTCATCTAGTTATGACAAGCAGGTCATAATACAACCAACATGTTTCAGGCCGCTCAGTCACCTTCATCAAGGATGGAGGAAAAGAGGGGGATTAGGTGGCTCCCGAAACGCATTGGCTGTCTTTTGCCTTGCTTGTAACCAATTGAATAATAAAGACTCCTACAGAGTTTTCATTTAGCACCTCTTTTTGACCTATTACACTTGGATTTCTCGAGTGAAGTGATTGCTCTCTCCTGGGAGATCCTTGTCTTTCTGGTGAGCTGACAAATACAGGCCAGTTAGGCTCAAATAATAAAACAAATGCAAGATGGCGCCTCCATCTAGGTGTAGTGATTTTTATTAAAAGGAACAAAAGACAATAAAAAATGCACTCACTAGTTAAAAGTGGATCAAGGTCATAAACTAGGGTTATACAGATACTAGTATCGGTGCCGATAGCGAGCATTTGTCCAAGTATTGGCACTCGGGCAAATGCTCTGATGCTTAATCCGATACCTGGGCAGTCAGGGGTAATTGGTTCGGCGCTGGGGGGGAGTTGCAATCACCGATCTCCCTGTATATATTTTAATAAAGCAGCTGACAGCTGCTTCTCCTCCCCCAGTGGCTTTGTCAGCTGCTTTATTGAAATGTATACAGGGAGATTGGTGATTGTAACTCCCCCCCCAGTGACGCACCAATTACCCCTGACTATCCCCCATATCCTCTCCGGTCCCCCTCCGTGCTCCTCCGATCCCCCTCCTTGCTCCTCTGGTTCCCCTCTATGCTCCAGCACACCTCAGTGTTCCTCTGTCCTCGATCTGTCAGGATGTAGAGCTGAGGAAGGAGCCAGTAAACATGTTATTTACTGGCTCCTTCCTTTTCCGAATAAACAGAGCCAGTGCTCACTGCCTTTGTTCATTCATAACGGTCACTGAGCATCGTAAACTATGTTTACGATGCTTCAGTTTATGAATGGAGAGTTGCTGTCTCCTGTCCATTCATTTCAGTGCGGTTGAAGCTACTAAGAAAGGGACTGGGGAATCTGTGTCCTCAGTCCCTTTCCATGTCTCAAAAGGGAGGTGTCAGACTGTTCACAGTCTTCTCTAAACGAGCCTTGAGTTATACAGCAAAGAAAAGGTGACCACGTGCTATGGAAGATGGAAAGTGATCCTAGAAAACCCACCCCGCATGGGTTCAACTTCAAATGATTATAGAATCCAAACTGGAGAGAGCATCACCCTTTGTTACCACCTTAGATGAAGGGAACAGAGAAATCAACCCTCAACAGTACAGCCTCTATGCAATTCAAGAAGCTGTTTATGATCAGCGTCCAACACCAAACTGAAATCCTAGCTTTGCATTGAGGGAGCATATCAAAAGAAACCGGATCAAAGGCATATAAAAAAAGGTAAAAATAAACCACATCAAAGCATAGAGAAGAACATCTCAACATTCCGTTTTTATAAGGTTAAGAATTATCCTAGTGCATAAAACCTCAGGCCAATGTCGGGCCTGCCCTGTGTCCGGGGTCTTTTTTTTGGAGATTGCACTTTTTTTGTTTTTATATTTGTTACATCAGTTTCCAGAAACACGATCTTACACAAGTGTGTTTGGGATTAAATTTACACAATGAGAAAGCTATATGGGTCCTGTGCTACAGAGTACAATGGTGAGCTCTTCTGTCCTATCCCCATACCTCTCTACATGACAGGATCATGGAACTGGTGCAAGAAAACAGTGCTGATCACTTTCTGCAACATTTCATTTTCCCAGGCAAAGAAAGGTAGGAATTAGGGCTGTGGAAATTAGAGATTAATTCCTTGATTAATTTTTTTGATCGATCAAAATTCTTTTGATCGGTACTCACCTCTCCGTCGGCTTCCGGGTCTTCAGGGAGTTCTGTCGGAGATCCTGTGACGTTACGGACATCGACATCACCGGACTCCCCCCCCCCTTCCTCAAGTGCCTCCGTCTGCTAGCGAAGAGAAAGGGGGGGGGAGTCCGGTGACATCGAAGTCCTGATTGAACGTAACGCATACGGGGGAGGAGCTACGCATGACGTCACCCGCTGCTGCCCTACAGAACTAACATGATTGTCGGCTTTACATGCTGTGTTTTTATCATCTTTATGTGAGTAGTTTGTGTTTGAACACAAAAATTAAATCTTATACTTAAGCGGTGAGCACTTAGATCTTTTCTTTCTACCCATGACCTGGTGTCCTTGCTGAGATCTAAGGAGACATGAGAGAAGTTTATGGTGCGTGTCACCCCTTTTGATACCCGCTTGCATGACCACCTGTTTGCACAGGGGTCCATGCCATAAGGTTAGAGTGATTAGTTAGACCGGAGGTGGAGGGATTGTCCCGCTACTGTGGAAAAAAAATTACTTATGTCAGTGCTACAATTTGAATTTAAAACGTATTTGTGAACTGTGAAGTTAAGTCATGGATTGTGGAAACTAACTAGCGTTGGGTGATTGTATATAGTGTATACCACATTTACCACTGACTAATGCAATGCAAGGAGATCAGCTAAAAGTAGTTGGATCTGTATGTGCGTTATAATTAATCAAAATGAGTCGATTAAAAAAATTTTGATTAATCAAGCAGGAAAATTTTAGTCAGTAACAGCCCTAGTAGGAATACATGAGGTGAATCACAAGAGGAGAAGTTGGCACTTGGAATGGCATCCAACAATGGTTATCCTTTATTGCAAAAACATGTATGATAGCTGTAAAACACTGTCACCAAACATGTTGGCTGCTTTACAGCTGTTATACATGTTTTTGCATGTATATATCCTATTCCAAAACCATAGGCAATAATATGTAGTTGCCTCAATTGGTAGCTATAACATCTCCATTCTGCTAGGAAAGTTTTCCTGTGGGACCTTGTGAGTACAGATACTGATGTTGGATAAGAAGACCTGGCTCACACTTGGCATTCCAATTCATCCCAAAGGTGTTCAGTAGGGTTGAGGTCAGGATTCTATGCAGACCCCTCGGGTTCATCTACACCAGACTGGTAAAACACATGGAGCTGGCTTTGGGCACAGGGGTATTGACACCCTGGAAGAGAAGAATTGGATGACCGCACACGAGTAGAACGTTTCCAAAACCTTTATTGTAACGAATTGCCAACAAGACTTGTATTGGCAATCCGTAGCAATAAAGGTTTTGGAAAGGTCCTACTAGAGTGTGCAGCCATCCACTTCCCTTCAAGTTTCTTTGGTTGTAAGCCAAGTGGGCAGCTCGATGTGAGGACTCGGTGAAGGGGTGTTATGTGGACCGACTTGAAGCAGTGCTCTCTACTATTGTTGGCACTGAAAAGGAGGTGTACATTGTCTAAAATGCCTTTGCAGGATATAGCGTTTCTAGTACCCTACATAAATACAAGATGCAAAATGATAGTCCTATCTCCAGGGCTAGAATATCCCCATCCTGCTCTTGACAAAGTCTAATGGGACGAAACATGTCAAGGAAGTGATGTCATCACAGGAACCAGTAGTACTTCACAGGAACAGGAAGTTGCGGTGCAGCCATCTTTAAATGGATATGTGATCTTTCCCATGTATACATCGGATAAAATATGAATTGAAAACTTCAACATTTTTCTAGGTAAATATATTTCTAAAAGTGTTATTAACAACCCATGCAATCCATACATACTAAGAAACCAAAACAAATAAGTTCAGAAATGAAGTTATGTGTAATAAAATGGAATGACAAGTATTGAACACGCTAACTGAAATGTAATTAATACTTCATACTTCAATCCTTTGTTGGTAATTACAGCTTCAAGACGCCTCCTGTATGGAGAAACTAGTCACATGCGTTGCTCAGGTGTAATTTTAGCCCATTCTTCCACACAGTCTTCAAATCTTGAAGGCTCCATGAGCTTCTTATATGAACTCTGATCTTTAGTTCTTTCCATAGAATTTCAAGTCAGGCGATTGGCTGGGCCACTCTAGCAGCTTTATTTTCTTACTTTGAAACCAACTGAGAGGTTCCTTGGCTTTGTGGTTGAGATTATTGTCTTGCTGAAATGTCCACCCTCGTTTCATCTTCATCATCCTGGTGCACGCCATTTTATTACACATAACTTAATTTCTGAACATATTTGTTTTGGTTTCTTTTTATGTATGTATCTGGAAAATAAATATGTTTTTTTACTTAGAAATACTACACTATTGGAAGGTCTTTTTTTATGAGGTGGTCGGAGAAGAGGAGAATGGAGATTGGGTGCATTCTAAGTAAGGCTCTGGTGAGGCTCCATTGCATGAGGGGACACCTGGTGGTAGAAGATTGTTGGTGATGTAGTGTGAGATCACTACATGTTTATGTGAGCACAATAACTAAAGTGTACGGAGCACAGTTTTGGTTTAACAGTATCACGCTATCATAGTTTTTTATATGTCCATGAGGAATAATTGAACAGAAGCTGGCAAGCAGTGGAGGGAAGAGGAGAGATCGATACTAGATTGTTGTTGAGCACAAGTGTGATTTGACCCATTATACAAGAGGAGCTCACGAGCTGGTGAGCATTTAAAGTGGAAGTAAACCCTCCTATCATTTTCAGCCATGGAAACTGCCATTTTTGACCTTGTTTACTCTTCAACTGCCATGGTGCTGCACATGTGATCAGTTATGACACCAGCCATTGGATGGTTTAACTGAGGGCACAACCAATGTGCAGTTAGCATTCCCGGCATGTCGGGGACGCAAGTTTTTTGAAACTGTTAAATTGATGGGTTTACTTCCACTTTAAGATAGTGGTGTGATCACTTGAAGAGGATTGGTAATTAAGGAACTTTTCACATGGGGATATGCTAGCGCTGGAAATAGGACTATTATTTTGAGACCTCTTTGGGGAATGGAGTATTCTAGCAGCTGGGATGATACCCTTCTTGGGAATGATTATACATTTATATATCCAAAGGGCTGTTTGCACGTTGTTATAAATACTGGTTCACCTCAGTACATAGTATCAGGGGGCCAATTCACAACTACTAGCAATGCATGCATTACTACATGCTTTATCGTGCATTACAGTGTGCTGTATTACAGTAGAACTATAGGCAAAACTTTATTTTTTGGATAGAGTAAGGGAGAGTTATAACCCCCTGACAGTTGTTTTTTTGCAATGTGTGATCCATTGGAGAGATTCACCTTCACTTCCTGTCCCATAGCCAAAAGAGGAAGTGAGAGGAAATTCCTAAAAATTTAAGTGGTTGTGGTTAAGTTTAAGTGGTTGTAAATCAAGGTTTTTCACCTTAATGCATTCTACGCATTAAATCAAAAATAAGGAAGTGAGCAAGAGAGTGGGACTTTACACAAAGCATGTGGTTGCAATAGAGTAAATTGGAGAACATATAGGAAATGTATTATATACATACATATAGTGCTGTTATCAATTATAGGTGATGAGCATGGTAATAACAAGATTGTATAGAACCATAAATTGCAAAATAGTGCCTGCAGGACCTATGGCCTCACTAGGCCTGTAAAAGTGGGTATTGCATGATGATGTAAAAGTCTGGGTAAGTATTAGTAAAAACACAGCGTCTGGTAGCTGTATGCGTTTTGTGGCTTTTGAGCCACTAGTCAGGAGCAAGCGCGTGATGTATCTAAAATAGAATTATTATATATGAATAGTCTGATATTATATATATATATATTATATAAATAAACATGAACATATATATAGAACAGGGGTAGGGTAAAGAAGACCCCACACCCGGTGCATGCTTACTTACTGTAGTTCGTGTATTGATGGTGTGGTGCCGCAAGCCATCCGATGGCACCTCCAACCAGGAGCTCGGCGGGGACGACCCACACAGGCATTAACCAGGGCAGGCATGGAACCACAAGGCACTCCTGTGTAGAAAGTGAAAATATGAAGTGAATCTGGGACATCTATAAGAGATATGAGGGTGAGAAAACGATTTCCTTTTACTAGCACGGGTCCCCTGCCCGCTTTCTCACCCTCACTCATATCTCTTAGAGACTTCCCAGATTCACTTCATATTTTCACTTCCTACAATGGTTCCATGCCTGCCCTGGTGGATGCCTGTGTGGGTCGTCCCGGCTGAGTTGTCCGCCATAGCTCCCGGTTGGAGGTGCCCTAGGAAGTCTCACGGTGCCCAGTGCCATACCATCAACACACAAACTACAGTAAGCATGCACCGGGTGTGGGGTCTTCTTTACCCTACCCCTGTTCATGTATATATAGCAGACTATTCATATATAGTAATTCTATTTTAGATACATTACGAGCTTGCTCCTGATGAGCGCCTCAAAACGCGCAGAGCTACCAGACGCCGTGTTTTTACTAATACCTACCCAGACCTTTAAGTCATCATCCAATACCCACCTTTACAGGACTAGTGAGGCCATAGGTCCTACAGGAACTATTTTGAAATGTATGGTTTTATACAATCTTGCTATTGGTGAACTATGGAATATTATTCTGCCTATATCATGAGATACCAAATGTCATTACCATGTTTATTCTTATTACCATGCTCATCGTCTATAATTGATACCAGCACTATATGTATGTATATACTATATAATAATCAATACATTTCCTATATGTTCACCAATTTACTCTATTGCAAACACATGCTTCATGTAAAGTCCCACTCTCTTACTCCCCTTCTTATTTTTGACTTCAACAGGGATGGAAATACATGACCTTTACCAGGCCATGGCTTAATTTAAAGTTCCAAAAAAAAAACCTTCACTTTACCATTCTATGCATTATAGGTGAAAAACCTTCCGTGTTGCAGTTCCCCACCTTCCCTTTTTCTTACCTAAACCTTATCTGATACAACGATGTCCATGAGCGCAGCGGCTTCTGCCACTGTCTCTCTCCTCAGACAGCAGATGAAGAGGCAGAGCCTGGGGCACTGGCGAGGGAACCCAGAAGAAAATGATTGAGGCTGCTCTGTGCAAAACCATTACACAGAGCAGGTAAGTATAGGCATGTTTGTTATCAGCTTCCATTTTTTTTTTGTCAAAGCTTAAATGAGAAGTATGGGAATATGTTTTTTTTTTTTGCGGATTCTTACTGGATTCATGCTGGCTCTAATACTGAGAACTGAGCAATCGAATACCACCAACCGCTTGGTTCTCACGGCTCCCCGAGCAGAGAGCTGCTGTCAGTCACCGGCTCTCTTCTCTGCCCCCTTCTCACTGGAGGCCGCTGGGGGGGGGCAGGCTCAGACTCTCAGCGGCTGAGTGCAGAGCAAACTTTGGCTGTACGTCTCCTTTACCACTTCAATACCGGGCACTTTTACCACCTTCCTGCCAAGGACAATTTTCAGCTTTCAGTGCTTTTGCACTATGACAATTGCTCGGTCATGCAACACTAAACCTAAATGAAATTGGTATCTTTTTTTTTTTTTTAGACAGTTAGAGCTTTTGTTATGGTGGTATTTAATCACCACTGGGGGGGTTCTGCTAAACAAACTAAAAAAAGAGCAAAAATTTGGAAAACATTTTTTTTCTTAGTTTCTGTTATAACATTTTGCAAATAATTTGAAAACAGAAAAGTAACGGCAGAATTATTATTTTATATATATATATATATATATATATATATATATATATATATATATATATATAAAAAAACAGTAGTCCATTGAGTCTGCCCATTTTTTTTTTTCCATACGTTTTGTATTTTTTTCTTTTCTTTAACTTTTTTGAGTATAGATCTATGTTTGTCCCAAGCATGTTTGAAGCCATTTACTGTACTGTTGATTGGCTCACTTCCTCTGCTGGTACAAGTCATTTTGCTTCTTCACTGATGGGTGCTGATAAGGCATCACTGATAGTCTTGCTGGTTATCAGTGCAGCTTATCAGTCTTCACTGATAAACAGCTCTCCTTTCCTCCCACAGACACCATGTGCGAGGCAAGGACTGCCGATAACTGGCAAGTCTGTTTACCATGTGATCAGCTGTATCCAGTCACAGCTGGTCACATGGAAAGTACCTCTGTAATTGGCCTTTTACCACCATCTGTGATCAGCTGTGTCCCAAGGAGTCAGTGGTCACAGAGCGTACCATAGGCACATGCCAGAGGGTGTGCAGGAGGCGGGGCTCTGGGAAGACGTCCATGGACGCCCTCCTAAAACTCGAAGTCCGTTTCGTAGCAGTCTTTTGGCTATAGCGCGGGTGTAAAGAAGTTAATGAAACAAGCTGAAGTTAGAAGCTGATTGGCTACCATGAACAGCTGCACCAGATTTTGCAATCTCCAGTTTTAGTAAAATCAACCCCAATGTGTTTTGTGCATGCTGTTGCACATGGAACATGTGCAATCTACGGAGTTACCCTGTTTCCGAAAAGAAGACCTAGCGGGATTGTCGGTGATGACTGCAATATAAGCCCTACCCCCTAAATAAGCCCTAGTTAAAGTCCTTGTAGGTCTTATTTTCTGGGTAGGGCTTATTTGGGGGGGGGGGTAGGGCTTATATTGCAGCCATCACTGACAATCACACTTGGTCTTATTTTCAGGGAAACAGGGTAGTTGGGTAGCATTCAAAATGAATGGCACTGCAATGTATCTCACTGTGCTTTGTGCATTACTGAACATTAGCACAACATGAAGGTGTGAAACAAGCCCTTATAAAGAAACACACATAAGTAAAAGCAAAAAGAAGTCAAGACAGAGGATTTTCCAAATAAGTTTATCTACCCACACTGTCAGTTTTGCAGGTTCTCAGAACCCTGTACAATATAAATTATTAAAACCAGACCACTGCACAGTGCTGTAGACATTGGCTGGGCAATTTGTAAACCCGTTTTGAAGCAACATGCGTTGCCCTATGATGTACCCCTCCAACCCCAGTTGCTCAGACTTTGAGTCCCAGTCGCATTGTTCTTTTATCCTCCCATAGAGGGGTGCAGAGAAAGTGTACAAATAACCTAACTACAAAGCAGGTGTGATTTACAACATCACTCACGCTGCAGTAACGAGACACCTTGGTGTCAAATGTTTCATTAAAGCACCATATTTTTTTTTTTTTTCCCACAGAAGTGCATCAGTTAAGTGAAGGTTGATCCTTCATTGTTCTTTTTTGTGTTTCAAAAGAAAAAGAAAAAAAAAAGGCATGTAATGTGGGAACAAACTGTACCACTTTGTTCCGTTTCGAAGGTGACTTTGCATGACAATTCGTTATTCAGTCATTTACATGAGGACATCCCTAGAAGTGTTAATGGCACACAGCAGAGTATCCTAAAAAAAGAATGAGAATCCTTGGAAAGATCAGTTTTAGGAAACGAAGAGGAAGAGATAATTTACTCATACATACAAGGGCCACGCCCTACATTGCTGGGCTCATGTCACTTCAACCATTAAGTTGGACATTGGCTGAGGTTCTAGAACGTCATTATCTGGATTATGTGTTAGTTGGTGATGTTCAAAACTGGAACAATTGAAAGCTCCTTCTTGCTCGTGGATCTTGCGATGGGCTGCAAGGTGACCAGCAATACGAAAGGCTTTTCCACAGTCTTTGCAAGGGAACTTGTGAATACGGAGGTGGTTATTATAGGCCATCAGGTTGAAGAATTCCTTTAGGCAGTTGGGGCACTTGTAGACACCAGTTCTATGGGTTTTTTTATGGTTAAATAGACTACTGGCATGGCGGTAAGACCGATCACACTGGTTACACTTGTATTTCCGTTCTTGGGTGGGTTGGAAATCCTGAGTTGGCTCCACCTTGCAAGAGTCTGATGTGTTTTTACGAATGTTTATTTCTTCATCAGATGGCACTGCTGGAGAGGAAGATCGGAAAGAATGTGATTTTTTGTGTGTCCTTTGATGGTGCCTAAGCGTCAGTTTGCTGCTAAACTCACGACTGCAAATTGGGCAACGGAAGGGCCCTACACCTACGTGAGCTCTGATGTGACAAACCAGGTTTTGGGAAGACCGAAATGCCTTTCCACACTCCACGCACTGAAATTTCTTCTTAACGGCATGAGTGCGAAGATGGTTTTTTATGGCCATAGGATTGAAAAATTGCTTGTTGCATAATGAACACTTATAAAGTCCTTTCTTGTGAGTGTTCTTGTGGTTAAGAAGGCTTCCGGCATGCCTATAGGTGCGGCCGCATACATCACAACCATATGGACGCTCTGAATCCTCTTTTGATAATGTGTTTTTTCCTAGTTCTTCGTTATCAGTGTTTGGCATTTTAATGAGGCTTTCGCTACAAGCATGTTTTCTTAACTCATCACTGCTGGAAAATAAAACCCCACAAGCTGTGCAAACCGGATCTTTTGTGAATGGTGCATTGTTACCAAAATAACTGCGCTGCTTCTTTGAAGTTCTGGAAATGGGGCTACTGGATTTCCTGGATCTCTTACGAAATCCAGTGGATCTTTCAGCCTGATGATCGTCTACAGCACTTGCATTTCGTTCTATGGGTGGTTGGGAGTTAGATTGGGACTCTTCTTGTGCATGAACAAACAGGTGCCTGGTTAGTTGTCTCTTCCATTTAAAGGCCTTTCCGCACTGTAAACAATGATGCCTTTTTGCTTCATAGTGATTGCGCTCATGGTTCTTCAAGGCCATGAGATTAGAATAAGTTCTGTGACAAATGGGACAACAGTACTGACCCATCTTGTGGCTTTTCTTGTGGTTAAACAAACTTCCTGCATGTCTGTATGACCTCCCACATTGTTCGCACTGGTAAGGACGGGAATCTGGATCCAGCTCCCTTTTCACTGAAGAATCAGAGCTCTTCTTACCAGAGCAATCAGCTTGCTCTAAAGTAATGTCTTCACAAAGTGGCGTGATCTTGCGCTGCTGCATTTGAGGGAATTTTCTGCATCTTGTGCTCAGACGTTTACGTCGACCGGACTTCCTTATTGCAGCCCTTTGCCAGTGTAATCTTTGGTGAGTGTCCAATTGCTTACGAAGCCGAAAAGCTTTGCCGCAATCCAGGCACTTGTGTCTTTTTAACTCAAAGTGGATGCGGTTGTGATTCTTCATGGCCATGAGGTTGAAGAAGCGCTTCTGACAAATGGAACAGCGGAAAACCCCAGTTTTGTGTGTCTGTTTATGGTTTATTAGGCTTCCTGCATGTCTGTAACTCCTGCCGCAGATTTCACAACGAAAGGGACGCTGATAGAATCCACTCCCTTCCTCGTTACGACTTGAACTAGCCAGAGATGGAATTTCATCTTTGGCTTTTATTGTCTCTTCTGAAGGTCTTACTAACTCGATTACACTATTTTCACAGTTACCAGCAATACGTAGTGATAATGATTTAACCCCAAAGAAAGTTTTGCCAGCAAATTTTCGGGTTTGAAATGGTTTGTCATCTATGTCAGACCCAGATGTGCTCTCAGCTTTGATAGGCGTGCTGGTAACTGGGTAATTCCTGGATAGATTAGCATGGTTTGCTGGAGCCTGGAAGTTAATTTGCGTATTGGAATGATCCAAGCAGGAATTATCTATGGATAAAGTGTCTATGCATGGTTTAAAGTCACTCGGGAGAACATCAGAGACAGAAGGATTGGGTAAAGAAGCGCTAGGGGAAAGTTTCAAATGCCCCCCTTCTCCAGTAGTGTATGGAGAGTCATTAAGATCAGAAGCATTAGATTCATGTTGACTGGTCACTGCTACATGCTGCTTACACTCTGGATGGTGCCTCAAATGGTTAATGTAAGCTGCCATGTTGGAATACTGTTTAGAACAAGCTACACATTGGAAATTGCCAACTAAATGAGTCTTTTTATGATTTACTAAACTTCCACCATATCTATAGCTCTTTCCACACTGATCACAAGTATAAGGTCTGTTCTCTTGGCTTTCCTCGTTTTTAGGAGTTTCGTCAGAATTCTCCTCTTCCTTCACTGGAGTCCGTTGAAGATCGTCATCTTGATTATTCGCATGGCTATTAATGCCTTCATTGACCAAAGTTTTCTCTTCATTGCCATGACTCAAGCTATTGACCTGTAATCCCTCTAGGTTACCATAGGTTTGGCCACAGTAGCCAGCCTCACCCTCATTCCGATTATGACTTGTACTAGCCCGAGATGGAATTTTATCATCTTCAGCTTTTATGGTCTCTTCTGAGTGACCTACTACCTCTATTCTGTTGCTTTTTTCACAATTACCAGCAATATGTGGTGATACAGCTTCAACCCCAAAGACAGTTTTGCCAGCAAATTCGCAACCTTGAAATAATTTTTCATCTACATCAGGCTGACATGTGCTCCCACCTTCAGGAGGTGGACTGGGTACTGGGTCCCTTCTCTTTTCACCTTGTCCTGAACATCGTTTCCTGGATAGTTTAGCATGGTTTGGAAGTTGGAAGTTTATTTGAGTATTGGAATGATCGAAGCAGGAATTATCTGTGGATAAAGTGTCTATGCATGGTTTAAAGTCACTTGGGAGGACAGCAGAAGCATTGAATAAGGGACCACTAGAGGAAAAGCTTGAATTCCCCCCTTCTCTAATAGTGTATGGAGAGTCATGAAGATCTGAAGCATTAGGTTCATGTTGACTGTTTACTGCTACATGCTGCTTACACTCTGGATGGTGCCTCAAGTGGTTAATGTAAGCTGCCATATTGGGATACTGTTTAGAACAAGCTACACATTGGAAATTGCCAACTAAATGAGTCTTTTTATGGTTTACTAAACTTCCACCATGTCTATAGCTCTTTCCACATTGATCACAAGTATAAGGTCGGTTCTCATGGCTTTCCTCGTTCTTAGGCATTTCGTCAGACATCTCCTCTTCCTTTGTTGGGGTCTGTTGAAAACTGTGATCTTGATTATCTCCTTCACTGTTAATGCTTTCATTTGTCAAAGGTTTTTCTTCAGAAATGTGACTCAAGCTATGGGTCTGTAAGCTCTCTAGGTCATCATAAGTTTGGCCACAGTAACCACATATATGGGAAAGCTGGGAACCACCATCGGGAGCTTCAGTGTGCTCAGCCTCCTCCAGTTCACTCTTTATTCTTCTCAACAACTCCCTCTCTGAAGAATCCATAGGAAAGGAAAATTCTGTCTCCTTTCCCTCTGGATCAATGACAGAAATAGACTCCTCCTTCACTTGCTTTTCATGTGCAACCTGGTGCTGGTGAAAGTCTACTTCATCAGAGAAAATCAAACCGCAATGGCCACAGTCATAACAATTGTCAAAAGCTTGCTGGTCTTGCACAGTTTCATCTGACTCTGCCCCATGGCAATTGTCTTTTACAACATTCCTGAGAGCAAGAGGTTTCGTGTGTGACTGAAAATGTTCCCTCAGTGCTGGAAGGTTGGGATACTCTTTAGGACAAAACGAACACTGATAGATGCCAATTTGATGGGTTAGTTTATGGTTATTTAGGTCTTCAATACTTGTGTAAACTTCCCCACATTCTATGCATGTATAATCAATATGATTACTATAGTCTTCAGACATAAGCTCTGTATTTCCATGATTCTCGGACTCATGGATATCAGAATTAGTAGAATGTTCCCTTTCAGAATCGCTAACATTTTCTAAAGAGAGTTTTTTGTCATCCTCTGCTGTATTGGATACCTTCTGTTCCCATGAATCTCCCTCAAGAGCCATATGCACCATTTGATGGGCAACTAGATCATCTTCACAATGAAAGATCTCCTCACACTTAACACAACCAAAGAAGTTCTTAGCACCTGGATGGGAGTAACAGAGATCAGGATAGAGAAACCTAGAACTGTCATGCATTTCCCCAGGCTGGGACTTTTTAACTTTGTGGTGAATTCTTATGTGATTTTTTAAGGCAGCCATGTTGTGCACATGCCTGGAACAATAAGGACACATATAGTCACCGGTTTGGTGGATTCGTTTGTGGTTGATTAGGCTCCCTGAATGACGGTATGACTTGTTGCAAAGGTCACATTCATAGACCCGCCTTCCTTGATGTTCTGAGGCTTCAAGAACCTTTACTGGAGATTCCTGTTTCTCTATAGTTTTATAAACATTCAGAGGATCGGTCAACAGTTGTTCTTCTTTTTTAAGGTCTATAGGTGGTTCTGTAGAGCAAGAAACCGGTGTTGAGCTTTGACACATCTGGCTGTGACACTGAAAACTCTCTGTACAGTCAAAGGATTCTCCACAGGAGCAGGAGATTTGTGTCAAAGGTTCTTCAACAGCTGTATCATCATCTGTTTGGGGGGACACATTCTCATTTAATTTTACCGATTCTGTAAGAGAGTGGATAGTCTTATTTTGCAAAAATCTAGGCCTACCACGAAGATACTGATGGCCCCTTCTGGATAAGATTCCCTTACGGCCTGCATATGAACGAGTATGAAAGCGGAGGTGGTTTCTAAGGGCCATCAGATTAGAGTATTGCTTTGGGCAGAGAGAACACGGATATATTCCAGTCTTATGTGTGAGCCTATGGTTTATCAAGCTACTTTTGTGCCGGTATGTCCTTCCACAAGGTTCACACTTATAGGGCCTATCCCCTGGTGATTTTTCATGTTCTTCTAATGGAGAAGATTCTTCTTTAAAGACCATCTGATCTACCGTAAGCTGTTCAAAGTCTTCAGATGTATCCTGGACTTTAGCACCATTGTCTTGTGGTGTTCCTTCATGCAGGGTAGTTGAGGTCTCCTCGTGTGTCCACTGATGCAGTGTTGGCTGTTGAGCAAGATCTTCCATCTCTGGCTTCACAGGGTTTGGTAAACTATGGCTGGAGGGGTCACTGTTACTTTGAGATACTTGAGTATATTCAGGCCAGTAAGTGCCTGATCCAAGAGCCCCCTCCATGTTTTGTGTATCGCTATAGGTTTCTTTTATTGCTTCCTCTTGATGGATGACTTGATGTTGCAAAAAATCATTCTCATTGGTTAAATAGTCACCGCAGATTCTACATTGGAAAGGGTCTTCTAGATTCTGGGAGAGATCAGACACATTAGCTGAATAAACGTAATTATCCTCCAACTTCCTCCCTGCCCTAGATTTAAAGTGCGCTCGAAAATGGTTATTTAAGGCAGCAACATTGAACATCTGCTTCGAGCACAGGGGACAACTATACACCCCTGTTTGGTGAGTTTTTTTGTGATTTATGAGACTTCCAGCATGTCTGTAAGTCTTTCCGCAATCTTGGCACCTAAAGGGTCTATTTTCCGAATCTTCAGGCTTACCCTCTTCAAGGATTTCATCGTATTGTTGCTGCTCAGCCTGTTGACAAATTTCCTCCTCTGATGTGAAGGTTGAATTATGATCCACTGCATTGTCCTCCACGATCATACTGTCCTTGCTCAAACTCTGTAGAACCTGTTCTGAACAGAGTGAATCAGGATGAAGATCATCTTGGAGTTTTTGAGTTGGTGAAGGTGACATTTCTGTGTCTTCCTCATAACTACTGCTCTCAGAAACCTGTGATATTGCAGGCAGGTCCTCATGTTTGTGTTCAGTATCTTTTGGGTGCAATATATCACTTTGTAGTGTATCTGTATTTCCTAACAGAGGACCACCAATTTTTGCAGAATATCGAGGGGATTTGCACCTTTGGCGAGCTCTTGAGTCTGAATGAAGGCGGCAATGGTTTTTCATGGCCATGAGGTTGGAGAACTCCTTAAAGCAAATTGCACACTGGTACAAACCCACCATATGGCTCTGCCTGTGGTTTGCAAGGCTGCCTGGATGTTTGTAAGCTTTCTCACACTGATTACATTTGTAACGATATTCCTCTGTGTTGTCATTGGGTGCTTGCTCTTCTCTAGTTTCCTCCATGAACCCCTCTTGAGTTACAGAGTCATCCTTTGCAGGTTCTTCTGCAGAATGTCCCTCTTGATAATATTTTGGAACGACTTGAGAAAAGTCTCCTGGCACCATGGATTCAGCAATGTAGTTTTCTAAGTTACTAATTAAATTGCTATTATCCACTAGGATAGGAGCTTGCACATCAACGACATGGTTTCTTGTTAAACTTTCTGCAATAGAGACTGAGGAGAAACAATGTGAAGACCTTCGATGGTTGTAAAGCTGCTGAGACATACGGAATGCCTCTCCACACTGATCACACTTGAAACGCTTGTCCTCCGAGTGTGTGCGCAAGTGACTTTTCAATCCCATAGGGTTAGAAAACTCCTTCTGGCAGATGAGGCATGTGTAGAGGCCAATCTGGTGAGTTTTCTTATGGTTTACTAAGCTTCCAGCATGACGATAACTCTTGTCACACTGACTGCATTTGTACGGTCTCTCTTCTTTATGGGTTCCCTGTGTGGTGTTCAGCTCTGCTGGGCTAGAGAACAAGTTGGAGCACTGGTCAGTGTCCAGAGATCTGTCCAAAGCCATTGTAGCTTGGTTGGCCCCGAAACTTTCTTCCTCCATGCTTGATCTGGAATGGGCTGGGCTTTTCAAAACATTCTCTACTTGCCACCAGAAAACTTAGGCATGGGATTGAAGAGGCTTGACTTCCAGCTTGTGTGGCATCTTATAGTAAAGTATACATCTGGGGTTCACTTCCACAGTCACATCCATTACAGTCGTAGTTTCTTCCCAATCGAATCTGTAAAACACATTTCAAAGTCAAAATTAAAATGGGAATAAAAAATGTAATTCTCCCCTAAGTACATAGTGACAACACATGTTTTAAAAATGTGTTTTGTATTATCTAATGATAAATAAGATTTTAAAAAAATTATACAATTTTTTTTTAACAATAGATTAAAACATATACTGTATATATTGAAAAGAATGCCCCCAACTAAACATTGAAGAACTAAATTAAACAGCTCACATCTGGAATTATTCTGCTGGTGTTTGCGTAAACCGTAATAATGGAATGTATAGCGACGAGAAGAAGTTTGGTTACACAGGAAGCCAAAAACCGAAGCCAACAATTATTCTTTAAATGCACAAAAGAATACGTTAAAACTATTCTAATGTATTGCGGTCTCTTTTGTAAGTTCATATTTGAGAAATCATAGGCAGATTTCAGATTGGAAGGTGAATATTTTCATAGTAAGAACCCAAAATTCAGGGGCTCCTGGGGTGGGTCGGTGCCATTTGCCAACTTTTTAAATTTAGTAACTACTACAGGGTTATGATAAATGAATGAAAAACAATAAAGGCATTGGGATGAGAATTACTGTACATCTTTATGTGTTAAATTTCTAAAACTGATAAATCCTTTAATAGACTCAGAAGAATTCTGGAGAGAGATAGACTTCTGTCGAGCCAACAGCACTTTATGAAGAATGCATTTTTAAACACTTTATGGTGCCTGGATAGGAACGTGAACCAACCCAACATTACCTAGCAGAGTCAGCAGTGTGAGCCCAGTGGACCTTCTCCACTTTCAGGTAGGTAACCAACACCAATTATCTTTTAAAGCTGCCTGTGAGTGAAAAATTCTTCCCACAGACAACCATTGTAACGAAACATTTTTCCCACTGACCACAAACGGGCACCAACTGCACTAACTACATAAGGGAACAAGTCTTCACTGACTGCCAATGTGGGGGTAGGCACATCTCCACCGACTTCCCACATCAGGGAACAAGTCTCCATGGACCACCAATGTGAAGCAGGACAGGTCTCCACTGACCACCAACATAACAGGTGGATCTCCACCCACTAATGTAAGGAAGCGCGTTTTCTCTGACAACCAACTTGAAAGAGCATGTCTCCACTGTCCATCACTGAAAAGAAGGCACAACTCCACTGAACAACAATGTAAGGTAGCGTTCCTCCATGACTGACAACTTAAGGCTGGATTCACACCCAATACGGATGTGGCTTACAGCAGGGGTCCTGTGCGTCCCTGTTCTCCATTTTAGGGATGAATCAGGCCCGAATTTTTGTCTGAATTCAGACCTGAAACTGAGCCAAAGACACACATGATCCCTGTGCAATGCACTCAGCGGCCACCCCAGAGATGTGTGAACCGACTCCATTGAGAGACGGTCACAATCTCCTGTCATGCGAATTGGATACAAGGGAGACCCACATCCAAATCGCATAAGTGTGACCCCAGCCTAAAAGAGCATGTCTCCACTGACCGCCAGCCTAAGGGAGCATGGCTTCACTGACCACAAGCACAAAAAGGATATGCAAGGGAGCATACCTCCACTGACCATCAAGGTAACAGGGGACATCTTTACTGACCACCAACATTGGGAGGCATGTCTCCATTGACTGCCAACTTAAAAAAGGAGCACACCTTCACTGACTGCCAACATAAGGGCTGAAATATTATTATTTTTTTTTTCAAAGAGACATTTTTCTTCAAAAATGTAGGCCAAAACTGTATCCTGCTAAATTTCTGTGGCAAAAATAAAAATCAGTGTATATTATTTAGTCTGGAGAGAGAGAGAGAGAGAGAGAGAGAGAGAGAGAGAGAGAGAGAGAGAGAGAGAGAGAGAGAGAGAGAGAGAGAGAGAGAGAGAGAGAGAGAGAGAGAGAGAGAGAGAGAGAGAGAGAGAGAGAGAGAGAGAGAGAGAGAGAGAGAGAGAGAGAGAGAGAGAGAGAGAGAGAGAGAGAGAGAGAGAGAGAGAGAGAGAGAGAGAGAGAGAGAGAGAGAGACTCTATTTATATTATTAGAACAGAAGCTACCTAAATGACCTTGATCAAAAGTTTACATACTCCGGTGATTTTGGACTGATAACATGCACACAAGTTGACACAAAGGGGTTTGAATGGCTATTAAAAAGGCAACTATCCTCACCTGTGATCTGTTTGCTTGTAATTAGTGTGTGTAAAAAGGTCAATGAGCTTCTGGACTTCTGACAGACCCTTGCACCTTTCATCCTGTGCTGCACTGACATTTCTGGATTTTGAGTCATGGGGAAAGCAAAAGAATTGTCAAAGGATCAGCGGGAAGAGGTAGTTGAAGTGTATAAAACAGGAAAGGGATAGAAAAAGACATCCAAGGAATTGAAAATGCCAATCAGCAGTATTCAAACTCTAATCAAGAAGTGGAAAATGAGGGGTTCTGCTGAAACCAAACCATGGTCGGGTAGACCAACTAAAATTTCAGCCACAACTGCCAGGAAAATTGTTCGGGACGCAAAGAAAAACCCACAAATAACTTCAAGTGAAATACAGGAAACTCTAAAAACATGTGGGGTGGCTGATTCAAGATGCACAATAAGGAGGCACTTGAAGTAAGATGGGCTGCATGGTCGAGTCTTCAGAAGAAAGCCATTACTATGCAAATGCCACAAAGTATCCCGCTTACAATACGTCAAAAGACAGCACAGAGACAAGCCTCAAACTTTCTGGCACAAAGTCATTTGGAGTGATGAGACCAAAATTGAGCTTTTTGGCCAAAACAATAAACACTACATTTGGAGAGAAGTCAACAAGGCCTATGATGAAAGGTCCACCATTCCTACTGTGAAACAAGGAGGTGGATCGTTGATATTTTGGGGATGTGTGAGCTACAAAAGGCACAGGAAATTTGGTACATTGTTGGCAAGATGAATGCAGTACGTTATCAAAACATACTGGAGGAACATTTGCATTCATCAGCCAGGAAGCTGCCCATGGGACGTACTTGGACATTCCACCATGACAATGATCCAAAACACAAGGCCAAGTCGACCTGTCATTGGCTACAGCAGAATAAAGTGAAGGTTCTGGAGTGGCCATCTCAGTCTCCTGACCTCAATATCATTGAGCCCCTCTGGGGAGATCTCAAACATGACATTCATGCAAGACAGCCCAAGAATTTACAGGAACTGGAGACTTTTTGCCAAGAGGAACGGGCAGCTTTACCATCTGAGAAGATAAGGAGCCTCGTCCACAAATACCACAAAAAGACTTCAAGCTGTCATTGATGTTTAAAGGGGGTAATACATGGTATTGAGAACTGGGGTATGTCATTTTTTTCTTTAAAAAAAAAAGAGTAAACACAGCTAATTGGCTGAAGCCATTTATTATCAAACACTAACCATGAGCGAAAGTTTTTATGTTATCATTCATATTCTCTAAAAAATGGTCAAGAAATCAAATTCTGCCAGGGTATGTAAACTTATGAGGACAACTGTATATTTAAAAACTGACCAATTCTGATGTTTCATTTCCTGAGGCCCTTAAAGACACCAGGACAGTACAAATACCCCTCAAATGACCTTTTATTTTATTTTTTTAGAAAGTAGACAGTCTGAGTTATTTTGTTAGAGGCATGTTGAGCTTTTTGAAGTTGTCATTTTTATGTCACAATTTTTTGGAAAATTAAATTTAAAAAAAAATATTTTATTTATTTATTTTCACAATTTTATTTCACACCCAACGCACATGACTAGGAGGATGTCAGGCTGTCATGTCATCGTATGATGTCCACCCAGGGTGGAAGAGTTCACACTCAGCCATCATTTGTCTACAGGCCAGCAAGGAAGAATTCTCTTACGCTCTGTAAGAAGGAAGAAAAAAAAAAAAGGAGGGGGGGAGGGGAAGAGAAACAAAACGTTTCTATTGGCTAGAGATTCTCTTTAACCACTTAAGCCCCGGACCAATTTTCAGCCAGAGGACCAGGCCCCTTTTTGCGATTCGGCACTGCGTCGCTTTAATTGACAATTGCGCGGTCATGCGACGTGGCTCCCAATCCCAAACAAAATTGGCGTCCTTTTTTCCCCCACAAATAGAGCTTTCTTTTGGTGGTATTTGGTCACCTCTGCTGGTTTTAATTTTTTTGCGCTATAAACAAGAATAGAGCGACAATTTTGAAAAAAAAATGCAATATTTTTTATTTTTTTCTATAATAAATATCTCCCCAAAAATAAAAAATAAAAACATTTTTTTCCTCAGCTTAGGACGATATGTATTCTTCTACATATTTTTGGTAAAAAAAAAAATCAAAAAAAAAAATCGCAATTAGCGATTATTGGTTTGCGCAAAAGTTATAGCGTTTACAAATTGGAGGATAGTTTTATAGCATTTTTATTAACCACTTCAGCCCCGGACCAATAAACACCTTAAGGACCAGAGGTCTTTTTCCAATTTCGCACTGCGCTGCTTTAACTAGTAATTGCGCGGTCATGCAATATTGCACCCAAACGAAATTTGCGTCCTTTTCTTCCCACAAATAGAGCTTTCTTTTGATGGTATTTGATTGCCTCTGCGATTTTTTTTTTTTGCGATATAAATGGAAAAAGAGCGAAAATTTTGAAAAAAAAAGATATTTTCTTCTTTTTGTTATAAGAAAAATCGAATAAACTAAATTTTAGTCATACATTGAGGGCAAAATTTATTCAGCCACATGTCTTTAGTAAAAAAAATGTCAATAAGCGTATATTTTTTGGTTTGCGCAAAAGTTATAGCGTCTACAAACTAGAGTACATTTTCTGGAATTTACGCAGCTTTTAATTTATGACTGCCGATCTCATTTCTTGAGGTGCTAAAATGGCAGGGCAGTACAAATCCCCCTCAAATGACCCCATTTTGGAAAGTAGACACCCCAAGGAAATTGCTGATGGGTATGTTGAGCCCATTGAATATTTATTTTTTTTGTCCTAAGGGATTGAATAATGACAAAAAAAAAAAAAAAAAAAAATTTTTTTTACAAAAAGTTGTCACTAAATGATATATTGCTCACACATGCCATAGTTATATGTGGAATTGCACCCCAAAATATATTCCGCTACTTCTCCCGAGTATGGGGATACCACATGTGTGGGACTTTTTGGGAGTCTAGTCGCCCACGGCACCCCGAAAACCAATCACCACCTTCAGGATTTCTAAGGGTGCAAATTTTTGATTTAACTCCTCACTACCTATCACAGTTTCGAAGGCCATAAAATGCCAAAATAGCACAAAACCCCCCAAATGACCCCATTTTGGAAAGTAGACACCCCAAGCTATTTACTGAGAGGCATGTTGAGTCCATGGAATATTTTATATTTTGCCAAAAGTTGCGGGAAGATTAAACTTTTTTTTTTTTTGCACAAAGTTGTCACTAAATGATATATTGCTCACACATGCTATGGGCAGAAGTCAAATTACACCCCAAAATAAATTCTGCTGCTTCTCCCGAGTACGGGGATACCACATGTGGGGGACTTTGGGAGCCTAGCCACGTACGGGACCCCGAAAACCAAGCACTGCCTTCCGGATTTAAATATAAAATGCTACCAAAAAACCTGTTAGCGATGGCAGGGATCAGGCCTGACTCTGCGATCGCTGCAGTTATGTGTTTAGTGTTTTGTAAGTGACAGTGATCGATCGATACTGCACTTGGGTGGGCTGGGCAGAGGGGCAAAACGCAGGTGCTAGCAGGTATCTGGGCTGATCCTGCTAACAATGCGTTTTTTTGGAACCCTAAACTGCTGGGGACGCTAGTATAGATCTGATCAGATCAGATATTGATCTGTTCAGATTCTATAGCACTACGGGAGGTGTATGCTTTGCGTGTGGGTGTTAGCGGTACTGGCACTAACCTAGCGCTGCCTGGGGCGACGCAGACCCTGACCCTAAAACCTAATTGATATCACCCGCCGGGTGATCAGGGGGTTAAACCTTTATTGGGTAATAAATGGTGGGTGCCCTGATGCTATAAAAAACAAACTAACCAGAGTCACACGAAACACTTATACGGTGATCAGTGGTGAAAGGATTAACTAGGGGCAATCAGGGGGTTCAAATTTTTATTAGGTAGTATATGGGGGTCCCTGGCGCTATATAAAAACCTGACGGGGAACCTAAATAACTAACTGGCTAACCAGCGTCACCAGTGACACTTATACGGTGATCGCTGGTGAAAGGGGGTGAAAGGGTTAACTAGCAGCAATCAGAGGGTTAAAACCATTATTGGGTAGTATATCGGGGTACCTAGCGCTATAAAAACCTGGCGGTGAACCTAAAAAAAATAACTAGCTACCTAGCGACACTGATGCAGCGATCAGAAAAATGATCGCTTAGTGACAATGGCAAAAGGGGGTGAAAGGGTTAACTAGCGGCAATCAGGGGGTTAAAACCATTATTGGGTAGTATATCGGGGTACCTAGCGCTATAAAAACCTGGCGGTGAACCTAAAAAAATAACTAGCTACCTAGCGACACTAGCGACACTGATGCAGCGATCAGAAAAATGATCGCTTAGTGACACTGGCAAAAGGGGGTGAAAGGGTTAACTAGCGGCAATCAGGGGGTTAAAACCATTATTGGGTAGTATATCGGGGTACCTAGCGCTATAAAAACCTGGCGGTGAACCTAAAAAAATAACTAGCTACCTAGCGACACATGCAGCGATCAGAAAAATGATCGCTTAGTGACACTGGCAAAAGGGGGTGAAAGGGTTAACTCTAGGGGCAATCAGGGGGTTAAATCTTTATTGGGGGGTGATAGGGGGCTACCCTGGACCTAACACTAACTGTCACAACTGACACTGAATGCATTGATCAGTAAAGAAATGATCAATGCAATCAGTGACACTGTGACTGGGGGGGAGATCGGGGGGGGGGGGGGGGGGTTTGTGTGCCTGTGTGTACCTACATGTCAGTGTAGTGTTGGTGCACACTTACTTTTAGTCTTCTCCTTGTAGTCCGGTCAAAAAGACCGCCCCGAGGAGAATGACATCACTTCCTCCTTCCTGTGTAAACAATACACAGTGGGAGGAAGCTTCTCATTGGCCAGGAGCGATCCAGAGGGGGTGGCCGAAAACGAACGGCCATCCCCTCATCACGGAGCGCTCCTGGAGGGAACCGGACCGTCGTATCCAACGGGAGGGGGTCCGATCGGACCCCCCACCCGCTGGAAGGCAATCACGTACATCTACGTGATTGTGCCTGCCTGTGCCATTGTGCTGACGTACATTGGCAATACGGCGGTCCTGAAGTGGTTAATATATTTTTTTTTTACTAGCAATGACGGCGATTTTTATTGTGACTGCGACACTATGGCGGACACATCAGACATTTTTGACACATTTTTGGGACCATTGTCATTTATACAGCAATCAGTGCTATTTAAATGCAGTGACTCCTGTGTAAATTACACTGGCAGTGAAGGAGTTAACCACTAGGGGGCAGTGTAGGGGTTATGTATGACGTTATTTTTTTTTTTATTGTAGGGGGGCGTGGCCAGGCATGTGACGTCACTGATCGCCCTTCCCTATAAAAGGGAACAGACGATCGACGACAGCCACACTAGGAAGCACGGGGAGAGGTTCGTTTACACAGACCTCTCCTCGTTCTTCAGCTCTGTGACCCGATCGCGGGACACCATCGGTGATCTGGTCTGCTGGTCTCGCGGCCACGGAGCTCAGGACCGGGTCGGGAGCGCACCGCCGCGGCACGCTCTTGACCCACGGCTGGGCACTTAAAGAGCCACGTACAGGTACATACTTGTGCCCAGCTGTGCCATTCTGCCGACGTACATCGGCGTGAGGCGGCCCTTAAGTGGTTAAAATGTGCACAAAGCACACAAATTGGAATGCAATGACTGCTTCTTGAGTTCCAAATGAATCTGGCGAGCTCCATTAAAATATCAGCGCAGTGTAAAAACACTTACTATGTACTTGTAAGATCATAAAGCATTTTTCACCGGAATAAGCTTCTGTGATCATGGAGGGGGATTATAGACAAGGAGCGTGCAGCATGTCAACGCCTGTGCCCGCCCTCTCATTTACATCGCCTACGCCAGTAAAAACCTATCGTCTACCTGAGACCGACACACCCAATGTATACAATAGTAGAATACAGCTGCTACATTCCTGGTCTACAGACGCCGTACCAATGGCAATTATCTTCAAGACTTGGCATGTAGAAGGAATTAGAACTCACTGAGGCATCCAATAAGCAGCAGAAGTCACTTTTAAGTGGAAGCTAAATGGAAAATCCATTGAATAGGTCAGCCCACCCAGAACAGGTACGGATATTTAAATTTTGGTAGACGCTAGAAATTTATTTTGTCATCATTTTGTTTTCTTTTTATTTTTTTTTTTATTTTTTTCGATGGAGTAAATAAGGGTTGCAAAAGCTTTTCAGTTTTTTTTTTGTCCCATTGGAGAGATTACCCTTCACTTCCAGAAGAGTCTTACCAAATTGAAGGGAAATGTCCTCTCAAGCAAGCCATATTGGATCAAAATGTGTCGATCCATGTATGTGTAGGCGGTCACCTGCCAAAAGGTTATAGCGGGGAAAAAGGATTTCATCCCCTGCAGATTTTGTAAGTTTAACCACTTACAGACCGGACCATTTTGTTGGTCAAAGACCAGACCACTTTTTGCGATTCGGCACTGCGTCGCTTTAACTGGCAATTGCGCGGTCGTGCGACGTGGCTCCCAAACAAAATTGACGTCCTTTTTTTCCCCACAAATAGAGCTTTCTTTTGGTGGTATTTGATCACCCCTGCGGTTTTTATTTTTTGCGCTAACAAAAATAGAGCGACAATTTTGAAAAAAAAAAACGCATTATTTTTTACTTTTTGTTATAATAAATATCCCCCAAAAATATATAAAAAAATATTTTTTTCCCTCAGTTTAGGCCGATACGTATTCTTCTACATATTTTTGGTAAAAAAAAAAAAAAAAAAATAAAAAAAAAAAAAAAAATAAAAATCGCAATAAGCGATTATTGATTGGTTTGCGCAAAAGTTATAGCATTTACAAAATAGGGATAGTTTTATAGCATTTTTACTAATAATTTATTATTATTTTTTTTTACTAGTAATGGCGGCGATCAGCGATTTTTATTGTGACTGCGACATTGTGGGGACCCATCGGACATTTTTGACACATTTTTGGGACCATTGTCATTTATACAGTAATCACTGCTATATAAATGCAGTGATTCCTGTGTAAATGACACTGGCAGTGAATGGGTTAACCAGTGGGTGGCAGTGTAGGGGTTAAGTGTTCCTAGGTGTATGTTACTAACTGTGGGGGGGTTGGGCTTTCATTTAGTGAACACTGATCTCTGCTCCAATCACATGGAGCAGAGATCAGCGTCACTAGTTGCTAGGCAGAATGGAGAAATGCTGTTTACACGGCATTTCCTCCATTCAGCCGTCCCGTGAGACGATCGCGGGGATGCCCGTGGCGATCGAGTCCCGCGACTGGACTCACGGGGGTCCCGACCAGCGCGGGAGCGCGCCGCCGGCGGCGTGCTCCCTATGGCAGGGTGGCATCGAATATTGGACGTACCTGTATGCCAATATGCCTGCCCGTGCCATTCTGTCGACGTACATCGTCGTGCGCTGGTCGGGAACCGGTTAAAAAAATCTTAAGAAATGAAGGGTCTATAATTTGTATCATAGGTGTATTTTAAATGATAGAGATAGAATATTAACCAAAAATCCAGGAAAAAAACAAAAAAACACCACAAAAAAAAAAAAAACACTACGATGTAAATGTTATAAAATGGAGTTGCAGTTCAGTGAGTAAAATAAGTATTTGATCCCCTACCAACCAACAATAATTCTGTCTCCCACTAACTGGTTACAGTATGTACTCATGTCATAGACAGATTAGTTCTGTCAATTTAAGAAGGTGCTCCTAACGGCAACTTGTTATGTGTATAAAAAGACCCCCTGTTCACTTCCATTCAAACCCACCATCATGGGCAAGACCAAACAGCTGTCAAAGAACATCAGGGACAAGGATTGTAGGCCTGCACAAAGCTGGAATGGGCTACAAGACCATCAGGAAGAAGCTTGGTGAGAAGGAGACAACTGTTGGAGCGATTATTCGCAAAATGGAATAAATACAAAATAGCCATCATTTGCGCTCGGTCTGGAGCTCCATGCAACATTTCACCTCATGGGGTGAGGATGATCATGAGAAAAGTGAGGGATCAGCCCAGAACTACACTGGAGGAGCTTGTGTATGATCTCAGGGCAGTTGGGACCACAATCACCAAGCAAACCATTGGGAAGACAATACGCCTCCATGGATTGAAATCCTGCAGCGCCTGCAAGGTCCCCCTTCTCAAGAAGGCACATGTACAGACCCCCCCCCATCTAAAAGTTTGCCAAGGAACATCTAAAATGATTCAGAGAAGGATTGGGAGAAAGTGCCGTGCTCAGATGAGACCGAAATTGTGCTCAAACTCATTTGGAGAAAGAAAAATACTGACTATGACCCTGACACCATCCCTACAGTCAAGCACAGAGGTGGAAACCTGGTGCTTTGGGGTTGTTCCTCTACTAAAAAGGTACAGGCCAACTTTGCCGCACTGAGGGGCCAATAGACGAGGCCATGTATTGTAAAAATCTTGGACGAGAACCTTCTTCCCACAGCCAGAACACTGAAGATGGGTCGTGGATGGCCTTCCAGCCTGACAATGCCCCAAAATATACTGCCAAGGCAACAAAGGAGTGACCCAAGAAGAAACACATTAAGGTCATGGGGGTTCTAAATTGGTTTTGTGCAAAAAAATGCAGATTTTTAATGCGTATGAAAAAATTTGTAAAAATTGCCCAGGGAAGGCAAATGGTTAAACAGTAGACTATTGGACTTTTTACGCATTTAACAGCCTTTACATTTTATTTTTAAGTTTAAAGTAGAACTAAAAGGCAACATTTTTTTTTGTCTTGGACAGAGTGGAGAGGGAGTAGAACCCCCATCAGCTTTTTTTTTTTTGGTGTCTGTGTCCCGTTAGGGAGATTCATCCTCTCGATTTGTCCCGTTTACCATTATCACTAAAAGTAAAAGATCACAAAGTTTGGGTTGTCCCCAGAAAACTAAGAGGGGAAAGCTTCTAAGGGCCGGTTCACACAGGGGGCGATGCGAGGCGACACCGACTTGCCTCGCCGTGACCTGCCGCGACTTGCAAATGACTTCTGTATAGAAGTCAATGCAAGTCGCCCCGGGGACTCGAGTCGCTCCTCTCAGAACGGTTCCATTGTACAGAACGGGGGCGACTTGTCAGATCGCGGCACGGCAAGTCGTGTCGCCTCCTGTGTGAACCGGCCCTAACGGTGACACCCTGAAATACCCTCACTTTTTGTAGGGATTTACTCCCACTTCATGTTTTGGCTATGGGACAGGAAGTGAAGAGAAACCCCTCCAATGTGCCACAGATAGCAAATAAATAAATAAAAAAAAAGCAAATAAATAAAAAAAAAAAAAAAAAAAAGTGATCAGGCTTTCTCCCTTATCCATAAAAAAAAACAAAAAAAAAAAACACCACATTTTGATTATAGTTACACTTTATTACTTACAATCATTCACAATTTTCCAATGCAATATTTGAATTGCAGCAACACAGCAAAAAAAAAAAAACTTTTCTGCCAGTGTTACGTCCCAATATCGGTTCCACGTGTCCCATGAAGACAGGCGGACTCGGCTCTACTGCTCTTCTATGCCATTAAAAGAAGCAGCAGAGGAGTCGTTGGACGGGATTTGTTTTCACTGCCTGAACCCACCTGCTAAGTGTTACTGCCCGGGGCCAAGGATGCCGCCAGACAGGATCAGAGGTGAACTTGACTTCTTCACCGCCGGAAACAATAATAAAACGATGTGGGAGTGGCAGGTGAGAGCGCCGATCACAACAAACCAGGGATGTCCTAATCCCGACAAGCTCACGTGTCGGCTCGTAAATTGTGGGAGCTTCCAATAATAAAATAACATAAAATGTTAGCTGCTCCTACATTTTGCATCTGTTATAAAAATGTCATTGTTCCAAAAAAAAAAAATACACACATACACACAGTGGGTTCAGAAGATCAATGCAGTTTAAGAAGGGTCCTGCAGTGGAAATCAAATACATTGAAGGAAAAAGTATGTTTTTGTGCATTATACCTTATTTATATTTTAACCACTTGTTTACTTGCCACTTAAACCCTCCTATTTTTCTATCCGTCTGCAGAGCGGATCGGATGAATGCGGACAGACAGTCCGTGCTCATCTGATCCCCCATAGAGGAGAATGGAGAGCTGACAGGGCGGTCCCTGCACAGTGTGCCGGGACCGCCCTGTTATCTGCCGGCTCAGCGGGGACAACAGAGCGATCCCCGCTGAGCAAGCGGATCATCACTGATCTGTCCCGTGTGAAAGGGGCCTTTGGTGGCGCTTTGGTCAAAAAACAAAACAAAAAGAAGGTTTCAGAATTTGTTAAAAAATAAATAAATAAATTTGCAAACAGGTAATTTTTCTGCTTCATTGATGTGTACTGATGAGGCTGCACTGATGGGCACCAATAGGCAGAACCCATGGGCAATGATGAGGTGGCACTGATAGGGCAACGCTGATGGGTACTGATAAGCGGCACTGGTTAGCAGCAGTGGGACGGATGTTCCATTTATTTAAATCGCCGATCGACACTTTTTTTCTCCTCACGCTGTCAGCCGTCTCTGTTTACATCAAGTGATCAGCCGTCATTGGCTGACAGCTGATCACGTGGTAAGGGGCTGGGCCGATCTCTATTCAGCCAAGTCTCATTGTTCGTTGATCACAGAGCGAGCCGCCCCACAGGGGCCACGCAGGCAGCTCATGCATGGGGTGGGTGTACACGGACGTCCTCCTGGCAATTTAGGATTGCACTGTAGCCGTCTTTCGGCTATAGTGCGGGCAGGAAGAGGTTAAGTTTACATACATACACATTATAGTTTATTATATCTACACACATATTTATAATATATATTTTATACACCCACACACCTCTATCAATATAGACCCCCCCCCCCCCATTAGCCATAACATTATGGCCACTGGCAAGTAAAGTGTGTAATATTTGATTATCTCATTACAATGGCATGTTAAAGTAGGTGGGAAATATTAGGCAGCAAGTAAACGGGTCCCTGAAGTTGATGTGTTGAAAGCAGAAGGCCAAAATTGTGAAAAGCAGCAAATTTACACTGTTATACAAGCTGTACACTCACTACTTTACATTGTAGACAAGTGTCATTTCTTCAGTGTTGTCACATGAAAAGATAGAAGAAAATATTTACAAAAATGTGAGGGGTGTACTGACTTATGTGAGATTCTGTATATACATACTTCATTAAACTTTTGGAGAGAGGGCCTTAAAATATTTTCTTCATTATTAGAAACGACGACATTAATAAATATATATCTTCTGGGGGGAAAAAAAAATTGTATTTGAAGTTGTTGAGTTCTTAAGGGGGAAAAAAAAAAAAAGTTAAAATGAATTTTAAACTTTTTAAAACTGGGAGCAATTTTCTAACTTTCTCCTGTATCGTGTCCTACAGACCATCTCCTGTATCGTGTCCTCCAGTCTGACCATCTCCTGTATCGTGTCCTCCAGTCTCTGACCATCTCCTGTATCGTGTCCTCCAGTCTCTGACCATCTCCTGTATCGTGTCCTCCAGTCTCTGACCATCTCCTGTATCGTGTCCTCCAGTCTCTGACCATCTCCTGTATCGTGTCCTCCAGTCTGACCATCTCCTGTATCGTGTCCTCCAGTCTCTGACCATCTCCTGTATCGTGTCCTCCAGTCTCTGACCATCTCCTGTATCGTGTCCTCCAGTCTCTGACCATCTCCTGTATCGTGTCCTCCAGTCTCTGACCATCTCCTGTATCGTGTCCTCCAGTCTCTGACCATCTCCTGTATCGTGTCCTCCAGTCTCTGACCATCTCCTGTATCGTGTCCTCCAGTCTCTGACCATCTCCTGTATCGTGTCCTCCAGTCTCTGACCATCTCCTGTATCGTGTCCTCCAGTCTCTGACCATCTCCTGTATCGTGTCCTCCAGTCTCTGACCATCTCCTGTATCGTGTCCTCCAGTCTCTGACCATCTCCTGTATCGTGTCCTCCAGTCTCTGACCATCTCCTGTATCGTGTCCTCCAGTCTCTGACCATCTCCTGTATCGTGTCCTCCAGTCTCTGACCATCTCCTGTATCGTGTCCTCCAGTCTCTGACCATCTCCTGTATCGTGTCCTCCAGTCTCTGACCATCTCCTGTATCGTGTCCTCCAGTCTCTGACCATCTCCTGTATCGTGTCCTCCAGTCTCTGACCATCTCCTGTATCGTGTCCTCCAGTCTCTGACCATCTCCTGTATCGTGTCCTCCAGTCTCTGACCATCTCCTGTATCGTGTCCTCCAGTCTCTGACCATCTCCTGTATCGTGTCCTCCAGTCTGACCATCTCCTGTATCGTGTCCTCCAGTCTGACCATCTCCTGTATCGTGTCCTCCAGTCTGACCATCTCCTGTATCGTGTCCTCCAGTCTCTGGCCATCTCCTGTATCATGTCCTCCAGTCTGACCATCTCCTGTATCGTGTCCTCCAGTCTCTGACCATCTCCTGTATCATGTCCCCCAGAGCATCTCCTGTACCATGTCCACCAGTCTCTGACCCTCTCCTGTACCATGTCCTCCATTCTCTGACCATCTCCTGTACCATGTCCTCCATTCTCTGACCATCTCCTGTACCATGTCCTCCGGACCGACCATCTCCTGTACCATGTCCTCCGGACCGACCATCTCCTGTACCATGTCCTCCGGACCGACCATCTCCTGTACCATGTCCTCCGGACCGACCATCTCCTGTACCATGTCCTCCGGACCGACCATCTCCTGTACCATGTCCTCCGGACCGACCATCTCCTGTACCATGTCTTCCGGACCGACCATCTCCTGTACCATGTCCTCCGGACCATCTCCTGTATCATGTCCTCCGGACCATCTCCTGTATCATGTCCTCCGGACCATCTCCTGTATCATGTCCTCCAGTCTCTGACCATCTCCTGTATTATGTCTGCAATTTCCTTTCTTAAACTTATAGCGTTATCAAAATTGAGATTTGGTGCAACTCTAGCAGACAGGATACAAGAGATGGTCAGAGACTGCAGACCTGATACAAGAGATCAATGCAGCCTCATTAGTGTCCATCAAATGCCGCCTTGCCAGTGCCCACCAGAGGCAGCCACACTGATTCAGTTTCCCGGCATTGGATCGGTGGGAGGCGGGCTTTGTTACAGCGGCCGGTGACACAGGAAGATCGCCACTCTGCATGAGAAGTAGGGGGGAGGGATTGGGGCACACCAGGATGACACCCCCGCAATGTACGGCATCCAAGGCGGAATGCCCTTCTTTTTCGGTGCCCTTATCGCCACGTTTTGTTCTTTCGTCAGAATGAAAAAAAAAAAAAAACCCCACACAATTTTCGTCCGATATGTTTCGGCAGCCGAAATTTCGGTGCACCTCTAGTTTCAATACAAGTGAATGTAAAAAAACATCTCTCTCTCTCCCCATCTCCTACAATACAATCCTATTAGGTTTCAGTTAATAATAATAAAAAATTATATATATATTATATAATATATTCTTTATATATTAATTGAAACCTAATAGGATTGTGAAAATTATGTAAGTGGAAAAGTAAAAGTTGATGTGTAATAAAAAAAAAAAAAAAAAAAACACACCCCACTGTAAACAGTTTTTAGGAAAACCTCTTATGATGAACTTTTTTTTCGGGCTATGCATTTTACTTTTAAAGGAATGCCAACAAAATAAAAATAAATAAAATAATAATCAGATTGGTAATAGGAGTAAATGTTGTTTAATATAAATAATTTGTATTCTTCTTCTTCTATAATAAATTCTACATATATTTTATCTTTATTCTTAATGGGGGGGGAAATCTGGATTTTTTGGGATTCCATTAAAAGTTGAATGTGAGGCCCGAAAAAAAAAATTATTTATATAAATATATATTATATAAAATATGTTTTCTATATTTGCGCGCAAACTAAAAATTATAAAATTAATTTTAAAGGTTTCCCCCCCTTCTTAAAATCGACCATTTCCTTTTTTTTGGGGGGGGGGCGTTGGTTTCGGTTACAAAATTGTATAATATAAATAATTATTGAATAAAAAATAGGAAATAATTTTATAACAAATACAATTATAGAAAATATAATAATAATTGGAAGTGGTGGAGATACTCACCGTGTCGGCGTCCAGGCGGATGATTGGAGTCGCGCGAGAAGCTCAGCCCATGTCCGATGAGTGAGCGCGAGCTCTGCGGTCCAGTGGCACTCTGTAGACAGGTGGGCGGGGGAGGGGTAAGGCAATACTGATAATTGCTAATGACTGGTGTAAATGAATGAGAGTGTGAGGGCAGAGGGGGGCCCCTAGTCAGGCAGGGCCCCTCCACAGGCACTGTATCCTCTCCCAGGGCCCCTCCTGTGCCTCTAGGTGCTCTCTGGTCCCCGCTGAGGGGCCCCAGCCTGGGGGTGAGGCCTGAGGAATCAATCAGGGCTCCTCTATTTCATCTCTCACTACAAACAAACACTTCCTTTTGTTGCTAGGAAACAGGAAGTGTGCACCCTGGATCGTCTTCCTCACTGCCCGTCCAGGCCCCTCCTCCGCTGCCCTATAATGACGTGAGGGTGCCAGTACAAAAGATGGCGGCCGCTGCCGCACCGCCTCAAAAAAATAAAATAAAAGGACGGGCTGCCAATCGCAAAATGGCCGCCTCTGGCTGGCAAGTGAGCGGAATGAGTCCACGTGACGGCGAATTGACCAATTAGCGCCGTGGGTGTGTGATCCACGCCTCAGCTCCAGCCGTTACCGTCCGCCGAAAATAAAGACTTAATAGGATGGTTCCGGAGCGTTCCGGGATAAATGGTGAAGAACGGGTCCAGTGCTGGCTCTGGGCTGTATCGTCAGCGGCACCTAAATCCGGCGTCCACCCCCTTTTCATCGCCCCCGCTGCCTGTCCTGAATTACAGCCAAGCTCTGATCTCGTGGGAGGGCACTTATAAAAGGTGCACAATGACTTCCGGTGTGTGCTCCTCCCCACCACCCCCAGGGTCCTAGGTCCGGCCATGTTAGGCTTTGTCTGCTGGCTGGAGGTGGTGTAGCTGAAGGATCACCCCCATCAACTGCCCAGGAGGAGGGCCATCAGGTGGGTGTCCTTATTTCTGAACCCCCCAAACTGTGCAACCCCTTAACTATTCCCCACAACTGTGCACCCTCAAAACTATCCCCCTGAGCTGTGCCCCCCTACACTATTCCCCACAACCCCTACACTGTTCCCCCAAACTGTGCAACCCCAAAACTATTCCCCACAGCTGTGCCCCCCTCCCTACACTATTCCTCACAGCTGTGCACCCTCAAAACTATTCCCCCTGAGCTGTGCCCCCCTACACTATTCCCCACAACCCCTACACTGTTCCCCCAAACTGTGCAATCCCTAAACTATTCCCCTGAGCTGTGCCCCCCTCCCTGCACTATTCTCCACAGCTGTGCAACCCCAAAACTATTCCCCTGAGCTTGCCCCCCCTCCCTACACTATTCTCCACAGCTGTGCCCCCCTCCCTACACTATTCTCCACAGCTGTGCAACCTCAAAATTATTCCTCTGAGCTGTGCCCCCCTCCCCACACTATTCCCCACAACCCCTACACTGTTCCCCCAAAACGTTCAACCTCAAAACTATTCCCCACGCTGTGCAACCCCCCCTAGATTATTCCCCACAACCCCAATACTATTCTCCCAAACTGTGCTACCCCCCAAACTAAGCTATGGATCCCCTACACTATTCCCCTGAACCCTGCCCCCCCCCCCCCAGACGATTTCCCTGAGCTTTGCTTCCTGAGCCCCTTCCCCCGACTCTTCTCCAGAGCCCCTGCCCCCCGACTCTTCTCCTGCCCCTGGAGTATTCCCTTGAGCTTTGCCTCCCCTAGGCTCTTCACCTGAGCCCCTCCCCCCCCGACTCTTCTCCAGGACCCTGCCCTTCCCCCCCCAAATGTTCTCTTGATTCTTGCCCCCCTGACACTTCTCATGCCCCCTGGAGTATTCCCCTGAGCTTTGCCTCCCCTAGGTGCTTCATCTGAGCCCTGCCCCCCTCAGGCTCTTCACCTAAACCCCGCCTCCTCCCCAGACTCTTCCCCTAAGCTGTGCTCTACCCTTTCCGCTAGACTGTTGCCCTTTGGTTCTTGGACTGTATCCCTCAGCTCTGCCCCCTGGAGTATTCCCCTGAGCTTTGCATTTTTGCCTTCTTTAGACTCTTCACCTGAGCTCTGACTGTTACATGATGTGTGATGGGTGGTATGTGGGTTCCTAAGCTTTTACCCCTGCACCCATTGCCCTCACTTTCTAACTTTCAAACAAGTGATGGGAGGCAGTAGTTGTCACATGGACAAGGAGGCACATTCGGCATAAAAAATGGGTTTAGGTTTTGAATGTGTCCCCAAATAACAGGTTTTCTCTAGTCGTCTTCCAGGATGGTCCACCTGACAGGAAACACAATCAACATATGAAGTTAAAAGCCCCTCCCTTCCCCCTGCACCTCAGTTCTTGATTGTATTTCCCTGGCAGTGAAACTTTTGTTATTTTTTTTGTGGATCTGAAGTTGGTAGCAGATGGTCTCTCCCCCCCCCCCCCCCCCGGGTGCTAGACGCCAAAGCCAGAGAAGGCTGTGGGTCCAGCTAGGGTTTGTTCTCATTCCAGGGGTCTCCCCGGGTGAGTAGTTTTCCAGGCACAGGAGAAGTGTTCCCAGCACTCCTGTGGATGCATCTGCCCCCCCCCCCCCCTTACTTGAAAGGACCGGCAGGTCAGCTGGAGTCCATGTTAGGAGGAAGCACAGGATGGTGGCTCTGGCTGCATGGGGGCTTCTACCACCGGTGCGGGCTCCAGCCCTCCTTTGATGAGGGAGGGTTGTTTCCGGACTACAGGGTGAAGCCAGATGGTGCCAGACCTCCTTCCGAGGTAAAGTCAATTCCGGCGGCCGGGCTACAGCATAATGGCCGCTGAAATCACGATCAGCGCCACTCCCCTGCGCAAGCGCTCCTGCCTTCCAGTCCTCGCTCTAGAGGCTTGTCAGAAACCATGAACCAGACCAAAAATACAGTAAAATCACACTTGTTTATTAATAAAAATAAAAAGGTAAATAGAGTAAGTGTAGTCAAAGCATAGCCAGAGTTCAGTAACCAGATCGGGTAATCAGCCAGGCCAGAAGTCAGGGATCCAAGTAGAGGAACAGCAAGCAGGAAAAGGAGCCATAGGGATGTCAGAAAAGCCCGTCTTTAAACAGGAACGCAGGCAATGGTTTCTTGTGATGTGACCAAGGCGTAGGCAGAGGTGAAGTGAGCTGGATGGCTTTAAGTAGGCAGGTCAGACGAGCATCATCAGGAACAGCTGGGTGACTGTGAAGAGAGATGAGAGCTGATAATTGGCTGACAGGTGAGTGGCCAGCTCAGAGAAGGAAGGGCTGAGCCCTGACAAGGCTGAGGTCACTTCCGACGGCGGGACTCCAGCAAGAAGCCATCAGGCAAGACATCCATCAGGCCTACGATAAAAGCCCGGAGGGGCAAAGCGGAGGGTCCACAATTGCCTCTCTTACTCTGAACCACCCACAGTGGACCTAGCCAAGGCGTGAATGGAGAGAGCGGAGGAACCGGCAGTGGCTGCGGTCCAGAAGGAGGCGAGGAGTGGTGAGTCTACCTCTTCTTGCAGGTGGTGGGGGAAGGGTGGAGCCAACAGCACAGTGTACAGCTCTAACTGTAGACACTGTCTTGGCTCTTGTCTCCCCCAGCACCCAATTAATCGGTCCAAAGGGCCCATAGATCTAAGCTAAAAAAAAAAAAGAAACTCCGCCTAGGGCAAAAAAGGTGTGGGTACTGTAATGAGAAGCTCCCACAAGATCACTATAAACCTTTTTGCTATAGATGCATTCACAAATTATCAGGCAAGTAAACTTCAGTTATGAAGGTTGCCGTCAGACATGCTGGCTACGCTCCAGTCTCCAAAAACAGTGATGGCATCAAAAGAAGGGGGGCCCAGTTCTGGTAACACAGAGAACCTCTCTTCTAGGGAAGGTACTCCCGCCGAAGCCCGGGGGGCCACCCAGAAAACTCCCTCCTCTTTTAACTCTGGGGTAGAGGAGTTTGAGGAACAGGGGGATTCTGACCAGAGTTCCTTAGAAGACGGGGGAAATTCTGAGTTGGACTGCCAGGACAGTGAGTACTCCAGGCTGAGTAGGCACCTCTTTCCTGTGGAGGATTTAGAGGGGTTGCTCAGAGTGATTTACACCTCTGAAGGCATCCTGGAACCCCCAACACAAGTGTCAGCCCGGGACAAGATGTACAGGGAGCTTGGGAGACCTCAGTCAAAAGTCCTTCCGGGTCCACCAGACCCTTAAAGAGGGATTCCACCTACAAAAAAAAATATTAAAAGCCAGCAGCTATAAATACTACAGCTGCTGACTTTTAATAAATGGACACTCACCTGTCCCAGGGTCCAGCGATGCTGGCAGCCAAGACCGACCGCTCGGCTGCAGCCGCTGCCATTCTCGGCGAGGGAATCTGGAAGTGAAGCGCTGCGGCTTCACTTCCCGGTTCCCTACTGCGCATGCGCGAGTTGCGCAGGTCAATGGGAATGGTCCGCGCTGTCTCTGGGACCCGTGTGTCTGTCCCAGCAGACAGCGAGGCGGGACAGGAAACAGCATAGACTCCTGTGGAAGTCTATGCCCAGAAGTGGGTGCAAATGCCTGTCTTAGACAGATATCTGCACCCCCCTCCCCCCTGAAAGGTGCCAACTGTGACACCGGAGGGGGGGAGGGTTTAGATGAGCGGAAGTTTTACTTTAGGATGGAACCCAGCTTTAAGGGAATGGAAAGACCCGGAGAGGAAAGTCTTAAAACTCAAGACATGGAAAAGGAGGTTTCCATTTGGGGAAGAGGAGGAGGAAAAATTCTTCAAAACCCACAAATTGGATTTAGCCCTGTCACAGGTTTAAAAAAAAATCTGATCCATCTTTGCAGGATTCGGGCAACATTAAGGACCAAAGGGACCGTAGGTCATAGATGATGCTGTGAAGGGCTTGGGATGCCAATGCGGCGGCCATGGCTGTCAGGACCACGGCCAAGTCAGCGATCCTTCTCAATTCAGAAAAAATGGCCGTCTGGGTCAAGTCGTGGGAAGAGGACCGCATGTCCCAGGTCATGGCCCTGTGGGTTACCCTTTCAGGATTCCCTGCTCTTTGGGCCTGGCTTAGACCATGTCCTTTCACGGTCTGCGGAAAAGGGGACTCAAACGGAAGGTGGGGGAATGGGGGGGAAAAAAAGACAGAAGGGTGGTCTGCTCTTTCCCGGCCCCAAAAACCCCAACAAGCAGTCGTGACGCCAGGATCAGTGGAGAGGGGAGACTATCATTTCGTCCCTCGGTGGGAGAAGATCAATGAGAGCCCATCCAACAGGGAATTATCGGTTGGAACTTCTCTCCCCTCCCCCATAGAATTTTTTATTTTGACCCATCCACCCAGGGATCGTCTAAAGGCAGCAGGGTTGCTAGACAACATACAAGATCTAGAGGACCAGGAGGTATTTGTCTCCGTACCACCGGAACAGCTGTCACAGGTTTACTCCCAAGTTTTTGCCGTCCAGAAGGCTTCAGGAAAATGTTGCCTGATAATAAATCTCAGAAAACTAAAATTGAGTACTGTCCGTGATACTTTTTTAATTTGTACTAACATATCATTTTTCATGGACGAGCTTTTGGGGTGTGTCCCCCTTCTTCAAGGCCCAAGCAGTAATGATTCACAAAAGTTATAGCAGAAGGTAAAATGTTAAAACAAAACAAGACAAAAAAAATTCCTGAGGGAAAGGAAAAAGAAAAACAAATGCATATACAGTGCCTTGCGAAAGTATTCGGCCCCCTTGAACTTTTCAACCTTTTGCCACATTTCAGGCTTCAAACATAAAGATATAAAATTTTAATTTTTTGTGAAGAATCACCAACAAGTGGGACACAATTATGAAGTGGAACAAAATCTATTGGATAATTTAAACTTTTTTAGCAAATAAAAAACTGAAAAGTGGTGTGTGCAAAATTATTCGGCCCCTTTACTTTCAGTGCAGCAAACTCACTCCAGAAGTTCAGCGAGGATCTCTGAATGATCCAATGTTGTCCTAAATGACTGATGGTGATAAATAGAATCCACCTGTGTGTAATCAAGTCTCTGTATAAATGCACCTGCTCTGTGATAGTCTCAGGGTTCTGTTGAAAGCGCAGAGAGCATCATGAAGACCAAGGAATACACCAGGCAGGTCCGTAATACTGTTGTGGAGAAGTTTAAAGCCGGATTTGGATACAAAAAGATTTCCCAAGCTTTAAACATCCCAAGGAGCACTGTGCAAGCGATCATTTTGAAATGGAAGGAGTATCAGACCACTGCAAATCTACCAAGACCTGGCCGTCCCTCTAAACTTTCAGCTCAGACAAGGAGAAGACTGATCAGAGATGCAGCCAAGAGGCCCATGATCACTCTGGATGAACTGCAGAGAACTACAGCTGAGGTGGGAGAGTCTGTCCATAGGACAACAATCAGTCGTACACTGCACAAATCTGGCCTTTATGGAAGAGTGGCAAGAAGAAAGCCATTTCTCAAAGATATCCATAAAAAGTCTCGTCTAAAGTTTGCCACAAGCCACCTGGGAGACACACCAAACATGTGGAAGAAGGTGCTCTGGTCAGATGAAACCAAAATCGAACTTTTTGCCCACAATGCAAAACGATATGTTTGGCGTAAAAGCAACACAGCTCATCACCCTCAATACACCATCCCCACTGTCAAACATGGTGGTGGCAGCATCATGGTTTGGGCCTGCTTTTCTTCAGCAGGGACAGGGAAGATGGTTAAAATTGAGGGGAAGATGGATGCAGCCAAATACAGGACCATTCTGGATGAAAACCTGTTGGAGTCTGCAAAAGACCTGAAACTGGGATGGAGATTTATCTTCCAACAAGACAATGATCCCAATCATACAGCAAAATCTACAAAGGAATGGTTCACGAATAAACGTATCCAGGTGTTAGAATGGCCAAGTCAAAGTCCAGACCTGAATCCAATCGAGAATCTGTGGAAAGAGCTGAAAATTGCTGTTCACAAACGCTCTCCATCCAACCTCACTGAGCTCGAGCTGTTTTGCAAGGAAGAATGGGCAAGAATTTCAGTCTCTCGATGTGCAAAACCGATAGAGACATACCCCAAGCGACTTGCAGCTGTAATCGCAGCAACAGGTGGCTCTACAAAGTATTAACGCAAGGGGGCCGAATAATTTTGCACGCCCCACTTTTCATTTTTTTATTAGTTAAAAAAGTTTCAAAAATCCAATAGATTTCGTTCCACTTCACAATTGTGTCCCACTTGTTGGTGATTCTTCACAAAAAATAAAAATGTTATATCTTTATGTTTGAAGCCTGAAATGTGGCAAAAGGTTGAAAAGTTCAAGGGGGCCGAATACTTTCGCAAGGCACTGTAAATCAATGTGTATGGCAATGGTAATAAAGCTATCAGCAAGTGAGATAAGACAGAGGCAAAGCTATAGACTGGGGGGGGGGGGGGGGGGTAATAGTCGCAACCCCCTCTGTGACTATCATCCTTACCCTCCTCCAGTCTATAGCTTTCCCTCTGTCTTATCTCACTTGCTGATAGCTTTATTACCATTGCCATACACATTGATTTATATGTGTTTGTTTTTCTTTTTCCTTTCCCTCAGGAATTTATTTTTTTGTCTTGTTTTAACATTTTACCTTCTGCTAAAACTTTTTTGAATCATTACTGCTTGGGCCTTGAAGGTGACGCCCCCCGAAAGCTCGTCTATGAAAAATTATATGTTCGTGCAAATTAAAAAAGTATCACGGACCGTACTAAATTTTCTCGGTCACAATTGCACTAACATGGCAGAAAATTAAACAAATTTCTGCAACAAAAGAGCTTTCGGGTGGAAAGCATATACAGCATACACAAACATCTGTTGAAAGATGCCTTCATGGCCACAATGGATTTAAGGGACGCTTACCCCTATGTCCCGATTGCCCTAGAACACCAGTCCCTGTTAAGGTTCGAAAATTCTCACGAACCAATTGATCTCGCACTGGCAGTTCCAAGCCCTCCCCTTCGGTCTAGCAGCAAGCTCAAGGGTGTTCACCAAGGTCCTGGCGGAGGCAGTGGCTTACCTGCATCTTCAGGGGATCTCACTCATACCTTACATAGACCATCTCCTAATTTACGGTCCTTTCCTACAGCAGGCGAGAACGGACATAGAGAAAGTCATCCTCACTGTCGAGCTCCTAGGATGGATAGTGAACCAAGAGAAGTCATTCTTTGACCCATCCCAATCAAAGATTTTCCTAGGATAACTATGGACGCCAGGGTGCAAAAGCTTTATGGAAAAGAGGGCAAAAGTGGTAGCGGCAGTTTCATCACTGATGGAAACCCAGAGACTGCTCTCGCAGACAGGTCATGAGAGTCCTAGAACTAATGACCTCTTGCATCCCATTGGTTCCCTGGGCGCAACTTCATTCCAGGGAATTAAAGTTCTTCCTGCTCTCCTCCTGGGACAGAAAGATGGAGTCACTGGATGGGAAGGTTTAAGTAAAGGGCTCTCTAAATTTGTGGCTTGGCCAAGACAGGTTGACGTTGGGATCTTCCCTGGGCCCAGTAGAATCCAGTCAAAATAACCACCGCCTGCAGCTGGGGCGCTCCCCTGGAGGATTTCCAAGCCCAGGGATCCTGACCCAAGCAAAGACTTCCTCCAGTTACAGGGAGCTCTTGGAATAGGACAGGCCCAGAGGGCATTCAAGGACAGAATTCGGGGCAAGAAGTCCAAGTCTTATCAGACAATGTAACAGCGGTTGTCAGGGGGGATGAGGTCCAGGAGCTGCCTAAAGTTGGCCTTGGAAGTTCTGGGTTGGGCAGAGGGAGTCCTTCTCAACAAATCAGTGGTCCACATAAGACCACCAATGTAGTAGCAGACTTTCTAAGTCGGCGGCCCATCCACCAGGGGGAATGGGAGTTAAACTGAGGCGTGTTTTTTTCACATAAGTCAGCATTTTGGGGTTTTCTGGAGATAGACCTCTTTACCTGCAGAGGGAACAGGAACGGGGAGTGGTTTTTCTCTCTCATCTGAGAGGGGGGGATCGGAGTGGGTAGACGCCCTAGCGCAGGACTGGGGTTGCAACCTAGTGTGTGCCTTTCCCCCACTATCCCCACTAGCATTGCTCGGGTTCTACAGAATTTAGCCAAATCAGAATGCAACCTGATCTTGGTGGCCAAAACCATTCTGAGGAAATGGTCCGTTTTCCCCTCCACAGCGTCTCCCGACCAGGCAGGATCTCCTTCTACAGGGGCCGGTTCTTCATCCCGACCCAAGGTTCTTGTGCTCGATGGCCTGGCTCTTGAGAGGGAGATACTCAGAGACGAGGGATGTTCTGAAAAGGTGATTGAGACCCTTCTAGGAAGTAGGCAGCCAGCCACTAGAAAAAAGTACGTAAAAATCTGAAAGGTGTTTTCACACTGGTGCCAGGATAGAGAGGTCTCCCAGCCATCGGTACCAGTAGTGCTAGATTTTTTACAGGCAGGGGTGGACCAGGGGATAGCCCTGAACACCCTGAGAGCGCAGGTAGCAGCTCTGTTTTTCTGGACCGGAGGCTTGTGCTGGATCCTCAAATCAAAAGATTTCTGTTAGCTAGGGAGAGGTTGACTCCCATTAGGATTTTCAGATTCCTGCCTTGGAAACTGATGCTGGTGTTGGAGGTGCTGACAAAAGCTCCCTTCGAACCAGCATTTCAAATTTTCTAAATTCTAATTTACTAAATGTTTTTTTCTCTTAAATTTGCCTTCCCACTGGCTATCACTACAGCCAGGACGGTAAGCGACCTACAGGCCCTGTCCATTAAGGAGTGCTTTTTGTTGGTACTGGAGGACAGAGTGGTTCTGAGGCAAGATCCCCTGTACCTCCCCAAGGTGGTCTCCCAATTTTACAGATCACAGAAAATGATGTTTCCTTCCTTTTGTGAAAACCCAAGAAATGAAAGAGAAGAAAATTGTCATTTACTAGATGTCAGAAGGTGTCTACTGACATACCTAGATAGGGTGAAAGACTTCAGGAAGTCAAACCACCTTTTTAATTTAATTTAGCGGCCCTAAGAAGGGATGGCAAGCATCTAGACCAACAGTGGCCAGGCCAGACCATAGGAATATCTTAGGAGCGAGAAGGGTCCCCAGTACCAGCACACCGCAAAGCCCATTCCACAAGATCTCTAGCGGCCTTTTGGGCAGAGAAAGCCGGAGCCTCAATAGAACAAATCTGTCAAACAGCCACATGGGCGAAGCAGAATACCTTCTTGAAACATTACAGAGTGGAACTGTTATCGCCTCAGGATCTGGCATTTGGCAGAAAGTAGAAAAAAATGATCCACATTTTTAAGGCCTTAGTCATAACCACACAGTGGTTATGACTAAGGCCTTATAGGCTGAAACGCGTCAACTGACTTAATTTGCATTTGTTCACTGTGGCTGTTCAATAAACTGAAGAAATTTTAAGAGCAACAACCGGAGTGCGGATCATTTTTTCTACATTACTCTACTCAACCAGCGACTGGATTGAACACCTGGGAGCTCTATCTATGTGGTGTATGGGTAGTAGCACTGACTTTTCTGTTTGTTTATAATTTGGCAGAAAGGTCTTACAATCGTTGATTCCCACCCTAAGATAGGCCATTGAACCTCTTGTTCCTCCTCTCAGGTGTGCCACCCTGGAAGATGTCTAGAGAAAATGACCAGTTACACTTACCGGTAACTGCGTTTCTAGGAAATCTTCCAGGACGGCAGGCCTTCTTCCCATTCCTTGGTGTAGTTACTTCAGGAAGTTTCCCTGTTGCACCAGGATAACCTATCACTTTGGCAGAACTGAGGTGCAGGGGAAAGGGAGGGGCTTTTAACCTCGTGTTGATTGTGTTTCATGTCAGATGTGCCATCCTGGAAGATTTCCTAGAAACGCAGTTACCGGTAAGTGTAACTGGTCATTTTCACAGCTTTCTGTTTTCAGAAATGAATAGGAAATGCTCTAACCCCCTACTATTTTTCTTGCTTAGTCTTTATTGTGTGAAAGATTGCAGAGAATACACATTGACAATCGTATTTTTTTTTTTGCAGGTCTCTTCTGTGATGTCTTCAGCAAAGGAGGAGCCTCTGGAGGAGGCTGAGTTGGCCATTAAACAGGAGACCCCGGCTGAGGTGGCCATTAAACAAGAGACCCCCGATTATGTGCAGTCTGGGCGCAGGTTTCGCTGCCTGAGCTGTCGCAAAACTTTCCCCAATGAGCCGAGGGCTCAGCGGCACTGTGAGGCCCACAAATCCACCGAGGCCTCCGGCACTGCAAAGCCCAAAAAGCAAGAGGCGAAGGGGGAACAGCGGCATCAGTGCAAGCACTGCGATAAGTCCTACAAGAGCGCATCCTTACTGAGGAGCCATGTCCGTAGCCACACGGGTGAAAAACCTTTTGTGTGTAAAGAGTGCGGCCGATCCTTCATGCAGCCCATCTGCCTGCGAGTTCATATGGCCACCCACAGCGGGCAGCTACCATTCCCTTGTAAGCAGTGCGGTAAAGCCTACGCCACACCCTCCAAGCTCCGAATCCATGAACGTCTTCACACCGGTGAGCGTCCGTTCTCCTGCCCCGAATGCGGTAAAGGATTTGCCGATCCCTCTGTTTTTCGTAAGCACAGGAGGAGCCATGCCGGGCTCCGACCTTACCAGTGCCAGCTGTGTCAGAAGTCCTACAGCGAACTGAAGGACCTGAAGAACCACGAACGCAGCCACACAGGAGAAAAACCGTTCTTGTGCTCGGACTGCGGGAAGGCATTTTCACGTGCCTCCTCTCTCACCTGTCACCAGCGAATTCACGCGGCGGAGAAGCCGTACAAATGTCCCATCTGCAATAAAGACTTTACTCAACTGTCATCCTACCAGAGCCACCAACGCACCCATTCTGGTGAAAAGCCATATTTGTGCCCACAGTGTGGCCGTATGTTTTCAGACCCGTCCAGTTTCCGCCGACATCAGCGGGCTCACCAAGGCGTCAAACCGTACCGTTGCGACAAGTGCGGAAAGCCCTTCCGGCAGCCGGCGGATTTGGCCATGCACCAACGAATCCACACGGGTGAGCGTCCCTTTCGTTGTCCTGACTGCGATAAGACGTTTGTGGCGTCTTGGGATCTGAAGCGTCATCGTTTGTCCCACAGCGCTGAACGTCCTTTCCAGTGCCCGGAGTGCGGGAAAGGGTTCGCAGAGCGCTCTGGGCTAAGCAAGCATCAACGTTCTCACAGCGGGGAACGGCCTTACAAGTGCGAGGATTGCGGCAAGACCTTCATCGTGTCTTCCAGCTTAAGGAAGCATGAACGCACCCACATGAAACCAGATGGCGGAGAACCTAACAAGAAGAAGGAGGAATCTACCACCTGTGAGAAGTGTGCCATCACCTTCCAAAGCTTGATGGATCTGAAGAACCATCAGAAGAGCCACCCGGAACTGAGGCCCTTCCGTTGTGACCATTGCGAGAAGGGCTTCCTGGACAAGGCTGGGCTAAAGAAACATCAGCGCATACATAGCGACGTACGCCCCCACGTGTGCCAGCAGTGCGGCAAAGGCTTCCTAGTACCTTCCGACTTGCGCAAGCATCAACGGACACATGCCAAAGAGGTTAAGGGGAAGGTTGAGGAGGAAGAAGAGGAGATTACAACGTTGACGCTCCACCCAGCTTCTGTGGAGTCTCAACCCTTGTTTGATCCTCTGGTCTCTTTTCTGGAGAAAGTTGCTGAGGGAGACATGGAGGTCATTGAGTCTTCACCATCATCAAGCTGACTGATGCCTACTTGTCCAAGATGATAATATGATAATCCCTTTATCTACAGCAGTCTTGAATTGATTTGTTATGATCTGGTTATTACCCAATCCTGATGTTCTCATTTCTTTGGAGGTTTTTTTTTTTTTTTTTCCATTGAGCTACAATGTGATCCTCCCCAAAACAAGCTTGCCTTGACTTATGTGCAGATTAGAAATGAGCTTGGGCATCCGCCAACTCCTCTCTGACTTGAACTTCTGCTTTGAGATGTGGGTCAGGTCATTTCCCAGCTGCAGTTTTGGGAATGACTTGGCCCGCAACTCTTTGGAGTATAAGAAAGTGTGAGTTTTGAGGATGCCTGGGTTCATCTCTTGTGAAGATATCCTAGGTCAGGGGTCTCCAAACTTGTGAAACAAAGGACCAGTTTATTGTCCTTCAGACTTTAGGAGCTGGACTAGGGCCAGTGGGAGTAGAAAATGTTGATTGTGCCCCATTGTTTGTGTCAGTGGGAGGGATAGTTCTCCATCTTTGGCATCATTGGAAGGAATTGTGCCCCATCGTTGGTGTCAGTTGAAGCAATTGTGCCTTTTTTTGGTGTCCAGTGAGAGGACTAATGCTCCATCGTTGGTGTCAGTGGGAGGACTAGTGCTCCATCGTTGGTGTCAGTGGGAGGACTAGTGCTCCATCATTGGTGTCAGTGGGAGGACTAGTGCCCCATCATTGGTGTCAGTGGGAGGATTCGTGCCCCATCGTTGGTGTCAGTGGGAGGACTCGTGCCCCATCGTTGGTGACATCTAGACCCAGAATGAGCTTGTAGATGAGGAATGTTGATGTTGGTGCCAGTTGGAGCAATTGTGCCTTTTTTTGGTGTCCAGTGGGAGGACTAGTGCCCCATCGTTGTTGTCAGTGGGAGGACTCGTGCCCCATCGTTGGTGTCAGTGGGAGGACTCGTGCCCCATCGTTGGTGTCAGTGGGAGGACTCGTGCCCCATCGTTGGTGTCAGTGGGAGGACTCGTGACCCATCGTTGGTGTCAGTGGGAGGACTCGTGCCCCATCGTTGGTGTCAGTGGGAGGACTCGTGCCCCATCGTTGGTGTCAGTGGGAGGACTCGTGTCCCATCGTTGGTGTTAGTGGGAGGAATAGTGCCCCATTGTTGGTGTCAATGGGAGGAATAGTGCCCCATTGTTGGTGTCAATGGGAGGAATTGTGCCATGTTTGTATCAGTGGGAGGAATAGTGCCCCATCGCTGGTATCAATGGAAAGAATTGTACCCCATCATTAGTGTCAGTGGGAGGAATTGTGCCACATTGATGGTGTCAGTAGGAAGAATAATATTGCATTGTTAGTGTCAGAAACAGGACATTTATACCCCATTGTTGGTGTCAGTGGATAGGATGGTGCCCCAAGGGCCAGATAATAGCAAGCAAAGGGTTGCAGTTTGGAGACCCCTGTTAGGATTGCATTGCTAAGGCTGCTTTCACACTGGGGCGGTATTCAGGCGTTACAGCGCTATAAATAGCGCCTGTGTAACGCCTGAAAAAAACCGGCCCCTTTAACTCCAGTGTGAAAGCCGGAGGGCTTTCACACTGGAGCGATGCGCTGGCAGGACGGTGAAAAAAGTCCTGCCAGCCGCATCTTTGCAGCGGTGAAGGAGCGGTGTATTCACCGCTCCTATACCGCTGCTACCCATTGAAATCAATGGGACACCGCGGCAATACCGCCGGCAAAGCGCCGCTGCAGCGGCGCTTTGCGGGCGGGTTTAACCCCTTTTCGGCCGCTAGCGGGGGTTAAAACCACCCCGCTAGCGCCCGCACACCGCCGCTAAAACGACGGTAAAGCGCCGCTAAAAATAGCGGCGCTTTACCGCCGACGCTGCTCTCGCCCCAGTGTGAAAGCAGCCTAAGCTCCCAGACCCTCGTGCCAACCCCCTGGCTTAAGTACTTCGAGCCAATGACCCAGAATAAGCTTGTAGATGAGGAATGTTGATAGCCATTTTTTAAGTACTTCTCCCGGGTAAGTGACTCTCCGGTATTGAAGCAAGAGGACCAGCATACCAGCAAGGAGACTTCATAAGGAGAGTTAAAAATTTGCTTGGATCAGGGAGAGTTGTACAGCAATGCAAGTCTAATACAGTGGAACCTCAGCTTGGGAGTAACGCAGTTAACGCAATACAAGCAGTTTTTTTTTCTTTTCTAAATCCTGACTCGGTTTGCGAGTGTTGTCTCGCGAAACGAGCAGGATTCAAGCCTCTGCAGTGTGCAGTACCCGCGTCCCCGCACCTCTGGCCACATGCGGTATTGCATGCAATAGAAGTCAATGTGGAACAAATTATCTTAGTTTCCATTGACTTCTATGGGGAAACTCGCTTTGATAAGAGAGCGCTTTGATATACAAGCATTCTTCTGGAACAGATTAAGCTTGTAATCCAAGCTTCCACTGTAAAAGGTAGAGCTGAATCCCTTTTCCTTATAAAATTTTCCGCAGGAAGCTGATGGGAACCAGGCCTGTTACTCAGAAATTTATCGATGGTGTTTAAATTGGGGGATTATAGGACTCCACTAAAGGGAGCTGTGGTAGCCATTGTACAAGAGACTGCAGCCAATTAAAGTAGAAGAAGGAGCTGCTTGCCAACTGCGTTGGCATTGGTACTTTGAACAGGGGGGCGTAAAGCTAATATTTGTGTTGGGTGAAAATAAAAGCTTAATAATTATTAGTGTTGGCGCTAGTAAATTGTAGCCCCCCCCCCCCAATAAAAAATGTACCTTTTTAGGCTCCGTTCCGAATCGCCGCGATCAAAAAAATAGCAGTAAATCACGGGACGCCTGTGTTTTCCTTGTCACTTTCAATAGCACCCCAAAATCGGCTTGATTTTTTTTTTTTCCGCGGTTCGTCGGGTGACATTCGCGGGTAAAGTCGCACAAACAGAATTGCGGGACGCCTGTCGCCTCAAAAGAAGTACAAGAGCTTCTTTTGGTCGACCGCGATTCTGTTTGTGCGATTTTTACCGCGATTGTCGCCGATACCCCAAGATGTGAACCTTGGTTCCACTTTACGCGTAACTGGGCTAAAATCACAAAAATTTGTCGAAAGTGTCCGATGTGTCCTCCATAATGTTGCAGTCCTGATAAAAAAAAATCGCAGATCACCGCAATTACTAGCGGGATTGCGGCAGACAGATCGCACACATTTTTGGAACCATTGGCATTTATACAGCGATCAGTGCTAAAAAAATGCACTGATTACTGTATAAATGTCACTGGCAGGGAAGGGGTTAACACTATGGGGCGATCCAGGGGTTAAGTGTTTTCCCTGGGGAGTGATTCTAACTGTGGAGGGAGGGGACTGACTAGGTGAGGAGAACAATTGTTGTTCATACTTAGTATGAACGACAGATCGCTCTCCTCACCCCTGACAGCACGGAGATCTGTTTGTGTACATTGACAGATCTCCGTTCTGTCTCTGTGTGGAGCGATCGCGGGTGCCCGGTGGTCATTGTGACGTCTGGGCACGCGTATCAGCTCTGGTGTGTGGCGGCGGACGAGCCCCCCCCCCCCTAGTGTTTGAAAGGCGAACCGACGTACAGTTCCGTTGGTTCGCCCAGGGGGGCCAACTGCGGCGGCTGGTCAGGAGGGGGTTAAGGCAAGCACAGCAGCTTCATTATGCCACCCCCATTGGAGATGATTTATTTTGGTGTGTAAAGGGGGCACATAGCATGGTCACCCTTTTGACCTATCGCCTTGGGTACAAAGCTACATTTACTAGTTGCAAACAAAATGCAAAACTTGGAGGTCTACTTCTAAACAAATTCACTCAACGAATGCCGCAAGCACTCGCCCAGCTGTAACAAATTTTTCTTGTTTTTTGCTAATATGTTTATTTCCTGTGATCGTCGGCTTCATCTGGAGGCCACAATGCAGCATATCCCTCTATAGAGCAGTGATAGGGAACCTTGGCACCTCAGATGTTTTGGAACTACATTTCCCATGATGCTCCACCACACTGCAGAGTGCATGAGCATCACGGGAAATGTAGTTCCAAAACATCTGGGGTGCCAAGGTTCACTATCACTGACCTATAGTGTGCGCTATACTCAGTACAAAGCACTTAAGTTGGATACACACTATACAATTTTCTGTCGATTTTTTATTTTTTTTTTTTTTTTTTTTTTTTTATTTTTTTTTTTCCTTTTAGATTTGCCAAAACCATATAATATGAGGTCAGACCTTAAAGCGGAAGGCCACCCTAAAGTGGACCTTCTGCTCATTGGAACCCTCCCCCCCTCCGGCACCACAATTGGCACCTTTCATGGTTGAGGGGGGGTGCAGGTACCTGTACAGTACAGGTATCTGCACCCACTTCCGGGATAGCTCTCTGCGGAAAGGGGCGTAGATTTACGCCCCTTTCCGAAAGTCCCCCGCTGCCTGCTGGGAAACGCACAGATCCCAGAGACAGCGGGGTCCACCCTTATTGCGCAGCGCGACTCACGCATGCGCAGTAGGGAACCGGGAAATGAAGCCGAAAGGCTCCACTTCCTGATTCCCATACCCAAGATGGCGGCGGCAGCACCCGAGAGACAATCGAGAGAACGTCTTCGGGTGCCGACATCGCGGGCTCGCTGGGCGGGTAAGTGTCCTTATTTTAAAAGTCAGCAGCTGCAGTATTTGTAGCTGCTAGCTTTTAAAAAAAAAAAAAAACGGCGGACTCCCGCTTTAAGACTTCATACACACGATTAGATTTTCTGCAGATTTACCAAAACCATGTAGTAGAAGGGCCTGCCTGATTGCATACACATTGAAACTCATAAAGTTTGACCTCATATTATATGGTTTTGGTAAATCTGAAGACAAAAATCTGCAGAAAATCTAATCGTGTGTATGGGGGTCTTAAGATGGCCATACACCTATAGATTATCTGCAGATTTTCTATGGTTAGATGGAAAAAAAGTGCAACGGATTTCTCCATGTTCGCTAAACTCTGTGGATGGAGGAATCTCCCACTTTTTCCATCTAACCATAGAAAATCTGCCGATAATCTATAGGTGTATGGCCAGCTTTAGGCTGGCCGTACATTTTACAATCTTCTTATGCCACGCGCACACGCTTGGAATCTTGGTCGGGAAAAGGTCTGATGGTTTTCCAGACGGGATTTCGCTCAAGCTGTCTTGCATACACACGGTCACACTAAATTCCGACCGCCAAGAACGCGGTGACGTACAGCACGTATGATGGGACTAGAAAAGTGAAGTTCAATACCCAGTAGCCAATAGCGTCCGTCTCGTAGTTGAATCTGAGCATGCATGAATTTTTGCGTGTCGGAATTGCATACACATGATCGGAATTTACGATAGAACGTTTTTTCCGTCGGGAAAGTTGAGAACACGCTCTCAAATTTTTGCTGGCTGAAATTCCGATCGTGTGTACGCGGCATTATTCTATTTCATTTTAGATTTAACTTCAGCTGTGTAGTGCAAGGGCCTTGCCTGATTGCACACACATTGAAAGTGTTTGTTTAGGTTTGACTTCATGTTATTTGGTTTTGGTAAAATCGAAATCGTACAAAAAAAAAATTTGCATAATTTATGGCCAGCCTAACCCAGCACCATGCAATCCTGGGAGACGGCCTCGCCCCTCTCCTGCACACAGAAGGTGGTTGACAGTCTCAGCTGTGCGTGTTTCCATAATGAGACTGTGTAGAGCCTGGGAGGTGTGCCCATTCAATCCGCTCAGGTCTCAGATCACACTCGGCTGTCCTGTCTATGCTGTGCAGTGTGTGATGTCAGATTCCTGCCTTCTGGAGCAAATCCTTTGACCTGTATGTTTTTTAGAAGGCTGTAGAAGAGATCCTGCAGATAAACAGGTGCAACTTATGTAGGAGCATTTGTTTAATGTCTTTGTATCACCTGAGGCCAGTCGCTTTAGTGGGCATATGTAAGCCACTTTGACCGTATGCTGTATACATATATACGGGGGCAGGTCGCTTCCCCTGTGCAGAATCACATACCTGTACATCAGTGGTCATCAACCCTGTCCTCAGGGCTAACAGGTCAGGTTTTATGTATTACCTTGGGGGAGATGCAGACTAGAATACTGCAATCACTGAGCAGCAAATGAGATCACCTGTCATGTATTTCAGTTATCTTGCAAACCTGGCCTGTTGGTGGGCCCTGAGGATAGGGCTGGTGACCACTGCTGTACGTGATTCCTATCTCCGGCTCTGTGGCGCTCACGAGCACCACCGGTGAACCGCTCCTGCTGTGATTGGACAGAGCAGGTGCCAATCAGAGGGTCTGGTGAACCCAATGTCTGCCGGGACCGGCTGATCGTTCCCGAGAGAGACAGAACGGCTGTCTGCCACTGTAAACAAGGCAGATCGCTGTTCTGTGAGAAGGGAAGACAGAGATCTTGTGTTATTGCTAAGCAGGAACACGGCTCTCTGTCTTACTCTAGTAAAAGCACCTCCCCCACATAGTTAGCAAGCGCTCCCAGGGAAGGCATTTAACCCTTTAATCGCCCCCGATGTTAACCCCTTCCCAGCCAGTGTCATTAGTACAGTGACACTGCAGATTTTTTAACAAATCACTGTATTGGCGTCACTTAGTGTCCGATTTGTCCGCCAGAGTCCTGTTATAAGTCGCTAATCATCGCCATTACTAGTTAAAAAAAAAAAAAAAAAAAAAAAATCTCTAAATATATCCCATAGTTTGTAGACTATAACTTTTGCTCAAACCAATCAATATACGCTTATTGGGATTTTTTTTTTTTACCCAAAAAAATATGTAGCAGAATACATATTGGCTTAAACTGCTGAAAATATTTTTTTTTCCATTTTTTTTTATTAGATATGTATAATATCAGAAAGTAAAAATAAAAAAAAAATAAATATATATATATATTTATTTTTTATTTTATTTTTTAATTTTATTTTTTTCTAAATAGTCGCTCCTTTTTTTTTTTTTTTTTGTTTATAGCACAAAAAATAAAACTGCAGAGGTGATCAAATGCCACCAAAAGAAAGCTCTATTTGTGAGGGGAGACATCAATTTTATTTGGGTACAACATCGCACGACTGCGCAATTGTCAGTTCAATTAACGCAATGCCATATCGCAAAAAAAAAATGGCCTGGTCATGAAGGGGGGGGGGGGAGTAAACTTTCCGGAGCTCCAGTGGTTAAATACCCCCAATCAGGAAAATACCTCATTTTGGGCACTAGATGGAGCTGACGATCATAAGAAATAATCATATTAGACAAAATACAGCTTGGTCGAACGCTTTTGACATTTGTCCAGTGATTTTTTTTTTTTATAAATTGAAAACTTAAATTCACCCGACACTTATCTGCACAGCTTTGTAACTTTATATCTATTTTTAGCAGTTAAGGAGCGGTCTGCCTCTCCCCTCTATGTAGCAGTGAATCGATCCTCTGACTGCGCACATTGCAGCCCCTCCTGTATGTACACAATGCGTCTCGATCTATACGTTCTCGCTATGAAATCAGCAATAGTTTATCACCTTCATGACCTCAAAAAGAAAACAAATACAGCAAACGCACGGACTTCTTCCTTTCCATACTCGCGGTGAATTGGGTGTGCGGCTGGACTTTTTTTTTTTTTTTTTTTATATACTTTAATCAGTTTCAGAATTCGATCAACCGCCATGAATGTAACCTATGGACCTGTGTGAGATCTATTACTCGATGAATTCAGGACAGCCAATGAGGTGATCCGTTTATAGCGACTGTAAAACCACGTGAGCTCGCCGGATTTTGGCATCTTGCAGAAATTTGCACAGCTATAGACACCGGAGGGACGAAGGAGGAGACTTTTTATTTTTTTCCCCCGAAATAATAAAACTTTGCCTACAAAGTTACAGCTCAGTGTACCAAACTGAAACGGATGCCACCAGTTCATTTTCTTTGGTAAAATCTTTAGTGTACCATGGACAGGTTACAAAGTCAAAGAGTGAAACATGTCAGTGTCTGGCACAGAAGGGCATTGTTCTTGTGCTTCACATATCCGGTACAATAAAGTTACATGAAGAAAAAAAATGAGAGGCTGTTTCTGTGTGGATTTTTGCAAGCTGGGGAAGACAGTAAAAATTGTAATGTCCCTCTACGTCGGTGGTCAGTGGGAGAAGGGTCCAGGTACATTGGTGGGGAAAGGGCCTGCTTACATTGGATGTTATTGGGAAAGGTGACTTCTTATACTGGTGATCATCGGGAGGAAGAACCCTTTCCATTAGAAGATCCCCTCCCTCATATTGGTGGTCAGTGGAAGAAAGGGTCTCGAAGATTGGTGGTCAGTGGAAAGGGGAAAACCTTACATTGGTGGCTAAAAGGAGAAAGACCCCCGCTACATTGGTGGAAGTAGCTGAAAAGCCCCCTTACATTCATGGTTAATGAGAGAAGGCCCCTCCTTACATTGGTGGTCAGTGGGAGAAGGTCCCTCCTTACCTTGATGGTCAATGAGAGAAGGCCTCTTCTTACATAGATGGTCAATGAGAGAAGGCCCCTCTTTACACTGATGGTCAATGGGAGAAGGCCCCCTCCTTACATTGATGGTCAATGGGAGAAGGCCTCTCGTTACAATGATGGTCAATGGGAGAAGGCCCCTCCTTACATTGGTGGTCAGTGGGAGAAGGGCCCAGGTACATTGGTGGGGAAAGGGCTTGCTTACATTGGATGTTATTGGGAAAAGTGACTTCTTATACTGGTGATCATTGGGAGGAACCCTTTCCATTAGAAGATTCCCTCCCTTATATTGGCAAGGGGAAAACCTTACATTGGTGGCCAAAAGGAGAAAGATCCCCACTACATTGGTGGAAGTGGCTGAAAAGCCCTCTTATGTTTATGGGCAATGGGAAAAGGCCCCTCCTTACATTGGTGGTCAGTTCGAGAAGGTCCCTCCTTACATTGATGGTCAATGAGAGAAGGCCTCTTCTTACTTTGATGGTCAATGAGAGAAGGCCTCTTCTTACATAGATGGTCAATGAGAGAAGGCCCCTCTTTACACTGATGGTCAATGGGAGAAGGACCCCTCCTTACATTGATGGTCAATGGGAGAAGGCACCTCCTTACATTAGTGGTCAGTGGGAGAAGGGCCCAGGTACATTGGTGGGGAAAGGGCCTGCTTACATCGGAGGTTATTGGGAAAAGTCAGTTCTTATACTGATGATCATTGGGAGGGAGAACCCTTTCCATTAGCAGATCCCCTCCCTTATATTGGAAAGGGGAAAACCTTACATTGGTGGCCAAAAGGAGAAAGATCCCCACTACATTGGTGGAAGTGGCTGAAAAGCCCCCTTACATTGGTGGTCAGTGCGAGAAGGTCCCTCCTTACATTGATGGTCAGTGAGAGAAGGCCTCTTCTTACTTTGATGGTCAATTAGAGAAGGCCTCTTCTTAAATAGATGGTCAATGAGAGAAGGGCCCTCTTTACACTGATGGTCAATGGGAGAAGGACCCCTCCTTACATTGCTGGTCAATGGGAGAAGGCCCCCTCCTTACATTGGTGGTCAATGGGAGAAGGCCCCCTCCTTACATTGGTGGTCAGTGGGAGAAGGGCCCAGGTACATTGGTGGGGAAAGGGCCTGCTTACATTGGAGGTTATTGGGAGAAGTCACTTCTTATACTGGTGATCATTGGGAGGAAGAACCCTTTCCATTAGCAGATTCCCTCCCTTATATTGGTGGTCAATGGAAAAGGGGAAACCTTGATTGGTGGTCAGTGGAAAACCTTTCATTGGAGGAGAAAGCCCCCCACTACATTGGTGGTCAGTGGCTGAAAAGCCCCCTTACATTGATGGTCAGTAGGAGAAGGCCCCTCCTTACGTTGATTGTCAATGGGAGACGGAATTCCCTTCTTTAAGTATATGTGAACCATTATGTTGTAAAACAACCCATTTAGTTTGAAATAGAAAGCAAAACGTGTATACAGTATCTCAAAAAAGTGAATACACCCCTCATATTTTTGTAAATGTTTTATTCTATCTTTTCATGTGACAACACTGAAGATATGACAATGTCCAAATTGGGCCCAAAATGTCAATATTTTGTGTGGCCACCATTATTTTCCAGCACTACCTTAACCCTCTTGGGCATGGAGGTCACCAGAGCTTCACAGGTCACCACTGGAGTCCTCTTCCCCTCCCCCATGATGACATCACAGAGCTGGTGGATTTTAGAGACCTTGTGCTCCTCCACCTTCCGTTTGAGGATGTCCCACAGATGCTCAATAGGGTTTAGGTCTGGAGACATGCTTGTCCAGTCCATCACCTTTACCCTCAGCTTCTTTAGCAAGGCAGTGGTCATCTTGGAGGTGTGTTTGAGGTCGTTATGTTGGAATACTGCCCTGCGGGCCAGTCTCCGAAGGGAGGGGATCATGCTCTGCTTCAGTATTTCACAGTACGTTGGTATTCATGGTTCCCTCAATGATCTGTAGCTCCCCAGTGCCAGCAGCACTCATGCAGCCCCAGAACATGACACCTTCTCCACCATGCTTGACTGTAGGCAAGACACGTCTTTGCACACCATCTGAACCAAATACATTTATCTTGGTCTCATCAGACCACATGACATGGTTCCAGTAATCCATGTCCTTAGTCTGCTTGTCTTCAGCAAACTGTTTGTGGGCTTTCTTGTGCATCATCTTTAGAAGAGGCTTCCTTCTGGGATGACAGCCATGCAGACCGATTTGATGCAGTGTGCGGCGTATGGTCTGAGCACTGACAGGCTGACCCCCCACCCCTTCAACCTCTGCAGCAATGCTGGCAGCACTCATATGTCTATTTCCCAAAGACAACCTCTGGATAAGACGTTGAGTGCGTGCACCATGGTGAGGCCTGTTTTGAGTGGAACCTGTCCTGTTAAACTGCTGTATGGTCTTGGCCACTGTGCTGCAGCTCAGTTTCGGGGTCTTGGTAATCTTCTTATAGCCTAGACCAGGGGTATGCAGTTAGCGGACGTCCAGCTGTTGCAAAACTACAAGTCCCATCATGAGTCTTGCTATGCCTCATGGGACTTGTAGTTCTGCAACAGCTGAAGGTACGCTAATTGCATATCCCTGGCCTAGACCATCTTTATGTAGAGCAACAATTCTTTTGTTTTCAGATCCTCAGAGAGTTCTTTGCCATGAGGTGCCATCTTGAACTTCCAGTGACCAGTATGAGAGAGTGAGAGCGATAACACCAAATTTAACACACCTGAGACCTAACACTAAGTCACATGACAACAGGGAGGGAAAACGGGTAATTTGGCCCAGTTTGGACATTTTCACTTAGGGGTGTACTTACTTTTGCTGTCAGCGGTTTATACATTAATGGCTGTGTGTTGAGTTATTTTGAGGGGACAGCAAATTTACACTGTTATACAATCTGTACACTCACTACTTTACATTGTAGACAAGTGTCATTTCTTCAGTGTTGTCACATGAAAAGATATATATTTACAAAAATGTGAGGGGTGTACTCGCTTTTGTGAGATAATGTAGATATAAAAGACCATTTTTTTTTCTTGGAACTGATCACATGACCTCTGCTGCATAAGGTGGGTTGGGTGGGCTGCAGGGGTCAAGTCAGCTGGAGGCAAGGAGAAAGCTCTATGCGGATCTTCCCAGTGAAGAGCTGTGCAGGGGGATGTGTTGGCACAAGTCTGACCATTGGACAGGCAGGCTGTTCTCCCAGCACCGGCAGAAAGCTCAATATAGTGGAAGGGATGCACTATCGTGCCTAGTGTGGTCAGTTTGAAATGGGAAAGCAGGGGGACTGGCAGGATCACCAGGGGTTTTACACAAAGGAAGCAATACAAAGAGAACAGGAGACTTATTAAAACAAGTACATGGTACAGCAGCCACACCAAGAATATGAAGTGTTGGGAGTAACATATTCTTTACTTTATGCCTGGAAATGGGTATTGACAAGCTTTGACTACCTGGAATTATTATTTGTGCAATGGTGTGCGGTCATGTTGGAACAGGAAGGGGCCATCCCCAAACAGTTTCCACAAATTTGGGAGCATAAAATTGTCCAATATATATATATATATATTTTTTTTAGGCAGGTGGTCATAATGTTTATGGCTGATCGGTGCATTATATATATATATATATATATATATATATATATATATATATATATATATATATATATATATATATACACACACACACACACACACACACACACACACACACACATATACATATACATATACACACACACACACACACACACACACAATATATATATATATATATTACACACACACACATATCTTTATATATATTTATATTATACATACACATAATAAATATACACACACACATATACACACACAATATATATATATATATATATATATATTTTACACACACATATCTTTATATATATTTATATTATACACACACATAATAAATATATATATACACACACACACACACACACACACAATCCCAAACTGTTCCCACAAAGTTGGGAGCATGCAATTGTTTATATATATATATATATATAAATATATATATTTTTTTTTAGGCGGGTGGTCATAATGTTATGGCTGATCGGTGCACACACACACACACACACACACATACATATATATATATATATATATATATTTATTATACACACACACACACACACACACACACACACACACACACACACACACACTACATACACTTTTTTTAAACACATACTGTACATTAACCTCTTTCATCAAAAAAAAAAAGTCTCAAGGCTTATAAAAGAAAAAAAACAAAAATAATTATATATTATATTTTTATTAAAAAAAAATCATTTTGCTGAACACTCCAAAATGTTAGGTTTTTTTTGATAACAAAATAAAAAAAAAAAAAAAAAACACAAAATTTCCAAACTCCTAGTGCTCATATGATTCAGTTTAAAGGGTGGGAACACAAAGTAAACTTTTTTTTATTTTATTTTTGGACAGAGACAATAAGGGATTAAAATATCTGTCATATCTCTATGGCTGTTCCCATTGGTGTAAGCCCCACTCACTCATTTTCTGCTGTGTCACCGTGGTTGACAAAAAAAAATAAAAAAAATAATGAAATCTCTGAAATGGGGACCGTAAAAAAAATAAAAAGTAATACTTTTTGTTGAAGTGACCCCTTCCCTAGAATAAATATGCGATGGAAAGTGGCCCCCCTGCTAAGACGAGAGGAGTTCAGACTTTACTCTCCCGCATCACCAATCCGCTCTGTTATGGACATACAGCTGCTTGGAGACTCTTTAGAACAGGGATATGCAATTAGCGGACCCTCCAGCTGTTGCAGAACTACAAGTCCCATGAGGCAAAGCAAGACTGACAGCCACAAGCATGACACGCAGAGGCATGATGGGACTTGTAGTTTTGCAACAGCTGGAGGTCCGCTAATTGCATATCCCTGCTTTAGAATCTGACATGTCCTAGAGCAGTGATGGTGAACCTTAGCACCCCAGATGTTTTGGAACTACATTTCCCATGATGCTCCTGCACTCTGCAGTGTAGATGAGCATCATGGGAAGTGTAGTTCCAAAACATCTGGGGTGCCAAGGTTCACCATCACTGTCCTAGAGTGTCAGATTCCTGGTGCCCCCTTCTCCTCCTCCCGCATTCAGTGGTGCAATCCACCAGTCCCTGGGTCATCATTGTGTCCTGTAGGGACCTGTGGGAAGAACCACAGTTTGGGGGGGGGGGGGGGCAAAATCTGACTCTTCCTAGTTATTAGTTTCTGAATATTCTAGTTGTTTCTCTGCAAAATGACACAGATTGGTGGTTCAGAAGATGTAAAATATGAACGCAGCGCACAAGCATTAAAACCTTACTCAGGCCTGGTTCACACCGACGCATTTTTAATTGCAGAAACACACTACAGTCCATTTAACATGGTTTCCTATGGATGTAGTTCACATCTGTGCATTTTATGGAAAGGGCCAGGGACTTTTTTTTTTTTCTTTTTTTTTTTTTGGGTCCCATAGACTTCAACAGATGAACAGCAAGTGTTGAAAAAGGTGAAATGCAACCTGCAATATGTAACCTGCACGAGTGTGACTCAGACCTTAGGGCACTATTGCTGTATGTGCCCCCGATTAGAGAGATGTTCCCTCACTTCCTGTTCTGTGACAACATCAGCTGTGATTGGGATTCATGCCAGCACAGACAGCTCTATAGGTTTAAACCCTTTCTCGTTTTACCTTTTTTTTTTTTATTTATTTATTTATTTATTTTTTGCAAATTGCACTCCGTTTGCCTCTTAGAGAGATTTCCAAATTTTCAGGTCTCAGTGACACAGGAAATTGGGGGTCCCCAATAAAAAAAAAAAAAAAAAAAAAAAAAAAAAAAAAACTTTTGGAGGTCCACTTCAATAGCTAATACCTGGTTAATACAACAGCTTTTTTTTATATATACCATGACATATATACATGCTAGGCCACCCCTACACTAATACATAAAAAAAAAGTACAGGGGACACCACAGCTAAAATGATATAAAAGATAATTATGTTCAGATTAAGCACTCTGGGCCTTGTGGTCGAAAACGTCCTGAATACAGCATGATGGGAGAAATCCGGTCGGATGCGTTCGGTCACAAGGCCGTCTGTTAGCAGCAGAAATAAGGCACACTGTGGGGGTGGGGGGGGTATGCAAACACACAAAATAATACAGCGAGAGAGTAAAAAAGGCACCACGGTAGCCTGGTCACCCCACCGGCCAGAACCTCCTTCTAATGTCCGGCTTCCAGATAAACCGTTTTCAGTGACAGGCTCAGGACGGCAGTGGGTGGGAGGGGCTTCCAGTCCAGAAACGGAGGGGGGAGGGGGGGGTGAGGCTTCCATCCTCCATGAGGATTGTTTAGCTCACAACAGACACAGTGATGATGATGATGAGGACAATGACGAGGACGGCCACACAGATCGCTATGTAAACTTTTTTCTGCAAGGAGAAAACACACAGAAATGCAATCACCCGAATCTCATAGAAGCTTTATACGTAAAACATTTAAAATGACATTAACCTGGTATTTAAACATTTGAATGAATGATCAATCCCGTTTTTAAAAAAGCTCTGAATAGCTAGAGAAGCCCTTCATCCTCCTAGTTTTGGGGGAGCCGGCATCCAGCACTAAAGCCCAGGAGCTGAAACATTCCTTCCGATGTGTCTACAGATCTCGCCATAAGAGGGCGTTGTAGAGGTAAATGTACACGACTCAACTTTCACATAGGGAGTGTTGTGATGTCAGGATACTTCTGCTGAGTATAGTGGTTGGGGGAAGAGACATTACACCTCTGACCAGCATTTCCTGGCTGCAACAGATCAATTCTATAATGGATTGGATGTGACCTGGCACAGTGATCTATTGCAGCAGAGTGCAGCCAGCAATAGATCACTTCTACAGTGACCTATTGCAGCCAGCAACAGATCACCACTAGATGTGATCTGTTGTTACACAGCTGCACAGGGGGCCTAAATCTGACCCTCACTGACCAGATCCAGAACCCCCATGAATAAATTATATATATATAAAATAATATATATATATATATATATATATATATATATATATATATATATATATATATATATATATATATATATATATATATATATATATATATACACACACACACACACACACACATATACACACATACATACACACACACACACACACACATATATTACACACACACACACAGCACTTTTATACTGTATATATAAATCTTAGTTAAAAAAAAAAAAAAAAAAGAAAAAAAAAAAAAAGAAGTGCAGAAACTTTTTGAACATATAATATATACACACACACACACACAGTATATTATATGTTCAAAAGTTTCTGCACTTTTTTTTTTTAAGCCAAGTTTTATATATACAGTATATACAGTATAAAAGTGCAAAAACATTTTGAATACTGCTGTGTGTGTATATACACATAATATATACATACACACATTGCGAAAGTATTCAGCCCCCTTGAATTTTTCAACCTTTTGCCACATTTCAGGCTTTAACCCTTTCATGACTAAGCCTATTTTTGGAATTTGGTGTTTACAAGTTAAAATCCATATTTTTTGCTAGAAAATTACTTGGAACCCCCAAACATTATATATATTTTTTAGCAGAGACTCTAGAGAATAAAACGGCGATTGTTGCAATATTTTATGTCACACGGTATTTGCGCAGTGGCGTTTTAAACGCAACTTTTTGGGAAAAGGGACACTTTAATGAATAAAAAAAAATAAATTAGCCCAATTTTTTTGCGTAATGTGAAAGATAATGTTACGCCGAGTAAATAGATACCAAACATGTCACACTTTATAATTGCGCGCACTTGTAGATTGATGACAAAGTACGGTACCTAAAAATCTCAATAGGCGACGCTTTAAATTTTTTTTACGGTTACCAGGTTAGCGTTACAGAGGAGGTCTAGTGCTAGAATTATTGCTCTCGCTCTGACGATCGCGGCGATACCTCACATGTGTAATTTGAACACCGTTTACATATGCGGGCGCGACTTCCGTATGCGTTTTCTTTGCTTCGCGAGCTCACGGGGACGGCGGGCTCTTTAAAAAATTTTTTTACATTTTTTTATTTATTTTAAAATGACTAAATTGTTTAAAAAAATAAAAAATAAATAATTGATCACTTTTATTGCTGTCACAAGGAATGTAAACATCCCTTGTGACAGTAATAGGTGGTGACAGGTCCTCTTTATGGAGGGATCGGGGGTCTAAAAGACCCCCCACCCCTCCTTTACACTTCAATGTATTCAGATCGCCGAAAACGGCGATTCTGAATACCGGATATTTTTTTAAAACCGGCGCCATTGGCAGCCGAGTAAACGGGAAGTGACGTCATGACGTCGCTTCCGTGTTTACGATGAGGAGACTGGAACGAAGCCGATTACGGCTTCGTTCCAGTTCCTCCGCAACAGCCGGAGGCGTCGGATCTCTGATCGGTGCTCCCGATCGAGCGGGAGCACCGGTAACAGCGGCGAGAGGCGGCAGGAGGGGGGGACGTCCCCTCCCGCTCCTCCGGCATAACAGCTGAGCGGCTTTTAGCCGCATTGGTTGTTATGGCTGGATAGCCAATCGCCCGCTGCAAAAAACGGTACCGGGATGATGCCTGCAGGTGCGGGCATCATCCCGGTATAACCCCCGGAAGCCGAGTACGCAGATCTGCATACGCTCGGCAGGAAAGGGTTAAACATAAAGATATAAAAATTTTTATTTTTTGTGAAGAATCACCAACAAGTGGGACACAATTGTGAAGTGGAACGAAATCTATTGGATTTTTGAAACTTTAATAAAAAAATGAAAAGTGGGGCGTGCACAATGATTCGGCCCCCCCTTGCGTTAATACTTTGTAGAGCCACCTTTTGCTGCGATTACAGCTGCAAGTCGCTTGGGGTATGTCTCTATCAGTTTTGCACATCGAGGGACTGAAATTCTTGCCCATTCTTCCTTGCAAAACAGCTGGAGCTCAGTGAGGTTGGATGGAGAATGTTTGTGAACAGCAGTTTTCAGTTCTTTCCACAGATTCTCGATTGGATTCAGGTCTGGACTTTGACTTGGCCATTCTAACACCTGGATACGTTTATTTGTGAACCATTCCTTTGTAGATTTTGCTGTATGTTTGGGATCATTGTCTTGTTGGAAGATAAATCTCCGTCCCAGTTTCAGGTCTTTTGCAGACTCCAACAGGTTTTCATCCAGAATGGTCCTGTATTTGGCTGCATCCATCTTCCCCTCAATTTTAACCATCTTCCCTGTCCCTGCTGAAGAAAAGCAGGCCCAAACCATGATGCTGCCACCACCATGTGTGACAGTGGGGATGGTGTGTTGAGGGTGATGAGCTGTGTTGCTTTTACGCCAAACCTATCATTTTGCATTGTGGGCAAAAAGTTGGATTTTGGTTTCATCTGACAAGAGCACCTTCTTCCACATGTTTGGTGTGTCTCCCAGGTGGCTTGTGGCAAACTTTAGACGAGACTTTTTATGGATATCTGAGAAATGGCTTTCTTCTTGCCACTCTTCCATAAAGGCCAGATTTGTGCAATGTACGACTGATTATTGTCCTATGGACAGACTCTCCCACCTCAGCTGTAGTTCTCTGAAGTTCATCCAGAGTGATCATGGGCCTCTTGGCTGCATCTCTGATCAGTCTTCTCCTTGTCTGAGCTGAAAGTTTAGAGGTACGGCCAGGTCTTGGTAGATTTGCAGTGGTCTGATACTCCTTCCATTTCAAAATGATCGCTTGCACAGTGCTCCTTGGGATGTTTAAAGCTTGGGAAATCTTTTTGTATCCAAATCCGGCTTTAAACTTCTCCACAACAGTATTACAGACCTGCCTGGTGTGTTCCTTGGTCTTCATGATGCTCTCTGTGCTTTCAACAGAACCCTGAGACTATCACAGAGCAGAACTTCTGGAGTGAGTTTGCTGCACTGAAAGTAAAGGGGCCGAATAATTTTGCACGCACCACTTATCAGTTTTTTATTTGCTAAAAAAGTTTAAAATATCCAATAGATTTCGTTCCACTTCACAATTGTGTCCCACTTGTTGGTGATTCTTCACAAAAAATAAAAATGTTATATCTTTATGTTTGAAGCCTGAAATGTGGCAAAAGGTTGAAAAGTTCAAGGGGGCCGAATACTTTCTCAAGGCACTATATATATATATATATATATATATATATATATATATATATATATATATATATATATATATATATATATATATATATATATATATATATATATATATAATGTCTTAGGGTGCTTTCACACTGAGGCTTTGGGGGTGTCGCAGGTAAATCGGCATTTTTAGCAGCCCTTTACCATTGTTTTAGCAGCGCTATTCGGCCTCTAGCAGGGCGGCACTTTTAACCCCCCGCCAGCAGCCAAAAAAGGTGTTAAAACCTCCTGCAAAGCGCTGCTGCAGCAGGGGTGCTGCCCATTGATTTCAATGGGCAGGGGCGTTTTATAAGCAGTGTATATACACCGCTCCCACAGCACTATACAGCCCTCGGGCTTTCACACTGGAGTGACAGGAGAGTACAGGCACTATGTATATCGCCTTTAAAGCGCCTCAGTGTGAAAGCGGCCTTAAAGTGGTTCTAAAGCCTCACAGTTGTTTACCTTAATGCGTCAAAGTAAAAAACCTTCTGGGGGTTATTTACTAAAGGAAAATCCACTTTGCATTGCAAGTGCACTTGGAAGTGCAGTCACTGTAGATCCGAGGGGGACATGCAAGGAAAGGAAAGTAAAACAGCATTTTAACTTTCACATGATTGGATGATAAAATCAGAAGAGCTTCCCCTCATTTCAGATCTGCCCCTCAGATTTACAGCCACTGCACTTCCAAGTGCACTTGCAGTGCAAAGTGGATTTTCCTTTCGTAAATAACCCCCTCTGTGTCACAGATTATATACTTATACTTGCCTAAAGCCCATTGCGATCCAGAGCTGTGCACGAGAGCTGCGGCGCTTTGTCCCTGCTCCCTGGGCAATTAGATAACAGCGGGAGCCATTAAATCCCGCTCCCGTCAATCTACTCCAATGACGAGAGAGAGCGCGGGGGGGGGGGGGACCAAACCTGCTGTTTGTGTCAATGGACGCAGCAGCTGGGCTCAGGAGCAAGCCCGCATGAGTGCCTCCATGGAAATTAGTTTCCTATTGGGGGCACCAGCAAGAGAGGAGGAGCCAGAAGCACCGGCGAAAGGACCCAAGAAGAGGAGGATCAGGGCCGCTCTGTGTAAATTTTATTGCACAGAGCATGTAAAGTATAGGCAGGTTTGTTATTTAAAGAAAAAAATAAAATTTCCTTTACAACCACTTTAAATGACAGACTATAGAGAAGTGTGTAAAACGGAATTATGAACGCAGTGAAAAGGATTTAAAATTCCGACACCAATAGAAGTTCCAAGAACAGGGGAGTATTGTGTACTCAGTGAAACCAGAGCTCAGCTTCCCCTTCCCGTCGGGGCCTCTTATGTGACATTTCCTGTTTTCTAGCAGTAAATATAAGAGGTTTTTTGTTCTTGTGTTGTAGTGTGTTGTGTCCTCATGTAGGACGGGCTTCTCTGGGATTTTTAGAAGTCAGACCTCCTGTGGTACAGACTGAAGTGGAGAAATGTTTAGAGGTTCTTTATTACTCAGAAAACGTCTTTCCTTTTCTATTCTCTGTATTTAAAGCAGAATTAAACTCTGCAAGCTCCCCCCCCCCCCCAGGAAGGTTCTGCCATAAGGCACACAGCATATTAGCACCTTATGGCAGACTTACCCTCCAATGCTACGCTGTCATTGTTCCCCAGCTGGCCCCGGGCACTTCCATCTTTGCCCGGTTTTCCCTCTCTCAGGATGATTGAATAGCCGGCCGGTGATGATGTCACTCCCACACATGAGCACAGGAGACACTTCATCATGGCACAGAGTGGTTGCTATAAACATGGTCTGAGCTTTGCATGCATGGCACAGATCTCATTACCACTGACAGGCCAGGAGAGGCATTTATGGCAGAAGAGACCACCATTTCAATTGAAACAGGAGCCAATTAACCTACCGGCATGTTTTTGAAGTGTGGGAGAAAAACCGAAGTAACCTGAGGAAAGCCACCCAAGCACAGGGACAATATGGACACTCCATGCAGATAGTGATCTGGCTGGCAAGGATCCCAGTGCTGCAAGGCAGAAGTGCCAACCACTGTGGTGCCCCACTACACTATATAGCCAAATGTTTGTGACCATCACACCTAGTTTGTTGGACACTCCAAAACCATGGCACATGGCACAGCACAAACCTCAATAAGACAACGATGATGCACTGTACTGCAGTGTCTTCTCAAAGGATTTTGAATGCTTGGCATTCCCTGGGATCTTGTCATCAGCAGGATGACAGCAGGGACGGTGCTACCACTAGGCGAACTAGGCAGGCATCTAGAGTGCACTGCCACCTAGGACACATCCATGGCCATGGCCAGTGCCACATTGCTCTCCTGTCACCTCCTCATCCCCGGCGGATGTCACCTCGGATGTCACCTCGAGAGCTGCCATACGAACTCTGCTACCAGGTGGAACCGTGCAAGTACTAAGCCAGATGGTAGGACTGAGCTGGGATGGACAGATCAGGTACTCCAGCCATGCGATGCGTCCGGCAGTATACAGGGCAGTGTGCACAGGAAGGGAGGCAGTTTGTGCAGGAAGGGGGTGTAGGGTTAAAGGGGGGCAGTGTATATAGGATGGGTGGTTTAGGGTTAAATGGGGGCAGTGTATTCAGGACAGAGGGTGTAAGGTTAAAGGAGGGCAGGGTGCACAGGAAAGAGGGGTGTAAGGTTAACGGGGGACAGTGCATGCAGAAAGGGGGGTGTAAGGTTAAAGGGGGGCAGTGTATACAGGAAAGGGGGGGTGTAAGGTTAAAGGGGGGCAGTGTACACAGGAAAAGGGGGTGTAAGGTTAAAGGGGGACAGTGTACACAGGAAAGGGGGGTGCAAGGTTAAAGGGAGACAGTATGCAAAAAGGGGGGTGTAGGTTTAAAGGGGGAAGTGTATACAGGAAGGGGTGTGTAAGGTTAAAGGAGGGCAGCGTGTGCAGGAAGGGGGCGCAGTGTGTACAGGAAGGGGAGTGTAAGATTAAAAGGGAACAGTGTATATAGGAATGGGAGTGTAAGGTTAAGGGGGGGGGTGTATACAGGAAAGGGGGTGCAAGGTTAAAGGGGGCAGTGTATAGAGGAAGGGAGGTGTAAGGTTAAAGGGGGACAGTGTATACAGAAAAGGGGGTGTAAGGTTAAAGGGGGGCATTGTATACAGAAAAGGGGATGCAAGGTTAAAGGGGGGGAGTGTATACAGAAAAGGGGGTGTAAGGTTAAAGGGGGACAGTGTATACAGAAAAGGGGGTGCAAGGTTAAAGGGGGGGGGAGTGTATACAGAAAAGGGGTTGTAAGGTTAAAAGGGGAACAGTGTATGCAGAAAGGGGGGTGTAGGGTTAAAGGGGGCAGTGTGTGCAAGAAGGGTGTGTAGCATTAAAGGAGGGCAGTGGTGCAGGAAGGGGGGGGTGCAGTGTGTACAGGAAGGGGGGGGTGTAGGATTAAAGAAAGCAGTGTAGGAAGGGGAGTGTCAGGGTTAAAAGGGGTGGATTTATGTGCATTAAGAGAGCAATGTGTACAGTTTTATTTTATTTTTTTGTTTTGTTTTTTAGGGGGAGGTGCAAGTAACTGGTGTTGCCTAGGGCACAAAATAGTCTAGCACTGGCCCTGGATCACGTCGCCCCCTGAACTGTGGAAGACGTTAAATGGCGATTACATAAATCTATCGTTTCCCCCAATGATTCTTTTATGCAACATTTTCTGGAGGGGGCACAGTGAATAAGCAAACCGTGTAACTGAGGAGGAAGGTTCCCTATACTTCAATCAATTTGTGTAACAAATTCCTGGAAATGTTGGTAAAATTTATGTAAAACAAACACATTTGGTGAATGGCATTAATGATGACACTTCTGTAGAAGAGGTGGAAATTGGCGTTAATACATAGAGAGGAGAACTGACGGAACGCTAAATCTCCGGCTCACCTTGCGGGCTTTGTGTTTGTTCACCACCGCCTGCGCCAGCTGCTCTCTGCCTTTGTGTACATAATCGGTGGAATATAAAATATTCTTCTCGATGTTGTCAATCATTTCCCCCTGGATATCGAAAAGAGAGACACTTTATAATGCATTGTAAAAAAAAAAAAAAAAAAAATGCAATAAATGCAACACAGTCCTGCATTTAAAACTAAGCTCTCCCTAGAATTTCCTCGCTATTTTGCTGCATTTTTTGCACACGTTTAAAAAAAAATATATAATAATAATTTTAGGCCTGAAGATTACACAAAACCCCCAAACATTATATATTTCCTGAAAATAGACACCCTTGAGAAAAACATAGTGGTAGTTCCAATATTTTACGTCACACAATATTACCACAAAGGTCTAGGAAACGTAAAATGTCAGTAAATATGGTATAATATATGAAGGTATGTGGTAAAATATATATAAAAAAAAAAAAATAGATTGCACCAAGTAAATAGATACCCAACATGTCAAACCTTAAATTTGTGTGCACCCCGTGAGATGGTGACAAACTTCAGTATCCTATATTTTCTATAGGCAACACTTCAAAAGCCCCCTATAGGTCATCAGTTTAGTGTTATGGAGGAGGTCTTGTGAATTATTGCTCTCACTGTGGCATGTGTGGTGATATGTAACATGTGCATTGCAATTGACGATGATGACAGATGACATCGCCCGGTGACCCCGCCCCATGCCTATATAAGTCATTGCGCACCGGGCACACGGCATTACAGCGGGAGAGAGTGTCGAGTCAACTTCGAAAAAAAGAGAAGAGGGAAGACGACAATAGAAAAGACCAAGCAACCGCTAGAAAAAGAGTGTGAAAAAGAGCATGCAAAAGAGCAGAAGATAGCGGAGGAGCTCAGCAGAAGACACCTGACAGCGGCAGAAGAACCGGAGAGTGGGAGAAGAGGCCAGGGAGCGTGGAGAAGAAGCCGGAGAAGTCGGAAGAGACCCCCAAAAGTCAGAAGAGACCCCCCCCCCCAAGCTGTCTAATAAATTGCTTTAAAAACCTGTGAAGTGTGTTTTTTTAATAGACACTTTTTTCCCCAGGTGAATGGGTAGGGGGGGCCCCCTCTCCCCCCAAAGCACCACCCCCCCATGTTGAGGGCACGTGGCTTGGTATGGTCTAATAGAGGTGGTTCGCTCGCCTCCATTTCCTGACCTGCCGGGCTGAGTGCTCAGATAAGGGTCTGGTATGGATCTTGGGCCACGCCTTTTTATTTTATTTTTTTTGGTGTGGGGGTTCCTCTTAAGATCCATACCAGACCGAAGGGTCTGGTATAGTCTTGGAGGGGGAACCTCATGCAATTTTTTCATTTTTTTTCGCGATCCCCCCCTCAAGATTCCCAGCACACAGGTTGCACCGCAAATCAGATCCTCTTGATCAGACTTCTGGTGTGACCTCTATTCAAACCATAGGGAACCATTGGTTTTGAACAGAGACAGAGAAACGTGGCTGAAAGCCCAAGTGGAGTAACGTGCATCGAGTTCAATGCAAAACGTGGATAAAAATCGCGTTTTTAACGCCGCTTTTTTTCTGGTGTCCGTACTGGCTTTACAGACCGTTTTTTAAAACGTCCGTGGGCATGTAGCCTTAAAGTTGAAGTTCACCCTAGAATTACGCTATGGACGTAAAACCCTTTAAACCGCAATACACACACTATAATATTAATAAATATTATATATATATATATATATATATATATATATATATATATATATATATATATATATATATATATATATATATATATATATATATATATATATATATATATATATATATTTTTTTTTTTTTTTTTGCGGCTTGCAAGTGGTTTACTGGGGTTAAGTCTAAAGATATCAGCCATAACCCCGTTACTGTTTTCTTTTTCAGCAGGCGGCTGGGCTTTCTCAGGAGTTGCTGGAACGGTTTCCAAAGTGTCAGGAAGTAAGCCGAGGCATTGGAGACCAGACCACGGCCAAGACCGGAAGAGGACAGTAGACATCAGACCACACAATGTTGCATTAAAAAAAGCTCATGTGCTATTGATGAGCCAAAAGATAACCAATTGTTTTTTGGTAAGAGATAGTGTTGGGCCCACTCACCTGTGCTTCAACTTCCATGGAAAGCAGCATGAACATGTCGTGTAATTCCACAATGCTTTTCTCCAGTTTCAGGATCTCATCATGCCTTGATTCGATCTCATTCAGGGTCTGTTTAGTGACTTGGGTGTCCTTCAGAAGCTGAGGAAGGAAATACAAATGGGACTCAGCGACCTTTACTTGTGATCCCCATCTAACTATCTACCCAATGACCCGTCCTTTACTGTTTAAGCAGGTTCTCCACCCAAAGGTTTACCATCAGCAATGGTCATAGCTAGCGGTACAGAATTTCCATAAATAGGATAAAGGAAGTATTGCCTAAAACCTTTCATTGAAGAAAATGACCCTTTGCAAAGTTAGACTGGTAATGTGATTACATAACAATAATCAGGTAGGAAGCCTTCTCCTTCCTAACACAAGCCACACACACTCCCTTCTCTGTAACTAACCTGCAAAACATGCCTATGTGCTTTAGCGTTGGTACAGGCATCCATATTGTTGGTTATCAACCCAATGGAGCACCAAGTAGAGATACTTTGACAACACAGGGAATACCAGGTCCTGCCACATCATTTACTGAGCCTGGCTTCTTCAGGTACAAAGGACCAACCTGACCTTAGAACAGTTTATTCTCTTCAATGGGCAGAGCAGCTACTCAAAACTACTAAAAAGGAACTGCCATGATTGATATAGACAAAAACAATTAGCAGTGAACTAGTAATAGGTGTACCAATATGGATCATAGGCAGAAAAAAAAAAAAATACATAAATCAATGTGCATAAAAAATCTAATAAGTCCATGTAGTTGTGAAGACCAATCTTGCATAAATGCAAGTGCTCAAAAGGATTAAAATTGTTTAATCCGCCCCATGTCCACATCACCATGTTACACAAAAGGCTTACTAAAATCATTGGCTACGCATTTCATCACATGACGTCATGCCTCTGATGACATCACTGTGACAAAACATGTAGGGCGGAGAAGGAAGTTGTGATGTCACCACGCATGTGCACAGTCACTGATGGAATTCTGGGAAATGCAGTTTGTTAGGCGCTGATTACTACACATGGATTGTAATTGGTTGATTGTTTAAAATCCACGGTAAAAGGTTTACAATTTTAACCCCGGAGCTCTTTTTTTTTCTCTTTCTCCTATGTGTGTAGTCTACATCAGTGGTCATCAACCCTGTCCTCAGGGCCCACTAACAGGCCAGGTTTTATGTATTATCTTGGGGAGATGCAGACTGGAATACTGCAATCACTGAGCAGCAAATTATATCACCTGTCATGTATTTCAGATCTCATTTGCTGCTCAGTGATTGCAGTATTCCAGTCTGCATCTCTCCAAGGTAATGCATAAAACCTGGCCTGTTAGTGGGCCCTGAGGACAGGGTTGACGAGCACTGCTGTACAGGATATTTATCCTTTGAGGGGTGGGCTCCCTCCAGGTATACCTGCCTTTAATCTATCCATTCCTATATGTGCTCCTACTATGGAGGCTTTGGAAATTTAGAGTTCGGACCCCAGTATATACACACACGTCTCTTGACATGGGCACTGCAGCTTATGCATACAGTTGCAAATGTGTGCAAACAAAACTCTGTTTTTAACAAACTGTTATCCGGGTCAATTCAGTTGTTTTTCAGGCTGATCGGTAAGTGTGCTGGGAAATCTTTTGTTTGTGGTCTACAGCAATGCTTCTCAACTCCAGTCCTCCTCCTGCAATGTCTCATGGGACTTTTAGTTTCAAAACTGCGGGAGGGCCAAGGTTGCCTACCCCTGATGTAGATCAATGTTTCTCAACTCCAGTCTTCAACTACCCCCCCAACAGGTCATGTTTTCAGACCTTCTATTATTTTGCACAGGTGATTTGATCAGTTTCACTGCCTTGGTAATTACCACAGCCGTTTCATCTGAGGGAAATCCTGAAAACATGACATGTTGGGGGTACTTGAAGACTGGAGTTGAGAAACATTGGTCTACATCGGAGGTAAGCAACCTCGGCCCTCCAGCTGTTTTGAAACTAAAAGTCCCGTGAGACCCTAACAATCACAGGGATGACTCCTATAGACAGAGGCATAAGGGGATTTGTATAATTTACCACAGCTGGGGGCCGAGGTTGCCTACCCCTGATCTACATGATATATCTGAGGCAGGAGGAGTGGCAGTTTCCATATTCCTATACCAACCGCAGAGCAGTGTTTACATCCAGCGCTGTTTGACTTCTCACATTCTGAGGGTCACCATAATTTTGGTAAGCCTTTCTGTGTAAAGTAAAGTTTTGGTAAAGTGGTAGAGTGGTGGATTACACAAGGATATCATTACTGCAATCTACTACAGGTGCTCCATTATAGCGCTGTGTAGCAAGGTTAGTAGCCAAGGAGCTGAACATTTGAGCTCTTGGGTGTAAAGCGGCACACAAGACTCAAGTGAGTAAGAACTCCCATACCACTGCTGCTTACATTACATGTGAAGACGTCGCTCTGTCCACTCTCCAGCATCTCATCAAACTGCTCATCTGTGACACTGTGTCCAGCTGTGAAAAAGACAAGATCAACAAATTGGTCAGGAGACTCTTCTAAACCTTCAGGACCTGTGTCGATGACTTTAAACTTTATCAGTGGGCCATTGCAGCCTGCTTCCAGGTGCATTCTGCTGACATAGGACATCAGTCTGAGTCACTTCTGGGATCACTCCATTCACTGGCAGGTTAATTTGACTTCCTAATTTGCAGCAAGGCAGAGAACCGTGCGCCTTACGTACACAAAGAGCAGGGCTCAGCAGCGGGCATACACCAGTGCTCCCATAGCAGCAGAAAGGGGGAGGAGCCAGGAGCACCAGCGGGGCATGCCATGAGGAGGAGGATCGGGGCAGCTCTGTGCAAAACCATTAAACAGAGCAAGTATAACATATGTGTAATTCGAAATAAAAAGAAAAATTAAAGTTACCTTTGAACTCTGATTTTTTTTTAAAAACATTCTCACCATCATTCCATTCATTCTGCCAAAGTAAAACTGAGCATGTTCTTCCAAACATGCAAAAGTTTCTGCTAAATCCACCTTTTGAGCCTAGGTTCACATACAGTTGCAAAAAAAGTATGTGAACCCTTTTGGAATGATATGGATTTCTGCACAAATTGGTCATAAAACGTGATCTGATCTTCATCTAAGTCACAACAATAGACAATCACAGTCTGCTTAAACTAATAAACACACAAATAATTAAATGTTACCATGTTTTTATTGAACACACCATGTAAACATTCACAGTGCAGGTGGAAGTAGTATGTGAACCCCTAGATTAATGAAATCTCCAAGAGCTAATTGGAGTGAGGTGTCAGCCATCTGGAGTCCAATCAATGAGATAAGATTGGAGGTGTTGGTTACAGCTGTCCTGCCTTTAAAAAACACACACAAGTTCTGGGTTTGCTTTTTACAGGAAGCATTGCCTGATGTGAATGATGCCTTGCACAAAAGATCTCTCAGAAGACCTACGATTAAGAATTGTTGACTTGCATAAAGCTGGATCAGTCCATGGTAAGACAAATGGTCTATAAATGGAGAAAGTTCAGCACTGGTGCTACTCTCCCTAGGAGTGGGCATCCTTTAAAGATGACTGCAAGAGCACAGTGCAGACTGCTCAATGAGGTGAAGAAGAATCCTAGAGTGTCAGCTAAAGACTTACAAAAGTCTCTGGCATATGATAACATCCCCGTTAACGAATCTACGATACGTTAAACACTAAACAAGAAAGGATTTCATGGGAGGACACCACAGAGGAAGCCACTGCTGTCCAAAAAAAAAAAAAAAAAAAAAAAAAACAAACATCGCTGATGCCCATTTACAGTTTGCACAAGAGCACCTGGATGTTCCACACCAGTACTGGCAAAATATTCTGTGGACAGATGAAACCAAAGCCAAGTTGTTTGGAAGGAACACACAACACTATGTGTGTAGAAAAAGAGGCACAGCACACCAACATCAAAACCTCATCCCAACTGTGAAGTATGGTGGTGGGGGCATCATGGTTTGGGGCTGCGTCAGGGCCTGGAAAAATGAAAAAAAAAAAAAATGAAAAAAAATGAATTCCCAAGTTTATCAAGACATTTTGCAAGAGAACTTAAAGCGGTTTGGTACCTAAAAATGAAACTTCATATTATTAAAATCACCAGATCGAATACTTACCTAAATGAACCCTGAAAAAAAAAAAATATTCTTTACTTACCTTTTATTTCAGAAGTTTCTGCTGACTTCCGGGTTGTCCTCCCGTGGGAGTAGGCGTGGTTATCGTCCTCGCAATGGTCCCTGGGAAATTTCTAAGCTATTTCCCCAAGAATCCATGGGGGGACAATGAAATTGCGAAATCTCGTGAGATTTCGTTAGGACGCCGGTCACGTGACGAGGGCGTGTCCGAATTTGCCATTTTTAAAGTGGGCAGGCAGCTGTATCTGCCATTACCACTGCTATCACTGAGCATGCGCGAGATGGAGCGGAGCATGCTGGGAGCCGAGCGTCATCGATATACAGGAAGTAAATGCCTGTGGGCTTCAGACGCCCACACTTAAAATGGAAAACGCCAGAGCACTTTAAAAGTCATCCCGAGGAAAAGAATCGTTGCGTCGGGGGTCAAAAAAACGCCGGACGTGGATGCTAAGCGAAGGTAGCAGTTGCCCACCTGTGACACAGGTAAGAAAAAAAAAAAAAAAAAAGAGCGGAATCCCGCTTTAATGCCATCTGTCCACCAGCTGAAGCTCAACAGAAGATGGTGTTGCAACAGGACAACAACCCAAAGCATAGAAGTAAATCAACAACAGAAGGGCTTAAACAGAAGAAAATAAACCTTCTGGAGTGGCCCAATCAGAGTCCTGACCTCAACCCGATTGAGGTGCTGTGGCATGACCTCAAGAAAGCGATTCACACCAGACATCCCAAGAGTATCGCTGAACTGAAACAGTTCTGTAAAGAGGAATGGTCAAGAATTACTCCTGACCATTGCGCACGTCTGATCTGCAACTAAAGGAAACGTTTGGCTGAAGTTATTGCTGCCAAAAGGAGGTTCAACCAGTTATTAAACCCAGGGTTCACATACTTTTTCCACCTGCACTGTGAATGCTTACATGGTGTGTTCAATAAAAACATGGTAACATTTAATTATTAGTTATTAGTTTAACCACTACAGATCCGCGCTATTGCCAAATGACGGCATTAGCGCGGACCTACATTTCCGGGACTACGTCTATTGACGTCGTCCCGGTTACGAGCGGCCTGCGCGCCCCCTGAGGGGCGCGCGCGGCGCGCTCTGTGATCGGTGAGTCCGTGAGACTCGCCTGATCACCGATCCGTGTAAGGGGTCGATCCCGACCCCTTATCACGTGATCAGCTGTCAGCCAATGACAGCTGATCATGTGATAGAACGGAGCCGGTAATCGGCTATTATTCCTCCTCGCGCTGACAGCGCGAGGAGAGAAAAAAAAAGCCGATCACCGGCGGCCGTGATCGGGACATCAGTCCCGATCACGGCCATAATACTAGGGACCACCTGCCTGTGCCCACCTGCCTCCCGCAGTGCCATCCTGAAAATAAAAGCAAAAGTAAGTGCCCCCCGTCAGTGCCCATAGTGCCCACAGTGCCACCCCACAGTGCCACCCCACAGTGCCACCCACAGTGCCACCCAATCTGCCTCAAAGGTGCTGCACCCCAGTACCGCCCATCAGTGCCCAGCAGTGCCGCCCATCTGTGCCCAGCAGTGCCGCCCATCTGTGCCCAGCAGTGCCACCTATCAGTGCCACCTATCAGTGCCCATCAGTCCCATCTATCTGTGGTACCTATCAGTGCCCATCCGTGCCACCCATCCGTGCCACTTATCCGTGCCACCCATCCGTGCCATCTTATCTGTGCCCATCTTTGCCCATCAGTGCCGCCTTATCTGTGCCCATCGGTGCCGCCTTATCTGTGCCTATTAGTGCCGCCTTAACTATGCCTATCAGTGCCCACCGGTGCAGCCTATCAGTGCCCACCAATGCAGCCCATCAGTGCCCACCAATGCAGCCCATCAGTGCCCACCAATGCAGCCCATCAGTGCCCACCAATGCAGCCTATCAGTGCCGCCTAATCAGCGCACTTCAATGAAGGAGAAAAATGACCCGTTTGCAAAATTTTATAACAAACTATTAAAACATGATTTTTTTTTTTTGCATCTTTTTTTGTTTGTTTAGCAAAAAATAAAACTCCGAGCTGTAACTAAATACCAATTTGTGTGGAAATCCATATCGTTCCAAAATGGTTCACATACTTTTTTTTTTTTTGCAACTGTATATGCGATCTCAGACATCGCATGCAATTCACACCAGCATCGCAGGTGCCGATCACATGCCATGTCTGTGCAGTGCGAGTTCAGCCATACTGTTTTATGGCTGAACTCGCACGAAAATAGTGCAGGGACTTTTATTTTTTTTCCCCCCGCACTAGAATGTTCTCGCCTATGCAATCTGATTGAGTTGACAGTTCGCACTACGATCTGTGAACCGATCTGGGGGGGGGGTGTCCTTAACATTGTATTGATACCCGCAGTGGTTCACAGAGGGCAGTGTGAACTTGCCTGCGAAGGAGAGATGCGATGCAGGAACTTGAGCTGTAATCACGCTGGTTCCCACATCGCACGTATGTGAACCTAGGTTAGGGACATCATCGCTGTATACAGGAGAAAAAATAAATAAATAAAAGCAGCTAGGCCTGTGCACCATGAAGAGGGTTTGGGAAAGAGCCAACAACAGAGCCTGTTAATGTTTGTCGCCACTGTATCAGACAACAATTCTCACGATGCAATGAGAAGAAGTGTATTTATTGACTGTAGGGATGCACTGATACTTTTTTTTTTTTTTTTAAGTACGCTCCGATACCAACCGCAACGGTTTTGTTTTAACTTCAGCTGTCAGCAATGGTACAAAAGCATTGAAAAATTATTTACAGATTAAATAAAATCGATTATTTTTAAATTTAGCGCTTTTTCAATGTGAAATGTGTATAAATATATGTTAATTTATATGTGTAAAAATATTTACTAAAATGTTAAATTGTTACATAGTTAGGTTGAATAAAGACACCAGTCCATCCAGTTCATCCTGAGTGAGCGTCTACAATTGTCCCTATCCCTGTACATTGCACACTCACATCAGTCCCTACCCTCAAAGGAGCCCACAATCCAAGATCCCCATACATATACTAGGGCCAATTTTGCACAGAAGCCAATTTACCTACCTGCATGTCTTTGGAGTGTGGGAGGAAACCGGAGTACCCCGGAGGAAACCCACACAGGCACAGGGAGAACATGCAAACTCCTGGCAGGTAGTGTCGCGCTTGGGATTCAAACCAGTGACCCTTTTTACTGCTAGGTGAGAGCGCTAACCACTACACCACTGTGCTTATCGTTTATAAAATAGATGTGGACAAAAGAAAAAAAAGCAGGAAAATAACAATTAAATGGAGGAGAATAGGGAGTCAATTAAGGCCGATTAGAGTAAATTAAGGGTTATTAAGTGGTAAAACAGAGGAACATTTGTTGATCCCTTTGATCTGCAGATGAAGAAACAGAAAGATACAAAAAGAAACAATGTTTCTTTTTATTTTAGTGTTTCAGGGCTGAGCAATGTTGGTAATAAACATTGCCGGCTGCTTTTTATTATTTTTTTGACCGCTCCAATTACCGGATTCTTTAACACAGGGGAGACCCGCTGACAGCTCAAAGAACCGAGCCTGAAAGTATCGGTTTCAGGTATCGATGCATTTGCACGAGTACCGATACTTGTGCAAATAATCGGTATCGGCGCAACCTTAATTGGGTGGCATTGTGGTAGATCAGAACTGTGCCAGTCACAGGCTTCTGACTCTTCTCAATGCTATGCGGTCCCCACTTATTAGTGGGCAGGACAAGTCCGAGACTGCTGGTTCCTTTTACTACAGCCGGCAGAGACATAGTTACATTGTCACTGGTAAGAAAACAACTAAGGCTGGCCATACATTCTACAACTTTCTTATTCAATTTCCTTTAGATTTACCTTCAACTACGTAGTACAAGGGCCTGCCTGATTGCAAGTAAATTGTAGAATATATGGGCAGCCTAAGGCAGGAACATTGCACAACTGGTGGTCTGGGGCAGAAGTAGGCACAGCATTCACTGGTTGTACACAAAGGAAATGGGGGGGGGGGGGCAGAATACGCTTTTTAGGCGCTATTTGGCAGTAGCATTAGGGTCATGAACACAAAAGGTTTGCGGTAGAGATGCGCCAAAAAAGACGGCCGCCAAAAAATATCAGCCAAAAATGGCGTTTTTGGCATTTTGCCGATAAAGAAGGTGCCGATAATGGCGATTTTCCTGTGCTTATGGTGTATTTTTCATAGGTCATGCGACTCAATAACCACTTCAAATACGTAACACAGGTGCGTTACCGATGCGTTCACGCTCCCTATATTGCAGGCCCGTCACTTCCATGGTTACCCCAGGTATTGGCTCACTAGGCAAATATGAACTGGAGCCTCGGCGGTACTGTATCCAGCGACATGTGACGCAGATCACGCAAGTTACAAGTTGCCCCAAATGCACCTGGTCCCCCTTTTATGATTAGGTTTTCTGGGGCCCCATAAATGCCACAGCATTTTTCCAACAGGGAACGGCAGATGCTGAAACAAGGAGATCATAACATATGGCCGGCATCTTTGTAATCACGCCATAAACAAAAGCCTATTTCACAATAAAAACCTACTGATCTGCAGCTGCCTTTTGATCCTCTTGACGTTGTTGTCTCTGTACTGCGTCTGGATCACGTTGCACTGATTAATGATTTCGATGAACTGCTGGGAGAGGACGCCATGCTGCAAGATAAAAATGAGAATATGCTAAATGTCAGCCACTGCATCACCATGTCCTAGAGAGCCTCACAAGGAGAACGGGTCAGTTTACTCCCTTCAAGGGCACCTATCCTACGATTTCAGCCCATCCCGAGTCATTCCTATAATGAGAGGGATCTATTTGGTGCAGCTTGCCAGCTTGAACATGTATTGCAAATATATGCAAATCTAGAATCCATGTGTTTATGCAAAAATTTGCTAAAAATATGCAAAAGGTATAATATCCATAAAGATCAAGAGAGGGAGACAGTCGTGACAAAAGAAAAAGAACAAAAGTGAAGGAAGGCTATGGGGGGGGAAGTATGGATAAGTGGCAAACATCGCCAACCAGGTGATTGGGGTAATTTGATTTGTATTAGTTGTTTTGGAGAGTTTGTGTGAGATGGTTTATCTAGAACGAAGATGCAATAAAATGTAAAGAATGTATATTGTATATTCAAAAATTAAAATTGTGCAATATAAAGAGTATTTAAAAAAAGAAATATGCAAGGGTGTATTGTAGTGGGCAGACAGTGAATTCAGGATTTTCTGTGTTAATGTATGGTCACACCCCCTTAGCACCTCATACATCTGAGCTCCATTTATAAGCTTTTTGGATATCTCCTCTATTTTTAATGGAGAGTGCAGGTTAGTGATTCAAGCCAGGCAGTGCCTCTCACCATCTCTCCCTTCGTCTCTTCCCCCTCCCCGCCATACCACCCCACAACCTCTCTCGCCAACAGTCCCTCCCTCCATCCCTTCTCTCTCACTGTAATACTTTACTCCCTCTTCTCTCGCCATTATCTTTCCCCTCCCTCCTCCATGCTCGCCATCACTCCTCCTCCGTCCTCCTCTCTCGCCATCGCTCCTCCGACCTCCTCTCTCGCCATCGCTCCTCCGACCTTGCCTCTCCTCTCTCGCCATCGCTCCTTCGCCATCGCTCCTCCGCCCTCCACCATCGCTCCTCCGCCCTCCACCATCGCTCCTCCGCCCTCCACCATCGCTCCTCTGCCCTCCACCATCGCTCCTCCGCCATCACCATCATCCCTCCACCATCGCTCCTCCGCCATCACCATCACTCCTCCGCCCTCCTCCCTCGCCATCACCATCACTCCTCCGCCCTCCTCCCTCGCCATCACCATCACTCCTCCGCCCTCCTCCCTCGCCATCACCATCACTCCTCCGCCCTCCTCCCTCGCCATCACCATCACTCCTCCGCCCTCCTCCCTCGCCATCACCATCACTCCTCCGCCCTCCTCCCTCGCCATCACCATCACTCCTCCGCCCTCCTCCCTCGCCATCACTCCTCCGCCCTCCTCCCTCGCCATCACCCCTCCGCCCTCCTACCTCGCCATCACTCCTTCCTCGCCATCGCTCCTCCGCCCTCGCCATCACTCCTTTGCCCTCCTCCCTCTCCATCGCTCCTTTGCCCTCCTCCCTCGCCATCGCTCCTTTGCCCTCCTCCCTCGCCATCGCTCCTTTGCCCTCCTCCCTCGCCATCGCTCCTTTGCCCTCCTCCCTCGCCATCGCTCCTTTGCCCTCCTCCCTCGCCATCGCTCCTTTGCCCTCCTCCCTCGCCATCGCTCCTTTGCCCTCCTCCCTCGCCATCGCTCCTTTGCCCTCCTCCCTCGCCATCGCTCCTTTGCCCTCCTCCCTCGCCATCGCTCCTTTGCCCTCCTCCCTCGCCATCGCTCCTTTGCCCTCCTCCCTCGCCATCGCTCCTTCGCCCTCGCCCCTCCTCGCCATCGCTCCTTCGCCCTCGCCCCTCCTCGTCTCGCCATCACTCCTCCGCCCTCCTCGTCTCGCCATCACTCCTCCGCCCTCCTCGTCTCGCCATCACTCCTCCGCCCTCCTCTTCTCGCCATCACTCCTCCGCCCTCCTCTTCTCGCCATCACTCCTCCGCCCTCCTCGTCTCGCCATCACTCCTCCGCCCTCCTCGTCTCGCCATCACTCCTCCGCCCTCCTCGTCTCGCCATCACTCCTCCGCCCTCCTCGTCTCGCCATCACTCCTCCGCCCTCCTCGTCTCGCCATCACTCCTCCGCCCTCCTCGTCTCGCCACACCCTTCCTCCTTCCATTTTCCCCTTACCTTCTCTCTCAGCATTATTGTTCCCTCCCTCGTCACCATTCTTCCCTCCCTCCTCTCTCGCCATCATCCCCCTCTCCCTGCTCTCTCACCGTCCATTCTTCCACTCCCTTTCTTGCCATCCCTCCCTCTCACTCATCCACACATATATCCCTCTAAAAAGTAGCCGATACCTGCGTCTTCTTCACCCGCTTGTAAACCGACCCTCTCACTACATCATCGTCATCTTTTACCTCGATTTCTAAAATAAAGAAGAGCTCTATGAGACACAAAAACAACCCCAAGAGGCTGGTTGGGGGACAGGTGGTGGTCTTAGGACTAGATCCTGCAGTTCAGAGACAGGCACATACTAAACCAGAATTCTAAGAGATTACGGGAGAGAAGAGGATTAAGGATAGAAACTTACCACTGGGCCATCTTACACCCTCGAATGCCAGCAGATAAAAGTAAAAAAAGTAAGACAAGAGAATCGAGACTGTTTAAATGGTGCACACAGAACGAAGTCAGAGATCAGTTGGACAGACAGACACCAACTAACTGCCCAGGCCTCTAGAACACAGCAGCAGATATATGAACAGACAATCCTACTGAGACACCCTGTAAGTGGCCCCATACCTACACTTCTCCTGTATGGATGTGGCAGTGGCCACTGTTTTTTGCCTGCCATAATGCTGCTGTAGGAAAAAAAAAAAGGGGGGGCTTAATAGGAAGGGGGCGGTGCTTCCTAAAACAAAGAGACACGTTACACTGTATATAGCAATGATAGGTCAACTTGAACCTTTGTACATCTGCCTATAAGTGCACAGCCAGGAGCCATTAGCAAGCTACTGCTAGACAAACCAAGAGCAAGACAACAAGGGGTGCAAGCAGAGATAGGACACTCTGACTAATCATACTAATGGGGACAGACAGGAACCCTGCTGAAGAGGACAGACAGGAGTCAGACACACACAAGAGGAGTAAATGATGAATTTAAGAGACCATTCACTTACTCTGCAATTTCGCTCGAATCTCTTTTGATAAAACTTTTATCTCTTCTCTCAGAGACTGTAAATCTCTCTTCATACCTGAGAGACAGACAGAGCCATTATGGAGACCATGTGACCGGCAGCTGCATCAGTATAAAATATCAGATATTGGCAGCTGCAAAATCGTCTGGTAATATTGAAGTGTAATCAAACTGGTTAGTAGGAAAACATTGTGATAACCGGAACAGCCTGCATGAGAAAAACAGTTTCAGGGTGGGTGGAATGGTTGGTGTAAGATTGCCTCAAGTCCTTGGATTGGGGGGGGAGGGGGGGGGGGGGGGTTGTGGACAGTTTGTGTTACTGTGCTATAGTCACTGGATGGGCAGTACATAGTCATTGCAGGGGCTGTACAGTCAAGAGACATAATCGACCGACAATGCAAGAGTGCTGCTGTCAATAGATGGACAGAACAGTCTAAACAAGTGCTGTAGTCCCTGGGTGGTTGGGAAAGTCAGTAGACAAATGGAGGGGGGGCGCTAGGACAGTCAAACGGAAGAGTACTGCCGACAAGTGGGGGGATAGGACAATCAATGGAAGAGTACTGTGGACAATGGGGGGGGGGGGGCTAGGTCAACGGAAGAGTACCGCCGACACTGCAGGGAAAGGAGAGACAATGGAAGAGTACCGCCGACATGGGGGGGGGGGGCTAGGACAGTCAACGGAAGAGTACTGTCAACAAATGGGGGGGCTAGGACAGTCAAACGGAAGAGTACTGCCGACAATGGGGGGGGGGGGGCTCGGACAGTCAATGGAAGAGTACTGCCGACAAATGGGGGGGGAATAGGACAGTCAACGGAAGAGTACTGCCGACAAATGGGGGGGGAATAGGACAGTCAACGGAAGAGTACTGCCGACACTGGGGGGATAGGACAGTCAAAGGAAGAGTACTGTGGACAATGGGGGGGGGCTAGGTCAACGGAAGAGTACCGCCGACACTGGGGGGCTAGGACAGTCAACGGAAGAGTACTGCTGACAAATGGGGGGGGGGGGGGGCTAGAACAGTCAACGGAAGAGTACCACCGACACTGCAGGGAAAGGAGAGACAATGGAAGAGTACCGCCGACATGGGGGGGGCTAGGACAGTCAACAGAAGAGTACTGTCAACAAATGGGGGGGCTAGGACAGTCAAACGGAAGAGTACTGCCGACAATGGGGGGGGGGGGGCTCGGACAGTCAATGGAAGAGTACTGCCGACAAGTGGGGGGATAGGACAGTCAACGGAAGAGTACTGCCGACAAATGGGGGGGAATAGGACAGTCAACGGAAGAGTACTGCCGACACTGGGGGGATAGGACAGTCAATGGAAGAGTACTATGGACAATGGAGGGGGGGGCTAGGTCAACGGAAGAGTACCGCCGACACTGGGGGGCTAGGACAGTCAACGGAAGAGTACTGCTGACAAATGGGGGGGGGGGGGCTAGAACAGTCAACGGAAGAGTACCACTGACACTGCAGGGAAAGGACAGACAATGGAAGAGTACTGCCGACACGGGGGGGGGGGGGGAATAGGACAGTTAACGGAAAAGTGCTGCAGACACCGGGGAAAAAGGACAGTCAATGGAAGAGTCCTGTAGTTGCTGAGAGGATAGGACAGTCAATGGAAGAGTGCTGCTGTCATTAGGGGAATGGGACAGCCAATGAGAGAGTACTGTAATTGTTGGGAGAATAGGTCAGTGAATGGAAGTGCTGTAGTCTCTGGGAGATATTAACATGTACAAGAATGCTGCAGTCACTGGTGGGGCAGTCAGTATAAGAATACTGCAGCCATGAGATGGGCAGACTAATCAGTCACTGGATGGGTGAAGCAGCCAATGGATGGGCGCTCAAGTCTCTGGAGGAGGCGGATCAGTTGGTATTGGATAAGAAGAGCAGTCAATAAAATTGAGCATCATTATGAGGGCGGGATGAGCAGTCATTAAATAAATAAAAAAACACGTCAGAAGGAGCAGACACTTACTGTCATCTGGAAGCGGCTGGCTAAGAACTGTCGTCTGATTGGACTCTAGAGATTTCACTTTATTCTTGAGTAGTTGTAGGGACTCCTGAATCTGCCGCGTCTGAGGATTGACATTGATCATTCATCATCATCATCATCATCTACCCCAACATCACATTCTTCCCATTACAGACTTCTATGAATCCTCCTCCAACATTTGACCCCGCCTCCTTATGACCATGTGCCACCCATGTTTCACTACATACAAGTGTGTGTGTGTGTGTATATTATATCTCCATCCTAGAAAGAACTGAATTTAATTTTAAAGCACTTCTATACCCAAAATGTTATATACTGCAGCTTCTTAGTCCTTAGATGTGATGGTAACATTACTTTTTGATTTTTCCCTTTACTTTCACCTGGTGATCCTGCCAGCAGGGGCGGACTGACAACACTCTGGGCCCCCGGACCAAATAAAGCAAGGGCCCCCTGTCAGACCCCCGCCCATGTCCCACCCCTGACCCCGTCCAAGGCCCACCTCTGACCTTGCCCCTACATTTTGCACAAAGACTTACCTTTTTACATTTATTTTTATTTTATTTTTTAATGGGACCTGGGGGGGGGGGTCTCTCTAACAGTGTCCATTAGAAAGCATTCCCTCCAGGCCCCATTAGTGGCTGGCTGGCTCCCTGGTGTGAGTGGGCCACAGTGGGTGGCTGGCACACTGGCTCTGCTGTGGGTGGGTCACCGTGGGTGGGTGACTGACTGGCACCGTCCTTGCTGTGGGTGGGTCACCATGAGTGGCTGGCTGGTACCCTGGCCCTGCTGTGGGTGGGTCACCGGTTTGGGTGGGTGGGTGGCTGGCTGGCGTGTCCTCCCCTCTTTCGCCGTTTTGGGCACAGTTTGTCAAGGCGAGGGAGGGACTTGGAGGGAAGCGGTTGCCTGTATCCGGGATGATAGAACTAGAAGATTTGCAGCAGGTCCAGTGCGCGGAGGCATGCAGCACAACACACAATGACGTTGCGTGTGTGTGGGTCCTCTCTGTGTCCATTTGAGAGCCTCAATTAGAAATAGGCCTCATCAGTGCCCATCAATGCAACCTCGCCAGTGGCCATCAGTGCAGCCTGTATAATGCCCATGAATGCAGCCTCACCAGAGGGGCCCCTCGATGCAGCCTCACCAGAGGGGCCCCTCGATGCAGCCTCACCAGAGGGGCCCCTCGATGCAGCCTCACCAGAGTACATGAGGGTTAGAGAGAGGAAAGCTTCTTGATCACACAGATCGGGTAACTCCCGCTGTGACACCCATCGACCGCTGTCATCAGATGTCCCGCCTCCTGCACCAGCTCCTTTGTTAGACGTCACACATCCCAGCATTGGATGAGTGTGAATTCTATCAAGAGTTGGTGTAGGAGGCGCGACCTTCGGATGACAGTGGTAAGTGAGAGTTACCGTCTGTGTGTGACCAGAGGGCGCACTCCCTCCCCATTAGCCTCCAAGGCAGCTCTGAGGTCCATGTCGGCCCTGAAAAGATGATCGCCAGGGCCCCCTGAACCGGCCCTGAAGGTTCCAGCAGGTAGCGCTGGCGTGCCCCCTTCAGTGGCCGGGCCCTCGAACCACGGCCGGTCAGTCCGATCCCTGCCTGCCAGTAGCAAACTTTCTGGGTGGCTACACTAACATCTCTACTGTATCTGTAGAGAGATCCATGGTTGTCACACAGACTGGACAATAAACATGTCTGCCTTTGTCTATCTCCATTACATTGGGTGGCAAGATTGGTGGTTTACCCAAGAAAGACAACATTGTTTTTGCTTCCAGTTCAACTCACAAGAAGTGAAAAGGACACCGCATTTCTGGCGGGATCAACAAATAATCCTGCACTAGCTGAAAGTTTTGTGCAACCCCCCATATCGAATGACTGGTCAGCTGCAATATACTTGTGTTCTTGGATTTAGGCTGGCCATAGACAGTGTGAATTTCTTTCCTGCAGCCACGGGTTGCAAGAAATTTTCACGATTCCCCCCATCAACACAGACGGTGCTGACAGGGGAATCCCTCCTGCCGGGTTATTCTCGTCTCCTGGCAGAAGATAGTGAAGTGAATCCGGAAGGCGATCAATTGATCACCTTGTTACATTCAGCCTGGCCCTTAATGGTTGGAAATCCCGGCCGGTTCCTGCTGAAATTCCAACAGTGTATGGCCAAGCCTTCGTTTTGTTTTAGCTGCCAACAGCCACTCCATTAACAGACCTTGCTATCATTTCAACTGCCCCTCCCGGTGCGTCCTGCAACTGAACACTGGTTGCCCCCCACTCCTCGCTCCACACTAGTGTTACCGTTTCGAAGAACTGCTTATCGAACTCTTCACCGTTCTGCGAGGGATCCATTAACACCTTGTGCTCATCTGGTTCTGAATCGCTTTCAGTCTGCAGAAGGGAAAAAAAAACAAAAAACAAATGGCCATTAATATGACAGCCCAGATCCGTACCCAGCCCGGCACCGGTAGACATCGCTGCAGCCCAGTGATGGACCGGGTCAATGGCACCTGTTGGGTGGGCAGAGGCACCAAAAGGAAAGCCTCGTTGATGAGCGTTTCCTTTTATATCAATGTTTATATCGGCTGCACTTTCCTATTCTCCATTTCACTTTTAATACATTTTTATTCTTTTTTTATTTCTTTTTTACAAAAACAACATCCGATTCATGGAATTATATGAAGGAAGGAAGGCCATAGATCAGGGGTCTTCAAATCATGGCCCTCCAGGTGTTCAGGAACTACAATTCCCATCATGCCTAGTCATGCCTGCGAATGTCAGAGTTTTACAATGCCTCATTGGATGTGTAGTTTCGCAACAGCTGGAGGGCCCTAGTTTGAGGATCCCTGCCATAGATGATGTGAAAGTTGACCGATTGTGTTGATGGGGGGGAATCCCTCCCGCGATTGTGTTGATGGGGGGGGAATCCCTCCCACGATTGTGTTGATGGGGGAGGAATCCCTCCCACGATTGTGTTGATGGGGGAGGAATCCCTCCCACGATTGTGTTGATGGGGGAGGAATCCCTCCCACGATTGTGTTGATGGGGGAGGAATCCCTCCCACGATTGTGTTGATGGGGGGGGAATCCTTCCCACGATTGTGTTGATGGGGGGGGAATCCCTCCCACGATTGTGTTGATGGGGGGGGAATCCCTCCCACGATTGTGTTGATGGGGGGGGAATCCCTCCCACGATTGTGTTGATGGGGGGGGGAATCCCTCCCACGATTGTGTTGATGGGGGGGGGAATCCCTCCTTGTGTTGATGGGGGGGGGGAATCCCTCCTTGTGTTGATGGGGGGGGAATCCCTCCCACGATTGCGTTGATGGGGGGGGGAAATTCCTCCCACAATTGCATTGATGGGGGGGGAAATCCCTCCCACAATTGCATTGATGGGGGGGGAAATCCCTCCCACAATTGCATTGATGGGGGGGGAAATCCCTCCCACAATTGCATTGATGGGGGGGGAAATCCCTCCCACGATTGTGTTGATGGGGGGGAAATCCCTCCCACGATTGTGTTGATGGGGGGGGGATCCCTCCCATGATTGTGTTGATGGGGGGGGGGATCCCTCCCATGATTGTGTTGATGGGGGGGGGAATCCCTCCCATGATTGTGTTGATGGGGGGGGGGGGAATCCCTCCCATGATTGTGTTGATGGGGGGGGGATCCCTCCCATGATTGTGTTGATGGGGGGGGTATCCCTCCCATGATTGTGTTGATGGGGGGGAATCCCTCCCACGATTGCGTTGATGGGGGGGGGGAAATCCCTCCCACAATTGCATTGATGGGGGGGGGAAATCCCTCCCACAATTGTGTTGATGGGGGGGAAATCCCTCCCACGATTGTGTTGATGGGGGGGGGGGATCCCTCCCATGATTGTGTTGATGGGGGGGGGAATCCCTCCCATGATTGTGTTGATGGGGGGGGGGGGAATCCCTCCCATGATTGTGTTGATGGGGGGGGGGGAATCCCTCCCATGATTGTGTTGATGGGGGGGGATCCCTCCCATGATTGTGTTGATGGGGGGGGGATCCCTCCCATGATTGTGTTGATGGGGGGGGGATCCCTCCCACGATTGTGTTGATGGGGGGGGGGATCCCTCCCACGATTGTGTTGATGGGGGGGGATCCCTCCCACGATTGTGTTGATGGGGGGGGGATCCCTCCCATGATTGTGTTGATGGGGGGGGATCCCTCCCATGATTGTGTTGATGGGGGGGGGATCCCTCCCATGATTGTGTTGATGGGGGGGGGATCCCTCCCATGATTGTGTTGATGGGGGGGGATCCCTCCCATGATTGTGTTGATGGGGGGGGGATCCCTCCCATGATTGTGTTGATGGGGGGGGGGGGGGATTAAAAAAAAAAAAATACACCCTGCAAGACAAAGGCATAATGAGCTAGTATGCACAGCATCGCCGCTAGAAATGGCACGCTCGGTGCGCTCGATGTCTACGCTATTCCTGCAAATATCTCCTAAACCTTTTAGGCTTGGGAGATATTTCTTGCACCTACAGGTAAGCCTCAATCTAGGCTCACCTGTAGGTTAAAGTGGTTGTAATGGGTTTACAACCACTTTAAAGTTTATGTGTGTGTAAAGGCAGGCGTCCCAATACTTGTGGTAATATAGAGTGTGTGTGTATATTTATATTTTAAGCAGAGGCCCTAGAGAATAAAATGGTGGGTGTTGCAATTTTCACCCGATTTCTCATCTACCCTGAAAAGAATGAGATTAAAAAAAATAAAAATGACATATATTTATTATTAATAATAATAATAATAATAATAATGTGATGCTGATATCTTCACTTCAAGTCCAAGATGTTATATGACATCCTACGAGGGGGAAGTGGTTAATACTGTAAATTTTACTGAAAATACAGCAATTTTCTTCGGATCTTCTTATTATGTGCATGGACCATGACTCCCGTGTGAGATTGCTGAGCCTCCATGCATGATGGGAAGAATCCAATGAATGAAAGGGTCGGTCAAGCTGGGGAGGAAAGGGCTAGATAATGATGGGTGCTCTCTAATGCACATTGCAGCTTTTAATGTACTTTATGAGAAGTTTGCAGCGTGCAGTGAAATCCCCGTCCCGGATGTGCGGGAACAGAGCCAGGAGATCTCGCTGCTGGAGGACATGGACTCCGCCCACTAGCATCCACTTATAACTACACATCCCTTCTAGGTGGACTGATCCATTAAGCCACGCCCCCCCCCCCCCCCCCCAGAGCTTTCAATGGATACCGTTAGAGCTGCGCGATTCTGCCCAAAGTTCGAAACCACTACTTTATTTTTTTTGCTTTGAGTAAAGATCACGATCCTCTCGTGGTGTAACATCCGCTTTCACATTATACAAAAAAATTGGGCTAAGTTTACCGTTTCGTTTTTTTTTTGTTTTTTTTTCCTAAATAAATTGCATTTGAAAGACCGCTGCGCAAATACAGCGTGACGTAAAATATTGCAACAACCACCATTTTGTTCTCTGGGGTCACTGCTAAAATAAAAAAAAAAAATATTATATATATATATATATTTTATAGTTATATAAAAATATAATATATGTTTGGGGATATATATATATATATATATATAGAATATAATATGTTTGGGGGGGGATAGATATATATATATATATATATATATATATATATATATATATATATATATATATATATATATATATATATATATATATATATAAAATAATTTATTTATTTATTATATATAAAATATATGTTTGGGGGTCCTAAACTATTTTCTAGCAAAAAAAATAATGATTTTAACTTGTAAGCAACAAGCGTCAGAAAAAGGTTTAGTCTTTAAAGTGGTTAAACTTCCATCATTTACAGACCGAAGTTCATTCCTTTGATCTAAAGAACAAAATGTTGCAATGTTTATAGTTTTTTTTTTTTTTTTTTTTTTACATCTGTTAGATTTGGCAGATAATTTTCTGCATAGAAATAATCTGGAAAATGTTTTAAGACCACGAGTGGGCCTATTGGTAGACGAATTGCGATCACGAGCGATTAATTGCGCAGCTCTAGATAGCGTGCAATAAACGGAGGATTATATCATCCACTATATTATTCCTTTTACACCTCCAGCTGTACCCGGTCAAGACGCCCCCACCTATTGCTGGGACTTGTAGTTCCACAGCGACAGACTGACGTATTCATGTCTGAGGTCATCATGGAAACCATCGCCGGGTTGATGGGGAACGCAGAGAAATCCCTCTGCGTCACTTGTCTCATACAATCAGAATGAGCTTTGTGAACTGAGCCCCCCCCCACCCACCACCTGAATATAAATCACATACATTACTCTGGCCAGGGGGGTGGGGCTCCCCAGAAGACCCCCACCTCCCATACGTAAAAATTACCGGTGTCCCTGGTTAAGGAGATGCGGCTCCTGGAGGCCATGCTGGGCCCTGTAGTTCCTCCCCCCCACCCCCAGTGATGTCATTGTGTGAACTGAATCTGCAATGGACCCCCCCATATTATTAATATCGGTGTCCCTGGCAGGAGGAATGGGGCCCCTGGAGGCCATGCTGGGTCCTGTAGCCCCCCCCAGTGTTTTCACTTTGTGAATTGAGTCTGCAATGGAGCCCCCCATATATAAATAATACACATGCCCTGGTTATAGGGATGGGGCCCCTGAAGTCCATGCTGGGCCCTGTAGTCCCCTCAGTGATGTCACTATGTGACCCCCCTGTGTATACATAGTCCCTGTGTCTCTGGTTGAAGGGAAGTCCCCCCCCCCCCCAGTGCTGTCACTGTCAGTCTGCAATGAAGAACCCCCTCCCCATACACCCTCTCTATACAAATCATACACAGAGCCCCTGGCAGTCCATGCTGGGCCCTGTAGTCCCCTCCCCTGTGACGTCACTCACACAGCCCAGCTCCTTGGTGCGGTCCCTCATCCTGCAGGTACAATGTTGCTCTTCTCAGAACTTCACCCTCGCACTCACTGCGCCTGCGCGTCACCGCCCACTACACCCTGTGACGAAACGCCCGCACCATAGAGAGGAGAGCAGAAGAAGGGGGGAGGAGCGCTGCATGTTGGGATATTGGAGGAGTCGGGCTGCTGCAGAGGGGGAGGAGGTTGCTGGGTGTACTGAGAGGAGGGTGGAGGAAGGTCACATCCTGTACATATCCTGACTGAGATTCCATGGGTCTCCTCTCCATTCTCTATTCTATTCCGTGGACCTACTCTCCATACTGTATAACACACAGAGCACTGAAATCATAATAATACATAGATAATGGCAGGTGAAGGCAAACCTCCACATTCTACAGTGGAGGAGGGTGGGGCTGCCAGGGATATTATTGCTATAAATGTCCCCTGGAGGAAATGTCCCCTCACTTCCTGTCCTACCTAGAACAGGAAGTGAGGGGACACAGACAAGAACAATAGATGTCCCAGTACAGCAGGGAGGGTCAGAAACTCTCAGTTTATATTGGTGTTGGTGTCTCCATGAGGAGCTTTCCTCTCACTTTCTGACCCCTCTGTATCTATCTCTGTACAGCAGGGGAGGGTTTAGAATCCCTCAGCTCATGTATTGCTGTCAGTGACCCCATGAAGACATTTCCCCTCACTTCCTGTCCTAGTTCTGACCTCTCCCTGCCCCCAGGACAGGAAGTGAGGGGACCTAGGAGTAACAAATATCTCTGTACAGCAGGGGAGGGGTTAGAAACCCTCAGCTCATGTATTGCTGTCAGTGTCCCTGTGAAGAGATTTCCCCCCACTTCCTGCCCTACCTAGAACAGGAAGTGAGGGGATATAGGCAGGAATAATAGAAGTTCCAGTACATAAGGGAGGGTCAGAAACTCAAGCGGTTGTATGGGTGTTGATGTCCCTATGAATGGCTTCCCCCTCACTTCCTGACCCTCTGACCCCTCCCTTCCCCCAGGACAGGAAGTGAGGGGTCACAGGAATAACAAATATGTCTGTACAGCAGGGGAGGGGTTAGAAACCCTCAGCTCATGTATTGCTGTCAGTGTCCCAATGTAGATATTTCCCCTTGCTTCCTGCCCCACATAGAACAGAAAGCCCCCCTACCTAGAACAGGAAGTGAGGGGATACAGGCAGGAATAATAGATGTTCCAGTACAGCAGGGAGAGTTAGAAACTCTCAAGAGTTTGTATGGGTGTTGATGTCCCTATGAATTGCTTTCCCCTCACTTCCTGTCCCTCTGACTCCTCCATACCCCCAGGTCAGGAAGTGAGGGGACGCAGGAGTAACAAATGTCCCTGCACACTACAGTGGGGGAGTGTTAGAAACTCTTAGGTCATGTATTGCTGTTGGTGTCCCCATGAAGAGACCCCCCCCCCCTCACTTCCTGTCCTACCTAGAACAGGAATTGAGGTGGCACAGGCAAGAATGATAGATGTTCCAGTACATCAGGGAGGGTCGAAAAATCAGAGTTTGAATTGGTGTGGTGTCCCCTTGATGAGCTTTCACCTCACTTCCTGTCCCTCTGACCCCTCACTGCCCCCCAGGACAAGAAGCAAAGAATATCCCTGTACAGTGGGGGAGGGGTTATTAGAAACCCTCAGGTCATGTTTTACTGTCAGTGTCACCATGCAGAGATTTCCCCTCACTTCTTGTCCTGGATGTGGTGGGGGGTCACTGGGACAGAAAGTGAGGTGACAAAGCCAGGAATAATGTTACAGTACAGCGGGGGAAGGTTAGATACTCTCTAAGTGTTTGTATTGGTGTTGCTGTACCCAGGAATCGATTTCCTCTCACTTCCTGTCTTGACAGGAAGTGAGGTAACACTGTCAAAGATAATGTTCCAGTACAGCGGGGAAGGGGTTGGAAACTCTTTGAGGGATTTTAATGGTGTTGGTGTCCCCATGAGGAGATTTCCCCTCACTTCCTGTCCTGGCGGGATTGGTTGGAGAGGAAGTGAGAGAAGTATCTCTGGAGCCTTACCGCACTTTACCACAACACGAAAGTGTAAATGGACCCTTAGGGGGTTTTAAATGCTGTCAGTGTCCCCCGTGAAGAGGTTTTCCCTCACTTCCTGTCCCAATGGGGGAGGGAGTAGGATAAAAAGTGAGGAGACAGAGCCAGGAATAGCGAATATTCTAGAACAATGGGGGATCTGTTTGTTTGTTTTTTATCATGGAGGGTACTCCTGGTCAATGGAGAGGGGGTGGTTACTCTTTGGCAGCTCTCTGGAGATCTAGCTCCCACATCATGGTGAGTGTTTCCAGGTAGATCAATGTACGGGGAATGGTTATTGTGGCAGCTCTCTCGGGATCTTATATCACAGTGGGTGTTCCTTGTCAGGTAGAGGGCATAGTCATCCTTGGGTACCTCTCCCAGGATCCTAATTTCATATCATTGGTTATTGTCCCAGTCAGGTCAATGTAGAGGGATGGTTACCCTTTGGCAGGTCTCCCAAGATCTGGATCTCATATCATGGTTGGTATTCCTTGGTCAGGAAGAGGGGTTGGCTACCCTTTGGCAGGTCTCCCGAGATCTGGGTCTCATATCATGGTTGGTATTCCTTGGTCAGGAAGAGGGGTTGGCTACCCTTTGGCAGGTCTCCAGAGATCTGGGTCTCATATCATGGTTGGTATTCCTTGGTCAGGAAGAGGGGTTGGCTACCCTTTGGCAGGTCTCCCGAGATCTGGATCTCATATCATGGTTGGTATTCCTTGGTCAGGAAGAGGGGTTGGCTACCCTTTGGCAGATCTCCCGAGATCTGGGTCTCATATCATGGTTGGTATTCCTTGGTCAGATAGAGGGGTTGGCTACCCTTTGGCAGGTCTCCCGAGATCTGGATCTCATATCATGGTTGGTATTCCTTGGTCAGGAAGAGGGGTTTGCTACCCTTTGGCAGATCTCCCGAGATCTGGGTCTCATATCATGGTTGGTATTCCTTGGTCAGATAGAGGGGTTGGCTACCCTTTGGCAGGTCTCCCGAGATCTGGATCTCATATCATGGTTGGTATTCCTTGGTCAGGAAGAGGGGTTGGCTACCCTTTGGCAGGTCTCCCGAGATCTGGGTCTCATATCATGGTTGGTATTCCTTGGTCAGATAGAGGGGTTGGCTACCCTTTGGCAGGTCTCCCGAGATCTGGGTCTCATATCATGGTTGGTATTTCTGGTCCAGTAGAGGAGATAAATACTCTTTGGCAGGTCTCCCAAGATCTGGATCTCATATCATGGTTGGTATTCCTTGGTCAGGAAGAGGGGTTGGCTACCCTTTGGCAGGTCTCCAGAGATCTGGATCTCATATCATGGTTGGTATTTCTGGTCCAGTAGAGGGGATAAATACTCTTTGGCAGGTCTCCAGAGATCTGGATCTCATATTATGGTTTGTGTGACGGGAGTCACTTTTGGCGAGGGGACCATGGAACCCAGAATCCCTTGGGGAGGTTGGGAAACCCTTGCTCCCCATGCACCTCCTATGTTTAAGTCACCCTGTGTCTCTAATGGGACACAGGGTGACAGAGAACCCCAGTCTGATCTGTACTAATCGGACTCGTACAGCCACACTGGAATGTTGTGTGTGTGTGTGTGTGTATATATATATATATATATATATATATATATATATATATATATATATATATATTGTATATTGTTTCATACTATGGTGTGCTCTGTGTTGGATCGTTTGGGGTGTGGCTGTATTCCATTGGCCTATTGTGTCTGTCTGCCTTGGGTATTATGGGATGTGTATTTAGATTAGCTGTGAGAGGGGAGGGGGCAAATTCATCCAACAGCTCTCCTTGCTAATTGGACAGTCTAACTGAAGTTTGAATATCTCTGTGTGCCTGTGTTTCAATAAACAGTTCCATGTGGCAGTTTTGTAACTGAGCTAATTTTGCTTGGTTCTTACAATATATGGGCTGTAATATCTGAAGTTCCAGGCTGGAGGAAGCAGTGTGAGGACGAAAGCACGCAAGCGGAGGGTGGGACCTTCCGTTACATTGGTGGCAAGTAGTGGGACGCTTCCTGCAGTCTGGGACATCCAAACCTCCACCTGGATCCAAGATCAGGATAGAAGACTTGGGTCACCACCGCGGAGATATGAATCTGGCATCAGAGTTCCCGGGGCTGGTGATGATCGTCCTTTTGGCATACTCCAGGACCGTGTCTGTGGATGAATACCTGGAGCTCAGGCAGCAGATTTGGGTGGAGCTCTGGATTGGAGCCCTCCAGGTTCGCTGGTATGTAACAAGGCAGAGCTCTGCTAACCTCTGCCCAGCACCGTTAACATCTTCTGAGTTCTACGGACATGGTGAACCTCTATGCCCAGACACCAGTTCCAGAGGGTTTTAATAGACTTCTCTGCTGAAGAAGGACAACCTGGTGAGCGTCCAGCAGGAGAGCTGGCATCAGGGCCAAACACCACTGAGCTCTCCCCAGCACCAACAGCAGCATCTGTGGAGTTACCAGAAACTTCTCCAGCTGAAGCGCTGACAACTGGACAGAGGGTCCAAGACCTCTGCCCCACACCTACAGCAGTGCCGGAGGCCCAGGATGAGAAGGAGATGGTCACTTCCCAACAGCAGATTAAGATCCAGGGGGAGAAGGGAGAGGAGGTGTTCATCCTCCCTTCCAAACAGTCGGCCAGGGTGGAGGAAGCGATCTTTCTTCCCCAGCAAAGATCAGTGCACCTGGGAGACAGTACCAGAGACATGTTGTTCCAGCAGCTAGATGAAGGTAAGGGGGATGGAGCAGCCAGCTCCCCTTCCCAGCAGCAGACAGCACCCCAGAATGATACCACCAACCCAGCAAAAGAACTGGCAACAGAGCAGAGTGCTGCTGGCCTCTGCCCTCAACTAACAAAAGATGCGGTATCCACCTGTATACTCCAGGGATGCTGGGCGGTCGGCCCAGATCCCCAAAAGCATGATGAAGTGAACCCAGCCACCTTGTTTTCTTTCCAGCGGCTGAAAGGACTCCAGGGAGAAGGGCCAGTCTGCACTTCTCCCCAGCGGGTGGGTATGTTCTCTGAGAGAGGCAGAGGTTGGCTGGTTGAGTAATGCTATGTTTGGGACAATTTATTTGGGGTACTGTGTGGATACCGGCATTGGGGGGACTGGAACTACTAACTAACTTCGGAGTCAACCCGTCTGGGGTTTCCTCCTTTGTTAGTCTGCTGCCGAAAGCGGAGAGATGTGACGGGAATCACTTTGGGCGAGGGGGCGGGGGGCCCGTGGACCCCAGAATCCCTTGGGGAGGTTGGGAAACCCTTGTTTCAGCTCCCCATGCACCTCCAATGTCTAAGTCACCCTGTGTTTCTAATAGGGGCACAGCATGACCGAGAACCCCAGTCTGATCTGTACTAATCGGACTCACTGTACAGCCACACTGGAATGTTATATATATATATATATATATATATATATATATATATATATATATATATATATATATATTATATTGTCTCATGCCATGGTGTGCTCTGTGTTGGCACGTTTGAGGTGTGGCTGTATTCCATTGTTCTATTTTGTCTGTCCGCCTTGGGTATTTTGGGATGTGTATGTGGATTAGCTGTGAAGGGGGAGGGGGCGAATTCCTCCAACAGCTCTCCCTACTGATTGGACAGTCTCCTGATGAGAAGTTTGAATATCCCTGTGTACCTGCGTTTCAATAAACAGTTCCATGTGTCAGTTTTGTAACTGAGCTAATCTCACCTGGTTCTTACAATATATGGGTTGTAATATCTGATATCTGAAGTTCCAGACTGGAGGAATCACAGTGGGTGTTCCTTGTCAGGTAGAGGGAATAGTCATCCTTGGGCACCTCTCCCAGGATCCTAATTTCATATCATTGGTTATTGTCCCAGTCAGGTCAATGTAGAGGGATGGTTACACTTTAGCAGGTCTCCCAAGATCTGGATCTCATATCATGGTTGGTATTCCTTGGTCAGGAAGAGGGGTTGGCTACCCTTTGGCAGGTCTCCCGAGATCTGGGTCTCTTATCATGGTTGGTATTCCTTGGTCAGATAGAGGGGATGGTTACCCTTTGGCGGGTCTCCTGATAACTGGATCTCATATCATGGTTAGTATTTCTGGTCAGGTACTGTAGAGAGGAGGGTTACCCTTTGGCAGGTCTCCCGAGATCTGGATCTCATATCATGGTTCGTATTCCTGGTCAGGTACAGGGAATGGTTACCCTTTGGCAGGTCTCCTGAGATCTGGGTCTCATATCATGGTTGGCATTTCTGGTTCAGTAAAGGCGACGATTACACTTTCCTGGTCTCCCAAGATCTGGATCGCTTATCATGGTTGGTATTTCTGGTCAGTTAGAGGGGATGGTTACAATTTGGCAGGTCTCCCAAGATCTGGATCTCAAACCGTGGTTGGTACTTTTGGTCAGATAAAGGGGATGGTTGCCCTTTGGCAGGTCTCCCGATATCTGGATCACATATCATGGTTGGTAATTCAGGTCAGGGGTAGGGGATGATTACCGTTTGGTAAGTCTTCCAAGATCCAGATCTCATCATGGTTGGTATTCATAGTCAGGTAGAGGTAATGATTACTGTTTGGTAAGCCTCCCAAAATCTAGATCTCATATCATGGCTGGTATTCCTGGTCAGGTAGAGGTGATGGTTACACTTTGGCAGGTCTCCTGAGATCTGGATCTCAAATAATGGTTGGTATTTCTGGTCAGGTAGAGGGGATGGTTTCCCTTTGGCGGGTCTCCTGAGATCTGGATCTCATATCATAGTTGGTAATTCTGGTTGGGTTAAAGGGATGATTATCATTTGACAAGTCTCCCAAGATCTGGATCTCATATCATGGTTGGTATTCCTGGTAAGGTAGAGAGAATGATTACCATTTGGTTGGTCTCCCTAGAGCGGGATCTTATATTATGATTAGTATTGTTGGTCAGGTAGGGGGGATGATTACCTTTTGGCAGGTCGTCCAAGATCTGTATCTCATATCATAGTTGATATTTCTGGTTAGGTAGAGGGGATAGTTACCCTTTGGCAGGTTTCACGTGATCCAGATCTCATATCATGGTTGGCATATCTGGTCAGGTAGAGGGCATTGTTAATCTTTGGCAAGTCTCCTGAAATCCAGATTTAATATCATGGTTGGTATTTTTAGTCAGGTAGAGGGGATGGTTACCCTTTGGCAGGTCTCCTGAGATCTGGATCTCATATGACATTTGGTATTACTGGTCAGGTAGAGTGGTTGATTACCCTTTGGCAGGTCTCCTGAGATTTGTATCTAATATCACAGTTGATATTCCTGGTCAGGTACCCTTTGGCAGGTCTCCTGAGATCTGTATCTCATGTCATGGTTGATATTCCTGGTCAGGTACAGAGGATAATTACCCTTTGGCAGGTCTCCTGGAATCTGAATCTGATATCATGGTTGGTATTTTTGGTCAGGTAGAGAGGATGATTACCTTTTGGCAGGTCTCCCATGACCTTGATCACTTATCACAGTTGGTATTCCTGGTCAAGGCAGCATAGAGGGGATTGTTAACTCTTTTGCAGCTCTTTTGCCGAAATATGGTTCATGTGGAATGATGTGCTTTCTTAGTCAAGGCAGACTAGAGGTGATGCTACCCTTTGGCAACTCTCCTGGGATCTGGATCTCCTATCGTGGTCAGCACTCCTGCTCAGGTAAAGGGGATGGTTATGCTTTGGTGGCTTTCCTGGGATCTGTTAATCATATTGCGGCGGGTATTCTCATTTAGGTCACTGTAGGGGGAAAGGTTTACCCTTTAGTGTCTCTCCAAGGAATGATGAACACAGGTCAGCTCCTAACACAAGCATGGACTGTGCAAAGAAGAAAATCAGCCAGAATACGTAAAGGCCAAATTTAAAGCAGAACTCCAGCCTTTCGACATTACCATTCCTGCCAAGTGTAACTGTTGCAAGGTGGTGTTGACTATTTACCCATGAAATATGACTGCTGTGAGTTAGTTTGACTTTTTTACATAATACTCTTTTCCTTTTGGCCCGGTCTTCATGAGTACTGGAGGCAGAGCTCACTTTTGGACCTTTTGTATCGTTTTTGACATCCATGCGGACTTATGGCCTTTTGGGCAGCTGCAATCTGCAACTGTAGCACTAGAGGTCACTGTTGGCTATCTATGTGTATGCAGCTTTTCCTAGCCAGAACCCTTCTAAGTGATGCTTGTATCAAACAAGTCATGTGACCCTCTCCACCACCAACCAATGTCATCTCAGAGAGAAGAACACAACATATCTTAATTATGGGATCCCCATTCCTTTCATTCAGTCATACACATGTGGAAGAGTTTCAAGAAACATAGGAGGACAGCTGAATGATACCATTATCATAGCTATAACCAGGGGGGACACAGACTTTGCATGACACCCACTAACTTCATGGTGGACATAGACACCTATCCTGGGTCATCTTGGCCCAAAAAATGCTGTTTTCTATCATTTGCAATTGGCTTCTGTGCTCTAAGGGGCAATCATTGTCAACGCAAGAATACATTTTTTTACATTTTAATTTTATTACTGGCTCTTCCATGTCACTATCCTTTTCACTATTAAAGCTGTCAAACCGGACCGGTGCCTTTAAAGATTGTCAGTTACTTAAACCAGACATCTTCCCTATTGTAATGTTTGATAAAAAGAAGGGAAGGGGATAAAAAATGGGCAACGGGACTTTATATGAAACAAATTACTTAGGGTAAATTAATTCAATCAATATAATATATTAAATTACTAATTTATTGGAAACACATCAAGAGGTAGTACAGTGGGTATATTGATAATAATCAAATATATGATATACAGAATTAAATAATATAATAAGTATAATTGTCACATAGTCCAATAAATGCACTGTCAGTTTCCTGTTTTCTATGTCATGTTCATTATTATCATCGTATCATGAATTTTATTGGACTATGCGACAATTATACTTATTATATTATTTAACCACTTGCCGCCCGCCCTATAGGCAATTGACGGCTGCAAAGTGGTTTCATAATCCTGACCGGACGTCATATGACGTGATCAGAATTATGAGCCGCTGCGCGCCCCCGAGGGCGCGCATCGCGGCGATCGTTGTTGCAGGGTGTCAGTCTGACACCCGGCAACTACGATCTCGGTAAAGAGTCTCCGACGGAGACTCTTTACCACGTGATCAGCCGTGTCCAATCATGGCTGATCACAGTGTAAATGGGAAGAGCCGGTGATCGGCTTTCCCTCACTCGCGTCTGTCAGACGCGAGTAGAGGAGAGCCGATCGGCTGCTCCTCTGACAGGGGGGGTCTGTGCTGATCGATTATCAGCACAGCCCCCCCGAGTGCCCTGTATTGAAGTGGTTAATTCTGTATATCATATATTTGATTATTATCAATATACCCACTGTACTACCTCTTGATGTGTTTCCAATAAATTAGTAATTTAATATATTATATTGATTGAATTAATTTACCCTAAGTAATTTGTTTCATATAAAGTCCCGTTGCCCATTTTTTATCCCCTTCCCTTCTTTTTATCAAATATCGGGGATGGAGTCCTGTGTACTGGATGGTCACGGCTCATATAAAGTCCTACTTGTTCTCGCTTTTACTTTTATTTTTTCTATTGTAATGTTTGTCAAGACAACAAGCTTTGACCATATCTACATGGTTCATGTTTGCAGGCCACATAATGTGCCGCTTTTATTTTAGGTCAGCTAAATGTATTCCAGGGGCATCACAGCAAAGACGTTCATTGTTTTATAGTTTTAATGTCTTTTATTTAAGCAGCCACAGCCTGTGGAGGTCCAACACGCTAGAGCTCTCCAGTCCGTTCTCTCCGCTGAATGGAGAGCTCTGACTCTAAATCAGTAGGGGGTGAGTCAGACCTCTGCAAAGAGATCATTGATTCCACACAGAGATCAAGCGTCCTTCTCGGCAGTATGCTGGCAGGGGACAGGCTTTTCTGCTCAGGCTGTGAATTTTTTTCCCTTTTAGAACAAACGTGGACTTTGCACAATTAAGTCCAGGTATCACATGAGTGTTCTTCAAGTTTAGTTTTCCTATGTGTTCTACAACAACGTCTGTGGCAGAGACTTGTTCCTGAGTTAAGCACCTTGTTGGCTGCTATGCCTTGTGAGAGAGGGACCGTCCAACTTGAGTGAACATCCAGTTGCGAATGGCTATTCTCTGGATGCAGTCAAAGTAAACAAGTTCTTCAACATTTGACTTTGCCACTAATGCCACGTACACATGATCAAACTATCAGGCGGACCAGAGTCCGCTGGACAATCCGCCCGTGTGTGGGCTCCGGCTGACTTTTTTTCCCCCAAAAGTCCGGCGGACTTAGAAAGTAATTTTGACTCAAAAATTGTCCACCGGACTGCGAGTCCGGCGGACAATCCAGCCGTGTGTGTGCTAGTCCGCTGGACTTTTGAAATGAACGGACTTTCCCGCACACGGAGGAAAGTCCGTTAATTTTGAACGCAGCTCCAGGTGGACTAGCGAAGGAAGTCAATGTCGCTGCCTTCATCGACGAGATTGACACGTCGCTGGCCCCGTCACCTGGTATGGACTTAAAGGGGAATCCCTCCATCGAAAAAACGGTGTGGGGGTCCCCCCCCCCAAGGTCCATATAAGACCCTTATCCAAGCACGCAGCCTGGCCGGTCAGGAAAGGGAGTGGGGACGATCGAGCGCCCCCCCCTTCCTGAGCTGTACCAGTCCGCGTGCCCTCAACTTGGGGGGGTGCTTTGGGAAAAGGGGGGCCGTGCGCCCCCCCACCCCAAAGCACCTTGTCCCCATGTTGATGAGGACAAGAGCCTCTTCCCGACAACCCTGGCCGTTGGTTATCGGGGTCTGCGGGCGGGGGGCTTATCGGAATACGGGGGCCCCCAGATACCAGCCCCCCACCCTATGTGAATGAGTATGTGGTACAATGTACCCCTACCCATTCACCTGGTGAAAAAAAAAATGTAAAAAAAAACATAACACAAGGGTTTAAAATAATTTATTGCACAGCTCCGGTGGTCTTCTTCCGTCTTGGGGGGGTCTTCTTGCCGGACTCCTCCTCTATCTTCTGCTCTTTTACTAGCTCTTGAAATGAACGGACTTTCCCGCACATGGAGGAAAGTCCGTTCATTTTGAACGCGGCTCCAGGTGGACTAGCGAAGGAAGTCAATGTCACCGCCTTCGGTGCAGAGATTGACACGTCGCTGGTCCCGTCACCTGGTATGGACTTAAAGGGGAAGCCCTACGCCGAAAAAACGGTGTGGGGGTCCCCCCCAAGGTCCATATAAGACCCTTATCCAAGCACGCAGCCCGGCCGGTCAGGAAAGGGGGTGGGGACGATCGAGCGCCCCCCCCTCCTGAGCCGTACCAGTCTGAGTGCCCTCAACATGGGGGGGTGCTTTGGGTAAAGGCGGGCCGTGCGCCCCCCCCCACCCAAAAGCACCTTGTCCCCATGTTGATGAAGACAAGGGCCTCTTCCCGACAACCCTGGCCGTTGGTTGTCGGGGTCTGCGGGCGGGGGGCTTATCGGATTACGGGAGCCCCCTTTAATAAGGGGGCCCCCAGATACCGGCCCCCCCACCCTATGTGAATGAGTATGGGGTACAATGTACCCCTACCCATTCATCTGGTGAAAAAAAATGTAAAAAAAACACAACACAAGGGTTTAAAATAATTTATTGCACAGCTCCGGTGGTCTTCTTCCATCTTGGGGGGGTCTTCTCGCCGGACTCCTCCGCTATCTTCTGCTCTTTTACTATCTCTTTCACTAGTGGAGGAGCCCGGCTTTCTTCTTCGTCACCGTCGCCATCTGGGGGTCTTCTTCTGACTTTGGGGGTCTTGTCCCCCTCTTCAGGGGTCTTGTCCCCCTCTTCGGTTCTTCATGCCGGGCCTCCGCTCCTTCTTCCAGCTCTTTTACTGGCGGTGGCCTGGTCTTCTGTCGCCTTCTCTTCTTCTGTTCTTCTCTTCTTCTTCCTTGAGATATTGACTCAATGCTGTCTCTGGCTGTAATGACAGGGACGTGTTGCGCGGCGACTTTTATAGGGACAATGGGCGGGGTCACGGATGATGTCACAGTCCCAGAGGATGCCGAAGGCGGCGACACTGACTTCCTATGCTAGTCCCGGCTAACTGGAGCCGTGTTCAAAATGAACAGACTTTCCTGTCCAGTCGTGTGTGGGCAGGTCTGCTCATTTGGAAAGTCCGGCGGACTTTCCGGCGGTTTGTCCGCCAGACTAAGTCGGCCGGATAGTCGATCGTGTGTATGCGGCATAGCGTACCTGAACTTTCCTTTCCAACCCTCTGATCCCAATTTAAGAGACTGTTCATTGTCTACGTTTTGCAAATAAAATCCATTCAAGTGGATCTGTTGTCAGTCTCTCGAGTTACTGGGCCATCTATCACGGGACACCCCTAGACGTGAAGTGAGGAGAAAAGAAGGTAACGGTAAGCCCAAATCTAACCAGCAGCTCCTTCAGGGGTTAGTGCTACATGTGGGGGCTCGTCCGGGATTTACCGTTACCCCGCAAAGAACTGTACACGTGATAAAATATAGGACAGAGGGTTGCGTTTTTGAACTGCGCCATCAGCGCCATCTTTACTCAGACGTTCACTGAGGTGCGTAAGCGTGGGAGGAGCCCTTGTCTAAAAGCCAGCAAAGTTACGCAGCCCAAGCAATCAGTGGGTGAAGTCTGCGCTATTCTTTTCCTGCACTAGTCACCACGTGAGAGCGTGTTGCTGAAGGAGAAGAAGCTGGTCTAGTTTTCCTCTTAAAGTGTTGAAGAGAAAATTCCTGAGAATGTACCATGCTTCGGGTGTGCAGTCTGTATCAGGACCCAGGATGCCTACTGAAAGAGGTCCCACAGGCATGCAGATGCCCGGTACCATGTTGACAGACATGGACATTTGCCTGCTGCCGCAGGGGCAGTCTGTGCTATATACCACAGGAGATATTGAGGGCCTCGGCATGTTGTGTGGGAAGTGTGACGGCCTGATTGCCAATCCTCGGCCGTTTGCAAGGTGCAGAATGTGTGGAGAGTACACCTTTAAAGTGGAGCAGCCCACCGAGTTGCCTCGGGCCTACCACATGAACTGGGTCACGGGCATAGCAACTGAGGAGTCGATTGTTTATGCCCTAGCATCATCCATTGGTGCCTGCACTGCAAGAAGGGATGTTGCCCCCTCCGAAGTTCAGGAGACTACCCCAGAGGTTGTGGAAACGACCTCAGCTGTGAGTACTGCAGCTGAGGTACTCATTTGCAAAGAGGGAGAACAACCCAGTGCTCCCCATCGTCGCGGAGGCAAGCCATCCCCATGCCTCCCCAGGCCAAATATATGGAAGAAGGTATCCATGGACAAGCACCGGAAAACTGTGGGTGTCACCATTGGAAACTGTCGGCCCGCAGGGGAGTCGTCACAGAATTCAGGGACTAGTTCTGGCTCCGACGAAGTAGATGACTGGCACTTTGAGCCTAAGCTGCTGTGAGTACTTTTAAACTTTTTGAAAGGCCTTTAAGTTGTTCTGTGATTTTAAAAGAAAAAAAAAATTGCCGATTATGACGAGATCGATCCCGGTCTCAGAGACTTTTGAATAAGTGAGTGGCAACAGAATGTGGGGTTGGAATTCCCCTATGTCGCAAGAGACATTATGAATATTATTGAGGAGAACCGCGTGGTATGGTACGAGGACGATGTTTGGAACTACTTAAAAGTACCAAAGTCACTTCGCAAAAAGGCCTTTTCACCAGAGCTGTATGAATGGTTTGTCGGATGTCTACAGCATTGGAGTTATGGTCGGCACATTTATGGAGACAAAATTGTGATTTGCAGACCGGACAAAAACAGTGCTGTTTATTTCATTACCACTGTGGATGCACAGGGGAAAGATTTAACTTTGCCTGATCCCCGTTTCTACTGGTGAACTGTTCCTGAGTCAAGTCTTTGAATTTGCAAGGAGAGTTTCTCTTGGTCTTTATCTCTTTGCATTTTTCTTTGGAACTACTGAACTATGGGGTAGTTAGACAGGGCCAGTTACAAAGAGAAAGAAACATTCGTCGTGTCAAGATTACTTTACTGGACACAGAACCTGTTCTAATAAGAGACTGCACCTTAGCGGCGCATACCACTAGGTGGCACGAGTCGGCGCAATTAGCACTGTTTTATAAGTAGAGAAAAAAAATAATACGTCTTAAAAGTTTAAGGTTTAGAGGAGAGGGATCCATTGAGATTGGATGGAACCCTGCCTTCTAATAGTCTGTGTACAGTGTATTGTTTACATGTTTTTCTTTTCTTTCAGGATTCGCCAAGGAGCATCTATCAAGCTGCCGGAGAATGGGTGGTTTAGGTAGACAGGTTTGGGTGGATCTTTATGTATGATAATTCTGTGTTTAAACAATGTCTTCACACAATACTGAAAGTTTATTGTTCTCCTTCCCTTTCCCATTCCTACCCCAACGGTCAGGTACTCTAGATTTTTTTTTTGTTAGAGCTAGTTGTTATCTCTGGGTTTCTTTTTCCTGTCTTTCCCAGACTATGAGGACATCATCTAAATAAGCAGGGGGAGTGTGTAGCGGTGGCTCCTGAAGAGCACGCGCTATGCGTTTTTCAAAGTTAAGGTTATGCCTAAACTGCAGTTTGGTTTGGATATTATTGTCTAAATTGGACTTCAGCATCAGTCTGACTGGACTATGAAATGTTCCGCCTGACCACAGGGGACACTGTCTCTTCTGGCAGGTATGGAACTATGGTCTGGTTGGGTGTTTAAGTTACTCTCTCTCTGAGCTCGCCTAGTGGGAATGGAGCTTTTGCTGTGCTTTCTGGGAGAGGGTAATTAAGATGCGGACGTCACGTGGGAAGGTGTTCTGGTCCAGAAGGATTTACTGACTTCATGGTCCTGGTCCTCCTGACCAGCCCCCAGGAAGGCTATGGCCTGGGGTGCGGATCCACCCGATCTTGATGTCTCGGGGCTGGCTAGCCCGAGGCAAGGAAACGAAAGGAGGATTCTGAGGTGGTTGGGTGCTGTCTCCAGTTTGGGAGAGACCCACTGTACTTCAAGCATTCCAGGGTAAGACACTTCAGAAGAAGACCACGTACGGGTTGGTTTCTTAGTAAGAGCCTGAAAGGGCTGCAGTAACTGAAAGAATCCGGTCTCATGGATATCGCCAAGCTGGCTGAAAGATCGAGGTATCACACGAGTGTTCTTCAAATTTAGTTTTCCTACGTGTTCTACAACAACGTCTGTGGCAGAGACATATCTTGCATGTTCTACCACGTCTGTGGCAGAGACTTGTTCCTGAGTTAAGCACCTTGTTGGCTGCTAGGCCTTGTGAGAGAGGGACTATCCAACTTGAGTGATCATCCAGTTGTGAATGGCTATTCTCTGGATGCAGTCAAAGTAAGCAAGTTCTTCAACATTTGACTTTGACACTAAGAGTACCTGAACTTAACCTTTCCAACTCTCTGATCCCAATTTAAGAGACTGTTCATTGTCTACGTTTTGCAAATAAAATCCATTCAAGTGGATCTGTTGTCAGTCTCTCGAGTTACTGGGCCATCTACCACGGGACATCCCCTAGACGTGAAGTGAGGAGAAAAGAAGGTAACGGTAAGCCCAAATCTAACCAGTAGCTCCTTCGGGGGTTAGTGCTACATGTGCTTCCACTGACTCCTTTGTCTTCTTTGATACTTGTGCATTCCTGTGTCTCTAGTGACTTCCATGTCTTCATTGACTTCTGTGCTCCAGTGTGTCTACAGTGACCCCTGTGTTATCCAGTGCCTCCACAAAATCTTCAATGCTCCATACAGTTGTCTAGCTTGCTGTGCTCCACCATCAGTATCCTCTGCTGCTTTTCCCCCTTCAGGTATGCAAGCCTGTGTTTCCAGTGACCCTTGTGTGCTCCTGTGTTTTCAGTGACCCTTGTGCATTCCTGTGCCTACAGTGATTCCTGTGTCTCCAGTACTCCCATTGCGCTTCAGGGCCTCCATTGACTCCTATGTCTCCAATGGCCCCTGTATACTCCTACATCCACAGTGGCTCCTGTGTCTCCAGTGACCACTTTGGGTTCCTGTGCCTCTATCGACTTCTGTGTCTTCAGTGACCCCTGTGCCTCCAGTGACACCTGTGTCTCCAATAAACCCCATTGCTTCCAGTTTCTTCTGTGTCTTCCATGACCCCTGTGTGCTCCTGTGCCACCAGTGACTGCTATGTCTCCACTGACTCCTGTGTGCCCCTACATCTCCAGTAACTCTTGTGTTTCCAGTAACCATTTTGTGCTTCTATGCTTCCACTGAGTCCTGCATCTTCATTGAGCCTTGTGTGCTCCAGTGGCTCCTGTGTCTCCAATAATCCCATTAAGCCCCAGTGACTTCTGTGTTTCCCATGACCCCTGTGTGCTCCTGTACCTTCAGTGACTCCTATGTCTCCAATGGAACCTGTGTGCTCCTACATCCCCAGTGACTCCTGTGTCTTCATTCTCTGGTATGTGCTCCTATGCCTCTATTGACCCTGTGCACTTCTGTGTCTCCAATGACTCTTGTGTGCTCCTGTGACTCCAGAGTCTTCAGTATCCCCATTATGTGGCCGTGCCTTCACTGAATCCTTTGTCTCCAATGACACCTGCATGCTCCTACATCCCCAGTGACTCCTGTATCTCCAGTGCTCTCTTTGTGTTCCTGTGCCTCCACTGACTCCTATGGCTTTATTTAATGACTTTGTTATATGTTTTCAGTGACCCCTATGCCTTTGTTTATCCAGTACACTCCTGTGTTTTAAATAACCCTTGTGAGCTCCTGCTTCTTCAGTGACCCTAGTGACCTCTGTGCACTCCTGTGCCTCCAGTGACTCCTAAATCTTCAGTAATCCGGTTGTGTGCCAGTGCCTCCACTGACTCCTATGTCTCCAATGACACCTGCATGCTCCTATATGACCTGTGACTTATGTATTTCCTTTCCCTGCTTTGTGTTCCTGTGCCTCCACTGGCTTACTGTTTTTTCAGTGACCACTGGTCTCTCCTGTGCCTCCAGTGGCTCTGGTGTCTCCAATAACCCTATTGTGCTCCAGTGACTCCTGTGTCTCTTGTAACCCCTATGTGCTCCTGTGCCTGCAGTGACTATTATGTTTCCAGTGACACCTGTGTGCTCCTACATCCCCAATGACTCCAGTAACCAATTTTTGTTCCTGTGCCCCCACTGACTCCTGTGTCTTCGCTGACCCTTGTGCGATCCAGTGCATACAGTAACACCTGTGTCTCAAATAACTCCACTGTGCTGCAGTGACTCCTGTGTTTAAGGTAACCCCTGTGTGCTTCTATGCTACCAGTGACTCCTATGTGTCCAGTGATTCCTGTGTCTCCCATGAACCCTGTGTGCGCCTGTGCCTCCAGCGATAACTATGTCTTCAATGACACCCGTGTGCTCATACATCTCCATTGACTCCTATGTCTTCATTGACCCTTGCGCACTCCTATGTCTCCCGTGCCTCCTGTGTGTTCCTGTGCCTTCAGTGACTCTAGTGACCCCTGTGCACTCTGGTGCTTCCAGTGACTCCTGTGTCTCAAGTAACCCCATTGTAATTCAGTTACTCCTGTGTCCCCCATGACCCATGTAAGCTCCTTTACCTCCAGAGACTCCTATGTCTCCAATGACACCTATGTCTATATCCCTAGTGCCTCCTATGTCTCAAGTGACACCTGTGTGCTCCTACATGCCCAGTGACCCCTGTGTCTGAAGTGTCTACAGTGATACCTGTGTGCCTTCAGTGATTGCTGTGTCTCCAATAACCCCCATTGTGCTCCAGTGACTCCTGTGTCTCCCATGACTTTTGCGTGCTCCTACATCTCCAGTAACTCCTATATATCTAGTGGCCCCTGTGCGCTCCTACACTCCTGTATCTCAAGAAACCACTTTGTGCTTCTCTGCCTCCACTAACTTCTATGTCTTTAGTGACCCTTGTGTTTCCAATTACTCCATTGTGCTGCAGGGACTGCTGTGTCTTCAGTGGCCCTATGTGCTTAATTGCCTCCAGTAAATCCTATGTTTATGATGACACCTATGTGCTCCTACGTCTCCGATGAGTCCTGTGTTTCCAGGAGCCACTCCTGTGCCCCCACTGACTCCTGTGTCTTCAGTGACCTCCAAACCTGCACTGAGTTCCTAGGTCTGCACTCCTGCTGTGTTCATTATGAAGTGTTCTTATTAACCCTGTGCTGAGTTTCCAGGACTGCACAACTGCTGTGCCCATTATGAGAGGTTCCCACCATCCCTGTGCTATGTTCCCAGGTCTGCACAACCATTGCGCCAATTCTGAGGGGTTCTCACCATTCCTGTGCCAGGTTCCCATGTCTGCAAAACTACTGTGCCCATTATGAGAGGTTCTCACCATTCCTGTGCTAAGTTCCCAGTTCTGTGCACCTTCTGTGCTAATTATAAGGGGTACCTACATCCCACCATTCCTATTCTGAGTTCCCAGCTTTGCACATCTGATGTGCCCATTATGAGGGGTTCCCACCATCCCTGTGCTGAGCTCCCAGGTTTGCACAACTGTTGTACCCACTACGAGTAGTGCCCACCACCCCTTTACTTGAGTTCCTGGTTCTCCACACTTGCTGTGTCCATAATGAAGGGTTCCCACCATCCCTATGCTGAATTCCCAGGTTTACATCCCTGTTGTACCCACAACACCTCTTTGTCAGAGTTCCTGAGTCTGCACATCAGCTTTGACCATTATGAGGGTTTTCCTCAAACCCTGTGCCGAGTTCCCAGCTTGGTACACCTGCTGTGCCCATCATGAAGGGAAATCACCATCCCTGTGCTGAGTTCCGAACTTTACACACCTGTTTTGCCCATTATGAAGGGATCCCACCAACCCTGTGCTTAGTTTTCGTTTCTGCATACCCGTTGTCCCCATTATTGAAGGGTTATCACCATCTCTGATACATTTTAATTGACATTCTAATTTGAAGACTGTAAAAAAGCTGCTGGAAAACACAAAGAGGGTCGGGAACACCCAAAACTCCAAGGTGGACAGTAGAAGAGTCAAGAATTAGGGCAAGAAGATCTTTCAGTTGGGAGTATCCAAGACATAAAATGTCAGAGAACCTCAGGTAGCTGGGGCAACTCTTACTTGAGATGCCTGTATTTTTGCTGATTATGGGAAAATAATATTGTGTTGCTTATAAATATACAGAGGAAAGCCTCCTCTTCACCCCTGGCACCTATCGCCACAGCAAAACCAGCAAACACTGCGCTATCCCAAAAAAATAATGAAAAAAGCTGCTAACACACCACAAGGATATTTAAAAGTGAAAAAATGTAAATTCTATACAATAGTGTAGCGCTAAAGGAAACCTATCAGCACAGGCCTACTCCACGTAGTACTAGATCCAGCCTTGGCTATAAGGCCTTCTTACTATTAAAATGACCCATCCTAGGGACAAGACTCAAACAGCCAGCATGGCTTTTTGGAAGTGACATTGTGAGGGAATACAGCAACGTAAGACATCCTTGGATTCTGTTGTTCTGGAGTTTGAAGATTCGGCATTATGTCTTCACTCTGCAGCCAGAGGGGGGGAATACAAATGCAGAAACATCATTGTGTGTCACATATAGGAACCACTCTGCTGGAATGTGAGACCAGAGGGCAAACACAGCGCTGCAAGTCCATGCATATATATATATATATATATATATATATATATATATATATATATATATATATATATGTATGTGTGTATATATATATATATATATATATATATATATATATATATGTGTGTGTGTGTGTGTGTGTGTATATATATATATATATATATATATATATATATACCAGAAAATATGTGTACTACACCAAACACATCCACACCAAGCATCACTGTGTGCAGATATCAGCAAACTCACCAAATCAACTGAGTGTCTGACACCTAAATATATGCAAAAGAATACAACACTTCAGAACATGTACATCATAATATATACAATGTATCCAACAGAGAGATAGAGATGACACACAGATGAGGGCTACATAGAGAGAGAGATAAATAGATAGATAGATAGATAGATAGATAGATAGATAGATAGATAGATAGATAGATAGATAGATAGATAGATAGATAGATAGATAGATAGATAGATAAATAGTTAGATAGATAGATAGATAGATAGATAGATAGATAGATAGATAGATAGATAGATAGATAGATAGATAGATAGATAGATAGATAGATAGATAGATAGATAGATAGATAGATAGATAGATAGATAGATAAATAGTTAGATAGATAGATAAATAGATAGATAGATAGATAGATAGATAGATAGATAGATAGATAGATAGATAGATAGATAGATAGATAGAAACCAATCATCTTCCAGTCTTTTTTTTTTTTTTTTTTTTTTTTTGTCAAAGCTTAATTGAACAAGCTGAAGTTAGAATCTGATTGGATACCATGCACGGCTGCACCAGATTCTGAGTGGTCCAGTTTTAGTAAAGCAACACCACAGGATAGAAAGATAGATGGATAGATAGATATATAGGTGAACAGATCGATCAATATTAGACATAGATGCGCAGTGACAGGTCAGATGTTTTCTCTTTCTCTGCAATGATTATGGTCAAATGATCCCGACCCCTCCTCATTACTATGTACTATGGATGTCTACTGTCTATGGGATGTCATCATAGGGTCCTGTGACCATCTGACCCTCTCCTCCATCATGTGTCCTATAGATAACCACTGTTCCCACACATGTCCCTGTCACTTTCACATATACAATATAACCCATAGAAGGCGAATCCTAAGATATATTTCCCCACCATCACCATGCAGTGAATATAGGGAATGCTATAGAAGATATATACTATGGAAGATATGTACTGTACATAATATGTACTGTGGATTATGTGTACTATAGATTATATATACTATAAACAATGTGTACTAAGGATTTTATGTACTATAGATGATATACAGTGGTGTGAAAAAGTGTTTGCCCCCTTCCTCATTTCCTGTTCCTTTGCATGTTTGTCACACTTAAGTGTTTCGGAACATCAAACCAATTTAAACAATAGTCAAGGACAACACAAGTAAACACAAAATGCAATTTGTAAATGAAGGTGTTTATTATTAAAGGTGAAAAAAAATCCAAACCATCATGGCCCTATGTGAAAAAGTGATTGCCCCCCTTGTTAAAACATATTATAACTGTGGTTGTCCACACCTGAGTTCAATTTCTCTAGCCACACCCAGGCCTGATTATTGCCACACCTGTTCACAATCAAGGCATCACTTAAATAGGAGCTGCTTGACACAGTAAGGTCCACCAGAAGATCCTTAAAAGCTACACATCATGCCGAGACCCAAAGAAATTCAGGAACAATTGAGAAAGAAAGTAATTGAGATCTATCAGTCTGGAAAGGGTTATAAAGCCATTTCCAAAGCTTTGGAAATCCAGCGAACCACAGTGAGAGCCATTATCCACAAATGGCGAAGACATGGAACAGTGGTGAACCTTCCCAGGAGTGGCCGGCCGCCCAAAATTACCCCAAGAGCGCAGCGACGACTCATCCAAGAGGTCAAAAAAGACCCCACAACAACGTCCAAGGAACTGCAGGCCTCACTTGCCTCAGTTAAGGTCAGCGTTCATGCCTCCACCATCAGGAAAAGACTGGGCAAAAATGGCCTGCATGGCAGAGTTCCAAGGAGAAAACCACTGCTGAGCAAAAAGAACATCAAAGCTCGTCTCAATTTCTCCACAACACATCTTGATGATCCCCAAGACTTTTGGGACAACATTCTGTGGACCGATGAGACAAAAGTGGAACTCTTTGGAAGGTGTGTGTCCAAGTATATCTGGCGTAGAAGGAACACTGCATTTCATAAAAAGAACATTATACCAACAGTAAAATATGGTGGTGGTAGTGTGATGGTCTGGGGCTGTTTTGCTGCTTCAGGACCTGGAAGACTTGCCGTGATAAAAGGAACTATGAATTCTGCTGTCTACCAAGAGATCCTGAAGGAGAATGTCCGACCATCTGTTCGTGTACTCAAGCTGAAACGAACTTGGGTTCTGCAGCAGGACAATGATCCTAAACACACCAGCAAGTCCACCACCGAATGGCTGAAGAAAAACAAAATGAAGACTTTGGAGGGGCCTAGCCAAAGTCCTGACCTGAATCCTATTGAGATGTTGTGGTATGACCTTAAAAAGGCCGTTCATGCTCGAAAACCCTCTAATGTAACTGAATTAGGACAATTCTGCAAAGATGAGTGGGCCAAAATTCCTCCAGGACGCTGTAAAAGCCTCATTGCACGTTATCGCAAACGCTTGGTTGCAGTTGTTGCTGCTAAGGGTGGCCCAACCAGTTATTAGGTTTAGGGGGCAATCACTTTTTCACACAGGGCCATGATGGTTTGGATTTTTTTTCACCTTTAATAATAAACACCTTCATTTACAAATTGCATTTTGTGTTTACTTGTGTTGTCCTTGACTATTGTTTAAATTGGTTTGATGTTCCGAAACACTTAAGTGTGACAAACATGCAAAGGAACAGGAAATGAGGAAGGGGGCAAACACTTTTTCACACCACTGTATGCTATGGGTGATATATGCTATAGATAATATGTACTGTGGATGTTATGTACTATGAATGGCAGGTACTATAGATGATATGTGTTTGACTGATGTGTTCTATGGATGGTGTTTACTATGAAATGAATGGTAGATATTATTATTATTATTATTATACAGGTTTTATATAGCGCCAACAATTTGCTCAGCGCTTTACAACATGAGGGCAGACATTACAGTTACATTACAATTTGGTGCAAGAGGAATCAGAGGGCCCTGCTCGTTAGAGCTTACAATCTAAAAAGGAAGGGGCAATTGATACATATTAGATATTATGTATGGTATGTATTTTGGATGGTATGCACTATGGCGCTATGGCGGGTGTGTATTATAGATGGTGTGTTTTATGGAGGGTATGTACTATGGAGGGTACATAGTATAGATGGTATGTAGTATAGATGGTATGTACTGTAGAAGGTATGTACTGTAGAAGGTATGTACTGTAGAAGGTATGTACTGTAGAAGGTATGTATTATGAATGATATGTAGTATAGATGGTATGAATTATAGATGGTATGTATTACGGATGGTATGTATTATGGAGGCAGGGTTGCCAACCGCCAGTAAACTTACTGCCAGTAAATCTCGGGGGCTGATCATTTAATGCTGTGTTGACGTCTTAGGTGTAAATCAAGCAAATTACTTTGTTATATGTATTGTTAGTGTTTCCATATCATGTTTATACTGTTCAAATATCCACTGTGTTAGTTTTCAATAGGAGTTTTGTAGTTTCTCAGGTTTCCAGTAAAAAATGTGCTCCGCCAGTAAATTTTCCATGTTTTGTCACTAAATAATGCTGCGGGAGGTTGTCAACCCTATATGGAGGGTATGTACTATGGATGGTATGTAGTATAGATGGTATATGGAGGGTATGTAGTATCGAGGGTATGTATTATGGAGGATATGTAGTATAGAGGGTATATGGAGGGTATGTACTACAGATGGTATATGGAGGGTATGTATTATGGAGGATATGAACTATAGAGGGTATATGTATTATGGAGGGTATGTACTATGGATGGAGGGTATGTGCTATGGATGGTATATGGAGGGTATGTACTATGGATGGTATATGGAGGGTATATGGAGGGTATGTACTATGGATGGTATGTATTATGGAGGATATGTACTATAGATGGTATATGGAGGATATGTATTATGGAGGATATGTACTATAGATGGTATATGGAGGGTATGTATTATGGAGGATATGTACTAGAGATGGTACATGGAGGGCATGTACTATGGATGGTATGTATTATGGAGGATATGTACTATAGATGGTATATGGAGGGCATGTACTATGGACATTGGACGGTATGTATTATGGAGGATATGTACTATAGATGGTATATGGAGGGCATGTACTATGGACGGTATGTATTATGGAGGATATGTATGTAGCACTGGCTCCTGAAGAGCATGCGCTATGTGTTTTTGTCATTTAATATTCCTGGAATCGCAGTTTGGTTTTGGGTTCAATTACACTAAATGTTGGCCTCAGTACCAGTCTGGCTGGACTGCATGGTGTTCTGCCTCACCATAGGTGGCGCTGTCATCTCTGGCAGGTGATGGAATGCAGTCCAGTTGGGTGCATTGAGTGCCAGTTCTCTCTCGGAACCAGCCCAGTGGCAGTGTCACTCTTGCTGTGCATTCTGGGAGAGGGTACTTAAGGTGCTGTTGTCACATGTTTCGGGGTTCTGGTCCAGAAGAACTTTCTGTCTGTTTGGTCCTGGTCCTCCTGACCAGCCCCCCAGGGCTCTCATGGCCTGGGGTGCGAATCCATCCAGCTCCAAGTCTCGGGGCTGGCTGGCCTGGGGCAAAGTAACTGAAGGTAGGATTCGAAGGTGGTCTGGTGCCGTCTCGGGTATGTGGAGAAGCCCAGCAACTGGAGAAGCATCCAGGGGAGGATTCTTCGGGAGAAGGCCACGCAAAGGTTGGCTTCTCAGAAAGAGCCTGGAGGCTCAGTTGAAAGACCCCAAGCAAATCTGATCTTGTATGGTATCGTCGGACCGGCTGCAAGATACTGGTACCGTATGAGGGTTCTCTAGGCTGTATGCATCTTTCAGTTACTCAAGTGTTCTACAAGTCTGTGGCAGAGACTTTATTCAAGTGTCCTATAGCAAGTCTGTGGCAGAGACTTCATTTTGTTGAGCACTCTATTGGCTGCTAGGCCTAGTGAGAGAGAAGGTCTGTCCGATAAGAGTGAGGATCCAGTGGTGAATGGCTATTCTCTGGATTTCCTAAGGTGAGAGACTCTCTTTTAATTCACTAAGATTCAAGAGTACCGGGACTTTCTACCTAAACCCTCTAACCCTACTTTGAGAGACTGTGTTTCGTTTACTCTTCTTTGCAAATAAAAATCCCTTAAGCGGATCTGGTGTCAGTCTCTGCACTTCTTGGGCCATCTACCTCGGGAAACCCCTAGACATACACGAGGTCAAGAAGGTAACAGTAAGCCCAATCAAATCAGCTGCTCCTTTGGGGGTAAGTGCTACTTGTACTATAGATGGTGTATGGAGGATATTTACTATAGATGGTATATGGAGGGTATGTACTATGGATGGTATATGGAGGATATGTATTATAGATGGTATGTATTATGGAGGATGTGTACTATAGAAGGTATATGCAGGGTATGTAGTATAGATGGTATGTAGAGGGTATGTATTATGGAGTGTATGTACTATAGATGGTGTATGGAGTGTATGTAGTATAAATGGTATGTATTATGGAGGATATGTACTATAGATGGTATATGGAGGATATGTATTATAGATGGTATATGGAGGATATGTACTATAGATTGTATATGGAGGATATGTATTATAGATGGTATGTGGAGGATATGTACTATAGATGGTATATGGAGGATATGTACTATAGATGGTATATGGAGGATATGTACTATAGGTGGTATGTGGAGGATATGTACTATAGGTGGTATGTGGAGGATATGTACTATAGGTGGTATGTGGAGGATATGTACTATAAATGGTATATGGAGGATATGTACTATAGATGGTATGTATTATGGAGGATATGTACTATAGATGGTATATGGAAGGTATGTATTTTAGAGTGTATGTACTATGGATGGTATGTATTATACAGGGTATTTACTATGGAGGGTATGTATCATGGAGGGTATGTATTATAGATGGTATATGGAGGCTATGTACTATAGATGGTATGTATTATGGAGGGTATGTACTATGGATGGTATATGGAGATTATGGAAGGTATGTACTATAGATGGTATATGGAGGGTATGTACTATAGATGGTATGTATCATGGAGGGTCTGTCGTATGGATGGTATGTATTAAGGATGGTATATGGAGGGTATGTACTATGGAGGGTATGTATTATGGATGGTATATGGAGGGTATGTACTATGGATGGTATATATTATGGAGGGTCTGTAGTATGGATGGCATGTATCATGGAGGGTCTGTAGTATGGATGGTATGTATTAAGGATGGTATATGGAGGGTATGTACTATGGATGGTATGTATTAAGGATTGTATATGGATGGCATGTATCATGGAGGGTATGTATTATGGATTGTAAATGGATGGTATGTACTATGGATGTTATGTATCATGGAGGGTATGTACTATAGATGGTATGTAGTATGGATGGTATTATGGTTGGTCTCCGCCCCCGTGGCCCCAGCAGGTGATGACACATCTATATATATCTATGGCGGTATATCTATAGATAGATGCGGGATATAGATAGCTGTCACTGATCTATTCCTGGCCATATGCTGAGCAGCTGCTCCTCCCTTTGGAGACTACAAGTCCCATCATCCCCCGGGGCAGTCCGGACTCGGCGCCTGCGCACTGCCGCCCCTCTCTGTCTCTTTTTCTCCCGCATCCTCGTCTGCAGCATCAGCACCAGCGAGGAGGACAGCTCCACCACCTCCACCAACCACCTCCTCCTCCTCCTCCTCCTCCACCATCATCATCACCCCCGCCACCGAGGATCGGAGCCCCGCTCCCTGCTCTACCGGGTGCCCCCGATCCTGTCCCCGCCGGGTGTGTGCGGTGTGTCCCCTCTGTCCTCCCTCTCCTCCCCTCCCCGGACTCTGCAGCAATAGGGGGAGTCAGCAGCAGCAGCAGCACAAGCAGCATCAGCAGAGAGCGCCGCATCCCCTCCTGCACCAAGGATGAAGGACCGGACCCAGGAGCTGAGGAGTGTAAGATACCCCCCCCCCCAACATCTACCCTACCCATCCCCCCCACCTCATCCCTACAGGGGACCCCCCTAACCCGGGGTGTGTGTGTGTGCCAGAGTATGGAGGGGGCTGGGTGGGGGGCATGATGGAGGAGGAGAGGAGAGGAGAGGGTGCATTGCGGGTCTGTGTCTGACTGATTTATGAGCTGAGTCTCTCAGTGCTGGAGACCCCCACCCCACCCCCATCATACTATATATATATATATATATACACTGACAGGGGGGCTGCCTGCATGGCTGGGGGGCTTCATACATAGTATAGGAGGTGGGATCTATACATCACATACACTACACTATAGCTGTACAATCACATACATGCCTGGATAGTATAGAGAGAGAGAGAGAGAGAGACATATCTCTATATGTATATATATATATATATATATATATATATATATATATATATATATATATATATATTCTCTAGATATATATCTAGATATATAGATATAGTACTAGTCACTGTATTACTCATAGATGGTCACCTCCATAGTGGGACTGGCTGCATGCTTAGGGGTCTTCATATAGATACATAGTATACATTATATAATCATTACATCCTATACACCAGGTCTACACTACATCTGTATAATCAGATACATACTGTATATGCCGGGATAGTATACATCCCAATTGTGTTCTAGTCACTGTATTATTGATAGGTGGAGATTTCCATAGTGGGACCGGCTGCGTGGCTGGGGGGGCTTCATATAGATACATAGTATAGACTGGAGGTGGGATCTATACATCCTATACACCAAGACTACACTATATCTGTACAATCATATATATATATATATATATATATATATATATATATATATATATATATATATATATGCCTGGATACTCTCTCTTTCTCCCTCTCATATATATATATATATCATACATGTCACTGTACTGCAGATAGATGGGCATTTCTATACTGGGACTGGCTGCATGCTTAGGGGTCTTCATGTAGATACATGGTATAGACTGTAGAATCATTACATCCTATACACCAGCACTACACTATATCTGTACAGTTAGATACATACATGCCTGGATAGTATATATCTAGATAGTATATATCTAAGTATTGTACTAGTCACTGTATTATTGATAGGTGGAGATTTCCATAGTGGGACTGGCTGCATGCCGGGGGGGGGGGGGGGGGGGCTTCATATAGATACATGGTATAGACTGGAGATGGACTCTATACATTCTATACATCAGGACTATACTACATCTGTACAGTCAGATACATATACGCCTGGATAGTAAATATCTAAATATTGTACTAGTCACTGTATTATTGATGATAGGTGGATATTTCCATGGTGGGACTGGCTTGGGGCTCTTCCTATGGATATATATAGTATAGACTACATCAATACACCCTATACAGCAGGACTTTATTTTATCTGTATATATGGATACATACATGCCAGTATATTGTACATAGATTGTACTAGTCACTCTATTACTGATATGGATATTTCCATTGTGGGACTGGCTTTAAGCTTTTCTTATGGATATCTAGTATAGGCTACCTCTGTGCAGCCTATACACCAGGGCTATATTATATCTGTATATATGGATACATACATGCCAGTATATTGTACATACATTGTACTAGTCACTAAGAGATGGATAATTCTTAATGGAACTGACTGCATGCTTGCCAGTCTTTTTATAAATACATAGTATAGACTGTAGATTGAATCTTTACATCCTATACATTCTATATACCAGAGCTATATTATAGCTGTATATATGGATACACATATGTCTGGATATGTATATATATATATATATATATATATATATATATATATATATATATACATATATGTATATATGTCACCCTGTTACTGATAGGTGGAGATATCCATAGTGGGACTGGCTGCATATTGGGAGCTCTTCCTATGGGTATATATAGTATAGATTACATCTGTACACCCTATACACCAGGGCTATATTATATCTGTAAATATGGATACATACATGTTTGTATATAATATGTATATATTATACATGTCACTCTATTACTGATAGGCGGAGATTTCATTATATATGGATACATACACATCTGTATATAATAAGTATGTATTGTATTTTGTTGTATTATAACTGTGTCTCCTTTTTATATTGTAAAGCGCTGCGTAAACTGTTGGCGCTATATAAATCCTGTATAATAATAATAATAGTCATTTCTATAGTGGGACTGGCTGCATACGAGGGCTCTTCCTATGGATATATAGTATAGGGTACATCTATACATCTTATACACTGGGGCTATATTATATCTGTATATATAGATACACGATTGTATATGTGTATATTATACATGTCACTCTATTACTGATAGGTGCAGATTTCCATGGTGGGGGGGCTGGCTGCATACTGGGGGCTCTTCCTATGGATATATAGTATAGGCTACATCTATACATCCTATACAGCTGGGCTATAATATATCTGTATATATAGATACATACATGTTGTATTATACCTAGGTTGTACTAGTCACTAAAAGATGGATATTTCCTAATAGAAATGAATGAATACTTGTGGGTCTTGCTATAGATACATAGTATAGCCTGTAGATTGATTCTCTACATCCTATACCCTGGGGCTATATTATATCTGTGTATATGGATAGACTGTAGATTGAATCTTTACATCTTATACATTCTTTACACCAGGGCTATAGTATATTTGTATATATGGATACATACACGTCTGTATACAATAAGTATATATTGTACAAGTCACTGTATTACTGGAGATGAATATTTCCATAGTGGGACTGGCTGCATGCTGGGGACTCTTCATATACATACATAGTATTGCCTGTAGACTGAATCTATACATCCTACACATCTATACACACTGTACACCATGATTATATTATATCTTTATATACAAATACATACATGCCCCTATATTATACATATACAGTATATTGCACTAGTCACTGTAGTACTGACAGATTGATATTTCCTACTGGAACTGGCTGCATGCTTAGGGGTCTTCCTATAGATACATATTATAGAATAGAAAGTGAATCCATAGATCCTATACATATATGGATACATACATGTCAGTATATTATACATAGATTGTACTAGTTACTAAAATATGGATATTTCTTAAAGGAAATGGCTCATGATTGAGGATAGATACATAGTATAGACTATAGATAGAATCTTTACATCCTTTACACCTATACATTCTATACACCAGGGCTATAGTATATCTGTATATATAGATACATGCATGTCAGTATACTATACATATATATATATATATATATATATATACATACATGTCAGCATATTATACATAGGTTGTACTAGTTACTAAAATATGGATATTGCTTATGGAAACGGCTCATGATTGATGATCTTCCTATAGATACAAAGTATAGCCTGTAGATTGAATCTTTACATCCTATATGCCTATACATGTATACACCAGGGCTATAGTATATCTGTATATATGGATACATACATGTCTGAATATTATACATATAGTATCATTAGATTTGATACATCAAAACTATACAATATATGGATACACAAATGTCAGTATATTATATATAGGTCACTAAAGTCAGGAAACAATTGACATTTTCTGCTGGAACTGTCTGTATACTTGGGATCCTTCATTTAGGTATAATAGTATGGCCTGTAGATACAATCTACACATCCTATACAGCAGGCCTATTCTATGTCTGTATATATATATGGATGCATATATGCCTATATATTCTAAATATATACATTGTACTAGTCCCTAAAGGGTGGACATTTTCTGCTGGGACAGGCTACATGCTTGAGTTTTTTTTTTATATAAGTACTAAAGCATTGTCTGTAGATTGACTTTAAACATCCTATACAGCAGAACTACACTATATATCCATATATATATGGATCCATACATGTCTGTATATGGTACATTTATTTTGTACCAGCCACTGTTATTACTGAAGATGGATCTATCTATAGTGGACCTGGCTGTATGCCTGGGGTTCTTCATATAGATACAAAGACTGTGGACTGAATCTATACATCCCAGGACTTTACTATATATATATATATATATATATATATGTGTCTGATGTATATAAATGCCTGTTTGTTATACACTTGTACTATGTACTGTGAATGCATTACTTCTAGATGAATGTTTCTATAGTGGAGCTCCCTGCATTCTGTATAATGTATCACTGTATATACCTATATAATGTAGGACTGTTAGAATGCCTTATAGCTCTGTCTGTCTATATATTGATTGATTCTAGATAGATATATAGATCTATCTAGGTATATAGAAAAAAAAATCCTGTATAATAATAATAAAAATAATATATATATATATTTATATATCTATATATATATATATATATATATATATATATATATATCTATATATATATATATATCTATATATACTTACTACAAGTGTGTCACATATGGGCATCCCATGGGATGGTATAATGTACATAGAGATAATAGAAATAACTATATATGGTGATATTTGTGTCTAAAAAGATTATAGATATATTATATATATATATATATATATATATATATATATATATATATATGTATATACTGTATTCATACACAGATATATACAGTATGTATTTTATCTATACCTCCCTGGTCCATCAATAGATGTATATCCTACCGGAAGAAATGTATTGCAGAGGATTGTATTGTACATAGTTATATAGTAGAGTTATATAGTAGAGTAGTAAGGTTGGATACATTGTGAGATCATTGTTACATTGTTACATTGTATTTAGGGACGGTTGTTATATGGCCAGAGGGGGCTGCTGCATAATACGTCTCTCTCTCTCTTGCATATTGTATTGATCGGTAGCGCCTGTTGGATAAGATGATATGATCCGTCCTCCTGAGCCGGGGGCGATGGAGTGTGCGCGCGTGTAATGGACAGCAATCTCGTTGTGAATTAGGTGTGAATGTGTGCAATTGTCCAAGCGTGCGTAAAAAAAAAAAAAGCGCCAAACTTGTGAATTTTATTGACCCATCCGAGATGCGATTGCTACCGCCATCGGTGTGAATTACAAATAATGATTATGTAATGAAGGCGCCCTGCGTTGGCCTCGAAATGTTGCCCCCCCCCCGTGCTAATTGCGAATGTGATCGCTTTAATGAATACAATAAGGGATCCGTGGCACGCCGCCGACGTATATATATATATATATATATATATATATATATATATATATATATTCTTGTCTACATCGATACCGGTTCACCAGCTGGTGGTGTGGGCTGCGGCACCCCTTCAGGCTTTTTCCCGGGAAGGAATGTAATGGGGATAAAATGAGTGTCCAGTGATGTGAGATTAGAAAAAGCCGCGTGCGTGGCCCGTTTGCTCGTGCGTGTGCGTGTGCGTGTGTGTGTGTGTGTGTGTGTGTGTGTGTGTGTGTGTGCCCTGCGATCCCGAACGTGTGAGACTGAGTGTGTCTGTCGTGTCTCTCTCTCTCTCTCATTCATGCTGCATGTGTACTACACAGCGCACAATCACACACAGCTGTGCCTCCATTCATGGCGCTGTGTGTGAGTGTGGGGTGAGCCCTCCGTCCAATCCTGTGAGCGAAGGGAAGGGGGGGGGGGGGGTAAGGGCCCTTCGTGTACTGCAGCGCGCACATGCATGACACGGGTGTGTGGGGAAGCTCATTATCATTCACTGCACGTCCCCCATTAGCATGCTATTTGCACAGCTGTGCTGCGTGTGTGTGTGTGTGTGTGTGTGTGTGTGTGTGTGTGTGTGTGTGTGTGTGTGTGTTTTTCCCCCGATGGTTTTTATGAATCATTTTGTAGCCGGTCATGTGCACAGAGACGCGGACACGGCCTTCCATCTTCCCCCTTTTTTTTTTCCTCATTCGGAGGTTTGGGGGACGAGCCTAGATCTGCACCTGAGTTCTGCCATGTAATGCGTTGCAGTATACACGGGCAGGGCGGGATGTCATCACGCTGCGGCTGACGGGTTGCTGCCCTTTACGGTCTGACGGGTTGCTGCCCTTTACGGTCACACGTGGGCGGTTCGCCGCCGGGCGTGAGATTTCGGGAGCGGGCTATCCGCTCTAAGGAACACGGGATTTATCCAAAAGACATCATCTAATTTATTATTAATAAGGAACCCTTATAGATCTAGGGGCGTGTGCGTAGACGTGCGTTTCTTTCTTCTTCCATAGCAGTAGCGTGCGTCTCCTTTATGTGCGTCGGCTTGCGTTATTGATGTGTATTGACGCACACGTCCAATCGTTTTTTTAATTTTTTTTTTTATTGAAGTTAGAAGTTGAGTTGATGGAGTAGTATTTAAAGCTTTATTTATTTATTTATTTTAATGAACGCATGAATAAAATTCTATGAAACATTGCTAGCTCATACGGGCGGTAAAAGCAGACGGTTGAGCTATGGTTTTAATGCCCCCCCCCGGATTGCCCACCTAAACCAAGAAATGCAGGCATTCAGGGAGGTACTCGTCTAGTGGCAAAAATTTTAAAAAGTGGACGGTTGAGCTATGGTTTTACTGTCCGCCCCCCCCCCCCCCCGACTGCCCACCTAAATCAAGAAATGCAAGCATTCAGGGCGGTACTCGTGCCGTGGCAAAAATTTAAAAAAAGCAGACAGTTGAGCTATGGTTTTACTGACCGCCCACCCACCCCGACCCCCCCCCCCCCCCCCGGATTGCCCACCTAAACCAAGAAATGCAGGCACTCAGGGCAGTACTTGTGCCATGGCAAAAATTTCAAAAAAGCGGTTGCACTATGGTTTTACTGCCCTTCTAAACCAAGAAATGCGGGCATTCAGGGCGGTACTCGTGCCGTGGCAAAAATTTTAAAAAGTGGACGGTTGAGCTATGGTTTTACTGTCCGCCCCCGACTGCCCACCTAAAGCAAGAAATGCAGGCATTCAGGGCAGTACTCGTGCCGTGGCAAAAATGTTAAAAAAATGGACGGTTGAGCTATGGTTTTACTGCCCCCCCCCGACTGCCTACATAAACCAAGAAATGCAGGCACTCAGGGCAGTACTCGTGCCAAGCAAAAATTTTAAAAAGCGGATGGTTGAGCTATGGTTTTACTGTCCCTTGCCCCCCCGCCCCGTGGCTGCCCACCTAAACTAAGAAATGCAGGCACTCAGGGCAGTACTCGTGCCGTGGCAAAAAATTTAAAAAAATGGAAGGTTGAGCTATGGTTTTACTGTCCCCCCTCCCCCGACTGCCCACCAAAACCAAGAAATGCAGGCGGTACTCGTGCCGTGGCAAAAATTACAAAAAGCAGTTGCGCTCTGACCATCTTTCGTATCAAGTCGGCAAACCTTGACCATCTCTTGTAACAAGCCTGTAGTCTCTCACCATCTATTGCAGCATGTCTACACTCTCTGACCATCTATTGCAGCATGTCTACACTCTCTGACCATCTCTTGTAACAAGCCTGTAGCCTTTCACCATCTCTTGCATCATATCTTCACTCTCTGATCATCTTTTGTATCAAACCTGAAATCTTTGACCATCTCTTGTAACAAGCCTGTAGTCTCTGACTGTCTCCTGAGGCGTGTTTTCACTCTCTGACCATCTCTTGTATCAAGCCTGCAACCCTTAATTATCTCTTGTAACAAACCTGTAGTCTCTGACCATCTTCTGCAACATGTCTACACTCTCTGACCATCTCATGTAACAAACATGTAGTCTCTGATCATCTGCTGCAGCATGTCTTTACTCTCTGACCATCACTTATAACAAACCAGTTATCTCTGATTATCTCCTGCAGCGTGTCTACACTCTCTGACCAAATTTCGTATTGAGTCTGCAATCCTTGACCATCTCTTGTAACAAGCCTGTAGTCTCTGACAATCCCCTGCAGCATTTTTACACTCTCAGACCAACTATTGTAACAAGCCTGTAGTCTCTGACCATCTCTTGCAGTATGTCTTCACTCTCTGACCATCTCTTGCAGTATGTCTTCACTCTCTGACCATCTCTTGTAACAAGCCTGTAGTCTCTGACCATCTCTTGCAGTATGTCTTCACTCTCTGACCATCTCTTGTAACAATCCTGTAGTCTCTGACCAACTCCTTCAACATTTGTACATTCTCTGACCATTTTTTGTATCAAACCTGAAGTCTTTGACCATCTCTTGTAACAAGCCTGTAGTCTCTGACTGTCTCCTGCGGTGTGTTTTCACTCTCTGACCATCTCTTGTATCAAGCCTGCAACCCTTGATTATCTCTTGTAACAAACCTGTAGTCTCTGATCATCTGCTGCAGCATGTCTTTACTCTCTGACCATCTCTTGTAACAAACCAGTTGTCTCTGACAATCTCCTGCAGTGTGTCTACACTCTCAGACCATCTCTTGTAACAAGCCTGTAGTCTGACTGTCTCCTGCGGTGTGTCTTCACTTTCTGACCATCTCTTGTATCAAGCCTGCAACCTTTGATTATCTCTTGTAACAAGTCTGTAGTCTCTGACCATCTTCTGCAACATGTCTACACTCTCTGACCGTCTATTGTAACAAGCCTGTAGTCTCTCACCATCTTTTGCAGTATGTCTTCACTCTCTGACCATTTTTTTTATCAAACCTGAAATCTTTGACTATCTCTTGTAGCAAGCCTGTAGTCTGACTATCTCCTGCGGCGTGTTTTCACTCTCTGACAATTTCTTGTATCAAGCCTGCAACCCTTGATTATCTCTTGTAACAAGCCTGTAGTCTCTGATCATCTTCTGCAGCGTGTCTACACTCTCTGACCATCTTTTGTATCAAGTCTGCAATCCTTGACCATCTCTTGTAACAAGCCTGTAGTCTCTGACCATCTCTTGTAACAAGCCTGTAGTCTCTGACCATCTCTTGTAACAAGCCTGTAGTCTCTGACCATCTCTTGTAACAAGCCTGTAGTCTCTGACCATCTCTTGCATCGTGTCTACACTCTCTGACCATCTCTTGTGACAAGCCTGTAGTCTCTGACCATCTCCTGCGGTGTGTCTTCACTCTCTGACCATCTCATGTAACAAATCTCCAGTCACTGAATATTATGTGTGCCCCTTTGGTAAAGTCAGGGGCTGCGATTGAGACCCCCCCCCCCCCCACCTTATGAAAAGAGCTGACCACTCATGCTGTACAGGCTCTGAAAACATTGGCTTAGTCAGGGCTATTAAAGACTGACCATACACTATACAATCTCCTTTAGATCTGCCATTACGGCCTGCTGAATTTGATATTCACGGAAAGGATTGTGTAGGTTTGTTGTCACATTACATCGTTTTAGAAAGTCTAAAGGAGATTGTACAATCAGATTGTATAGTGTATGGTCCCCTATAAGAATGACAGATCATCCAGAATGTCTGAGACCTCCTGGTGGTAACAATGTATCGGCTCCTGCTATTGAACACAGTGGAGTTGATACTTTTCTCTTTTTTTTTTTGTCCTAAAAATGAACTGTTGGTGCCAATATATGTATCACAGACAGTATTGCATCACCGTGGCTACAATCTGCATCTGTAAAGGCAATTTTTTAATATAATAACAAAGATGTCTATACTACTTCCCTGCTCTGTTTAATAGTTTTGCACAGAGCAGCCCCAATCCTCCTCTTCTCGGGTCCCCCATCATGTTCTAGGCCCCATCCCCCTTGCTGAGCGGCCCAATAGCAAGCTGCTTGCTGTGGGGGGAGGGGGGGGTGTTCTAGTGCATGCTCCTACAAAAGACAGAGAGCACAGCTAAGGCCCGCCCCCACCCCCTCTTGACTTGGCTGTGATTGACGGCAGGAGAAGCAAATGGCACCTGCTACTGCATCTCAGCCAATGAGGAGGGAAAGGCCTGAGAGAGCCGCTTCTCTCATGCAACATCACTGGATCGAGATGGGGCTCAGGTAAGTATTGGGGGGGGGGGCTGAGGGGGAAGTTGCACACTGAAGGTAAGAAAAAAACCCAAAAAACTTTAAAACCAAAAAAAAGTGGAACAAAACTAAATTCCCCCTTATTTTTTATCATTTTTTTTTTTTTAGAGGGGGGGGGGGGGGCACTTTGTGGGAAACAGTGACACTAATACGGTGATTAGTGCTAAAAAAAAAAAAAAAATGCACTGTCACTGTACTGACGCTGGCTGGGAAGGGGTCAAACACCTAGGGCGATCAAAGGGTTAAATGTGTGCCTAGCCAGCAGGGCCGGACTGGGACAGAAATTTGGCCCTGGACTTCATCCAGACCGGCCCACTTACATTTTGAGTGTCCCATCAGCAGCCCACTTACATGAGAGTGTCCCATTACCAGCCCCCTTACATGAGAGTGTCCCATCAGCAGCCCCCTTACATCAGAGTGTCCCATCAGCAGCCCCCTTACATCAGAGTGTCCCATCAGCAGCCCCCTTACATCAGAGTGTCCCATCACCAGCCCCCTTACATCAGAGTGTCCCATCAGCAGCCCCCTTACATCAGAGTGTCCCATCAGCACTCCCTTACATCAGAGTGTCCCATCACCAGCCCCCTTACATCAGAGTGTCCCATCACCAGCCCCCTTACATCAGAGTGTCCCATCAGCAGCCCCCTTACATCAGAGTGTCCCATCACCAGCCCCCTTACATCAGAGTGTCCCATCACCAGCCCCCTTACATCAGAGTGTCCCACCACCAGCCCCCTTACATCAGAGTGTCCCATCAGCACTCCCTTACATCAGAGTGTCCCATCAGCACCCCCCTTACATCAGAGTGTCCCATCAGCACTCCCTTACATCAGAGTGTCCCATCAGCACTCCCTTACATCAGAGTGTCCCATCAGCACTCCCTTACATCAGAGTGTCCCATCACCAGCCCCCTTACATCAGAGTGTCCCATCAGCAGCCCCCTTACATCAGAGTGTCCCATCACCAGCCCCCTTACATCAGAGTGTCCCATCACCAGCCCCCTTACATCAGAGTGTCCCATCAGCAGCCCCCTTACATCAGAATGTCCCATCACCAGCCCCCTTACATCAGATTGTCCCATCAGCAGCCCCCTTACATCAGAGTGTCCCATCACCCGCCCCCTTACATCAGAGTGTCCCATCAGCAGCCCCCTTACATCAGAGTGTCCCATCACCCGCCCCCTTACATAAGAGTGGCCCACTGAGCCATCGGACCACCGGGAAACTCCCTGTAGTCCCGATGGCCAGTACATGCCTGCTAGCCAGTGTTTATATGTGTACTATGAGGTGCTTTTACTAAGGAATGTGATGGATTTTATTCATAAAAACAATACCCAGCCCATCCCCCACTGACAGGAAAGAGCTCTGCATTGTTTACACTCACAGAGCTCTGTCCTGTCTTCCTACTTACCGATCAGTGGGTCATCCATTGGCTGGCACTGGCTAATCGGCTTGTGCTGTGTCCAACCGCAGCACACCAGGCATTGATTATTAGAAAAATATTGAGAGGGTTACAAGCTTCAAGGGAGGTCACTGGTGATTCCAGATAAGGCAATACAACTAGCAATGAACTTAACGTGATGGCTCATGCAACAGTCCACAATGCCAGGAGTAGGTGGCAGAGTATCTTCTCACATTAGAGACACCCAAGTGGGTGTAGCAGATATGCGAGGGCTTGGGAAACCTCTAGAATCATTAGGTAGACATAGATTGAAGGATAAGTTCACCTTTTCACAAAAAAAATAATAAATGCACAATTTTTTTTGCAGGTAAAAAAAAATGTGCATTTTGTTATTTTTGTGTTGCAGGCGCCTGTAAAGCATTGCACCAGTGATCAGCAGATCGCTGATCCCATACAGGTCTCCTGAAGACCTGTCAGTCTGTCAGCTTGATTGTACCTTCATTGAAAACTATAAGCCAAGAGCCGCAAAGAAGATTTGTGCTAGAAGGAGGGATTTTTGGGGGGGGGGGGGGCATTTGGGCCAGAGGGTAGATTTGGGAGGAGGGGGGATTTATGGAGGAGGGGGTAAGCATGCAGATAAGTGCTAGGAGGGGGATTAAAGGAGAATTTGAAGTGAGGGGGGAGAAAATGTGTACTAGGAAGGGAAATTTTAGGCGTAGAGGATTTGAGCTAGGAAGGGTGCATTTTTTTATTTGGGGGGTGGGTGGGGCAAAGATTTCTGCGGAGAGGAGGGATTTCAGCAAGGGTCTCCCCTCCCTCAGTGATCAGACTAGAACATTGTAACTTTTGTGGGAAGCCAGGAGCTGCGTCAGGGGCTGATCTGCGTCAGATATTTGTGAACACATCCTCCAATTGCACAGGCTCCGTGATTTACATGATTCTATCATCTCTGTGCCAGCATCTCAGTCCAGGGAGTAGACGCCGGAGACCCTGGTTGATGCTTGAACAAATATGGCCCCGTCCTTCCGGAAGAAAAATAAATAAATAAGGCTGGCCGGCAGTGTCAGGGGAGTCCTGTGATCTCTGTGGGGGGGGGGGGGGGGTAATAAAAGCCTGGAAGTGTTACACTGACACAGTGCTGAGCATGCTGCATAGAGCATGCATTACTTTAACTGACAACTGCGCGGTCATGCGACACTACACCCAAATACAATCGACTTCCTTTCTTACACCCCACAAATAGAGCTATATTAGAGGTATTTGATCACCTCTGCTTTTTTTTTTTTTGCTCTATAAACAAGAAAAGGCCGACAATTTTGAAATAAAAAATAAAATAATAAAAAATGTGTTTAATTTCTGCTATAAAACATATCCAATAAAAGAAAAATTAAAAAAAAAATCGAATTTCTTCGTAAATTTAGGCCAATATGTATTCTGATAAATATTTTTGGTGAAAAAAATAAAATCCCAATAAGCGTATATTCATCGGTTTATGCAAAAGTTATCACGTCTACAGACTATACTTTTAGTTTTTTTATTTATGTACCTTTTAAAATTTGTTTTTATTTATTTGTTTTACTAGTAATGGCGGCGATCAGCGGCTTATACTGCGATAGTATGGCGGCCAATCTGACATTAACTGACACATTTGACACTAATACAGTGATCAATGCTAAAAAAAATATGCACTGTCACTGCACTAATGACACTGGCTGGGAAGGGGGTTGACTCTGTGGCTAGCCAGTGTTTTTTGTGTTTAATGTGTGCTGCTTTTACTAAGAGATGTGCTGGATTTTATTCCCTGCTTTGCAGGGAAAGAAGATCCGTCACTTCCCCTTCTGCCAGAACAGAGCTCTGCCTTGTGTACATAGGGAGAGCTCCGCCTTGTGTACATAGGGAGATCTCTGCCTTGTGTACATAGGGAGAGCTCCGCCTTGTGTCCATAGGGAGAGCTCCGCCTTGTGTACATAGGGAGATCTCCGCCTTGTGTACATAGGGAGAGCTCCGCCTTGTGTACATAGGGAGAGCTCCGCCTTGTGTACATAGGGAGAGCTCCGCCTTGTGTACATAGGGAGAGCTCCGCCTTGTGTACATAGGGAGAGCTCCGCCTTGTGTCCATAGGGAGAGCTCCGCCTTGTGTACATAGGAGAGCTCCGCCTTGTGTACATAGGGAGAGCTCCGCCTTGTGTACATAGGGAGAGCTCCGCCTTGTGTACATAGGGAGAGCTCCGCCTTGTGTACATAGGGAGAGCTCCGCCTTGTGTCCATAGGGAGAGCTCCGCCTTGTGTCCATAGGGAGAGCTCCGCCTTGTGTCCATAGGGAGAGCTCCGCCTTGTGTCCATAGGGAGAGCTCCGCCTTGTGTCCATAGGGAGAGCTCCGCCTTGTGTCCATAGGGAGAGCTCCGCCTTGTGTACATAGGGAGAGCTCCGCCTTGTGTACATAGGGAGAGCTCCGCCTTGTGTCCATAGGGAGAGCTCCGCCTTGTGTCCATAGGGAGAGCTCCGCCTTGTGTCCATAGGGAGAGCTCCGCCTTGTGTACATAGGGAGATCTCCGCCTTGTGTACATAGGGAGATCTCCGCCTTGTGTACATAGGGAGAGCTCCGCCTTGTGTCCATAGGGAGAGCTCCGCCTTGTGTACAAAGGGAGAGCTCCGCCTTGTGTACATAGGGAGAGCTCTGCCTTGTCTGACTCCTTGACAATCAGCAGATGCCGGCGGACATCCATTGGCTGGCACCCACGGATCGGATTCTGCTGTGGCTAATCGCAGCAGAAGCAGCGCGCCCCCTACCCAGAAGTGCAGAATCAAAAGTGAGTACACCCCTAAGTGAAAATGTCCAAATTGGGCCCAAAGTGTCAATATTTTGTGTGGCCAACATTATTTTCCAGCACTACCTTAACCCTCTTGGGCATGGAGTTCACCAGAGCTTCACAGGTCACCACCGGAGTCCTCTTCCCCTCCTCCATGATGACATCACAGAGCTGGTGGATGTTGGAGACCTTGCGCTCCTCCACCTTCCGTTTGAGGAGGCCCTACAGATGCTCAATAGGGTTTAGGTCTGGAGACATGCTTGGCCAGTCCATCACCTTCACCCTCAGCTTCTGTAGCAAGGCAGTGGTCATCTTGGAGGTGTGTTTGGGGTCGTTATCATATTGCAATACTGCCCTGCGGCCCAGTCTCTGAAGGAAGGGGATCATGCTGTGCTTCAGTATGTCACAGTACATGTTGGCATTCATGGTTCTCTCAATGATCTGTAGCTCCCCAGTGCTGGCAGCACTCATGCAGCCCCAGACCATGACACTCCCACCACCATACTCGATTGTAGGCAAGACACACTTGTCTTTGTCCTCCTCACCTGGTTGCCCCCACACACGCTTGTCACCATCTGAACCAAATAAGTTTATCTTGGTCTCATCAGACCACAGGACATGGTTCCAGTAATCCATGTCCTCAGTCTGCTTGTCTTCAGCAAACTGTTTGCGGGTTTTCTTGTGCATCATCTTTAGAAGAGGCTTCCTTCTGGGACAACAGCCATACAGACCGATTTGATGCAGTGTGCGGCGTATGGTCTGAGCATTGACAGGCTGACCTCCCACTCCTTCAACTTCTGCAATGCTGGCAGCACTCATACATCTATTTCCCAAAGACAACCTCTGGATATGACGCTGAGCACGTGACCTCAACTTCTTTGGTCGACCATGGCGAGGCCTGTTCTGAGTGGAACCTGTCCTGTATGGTCTTGGCCACCATGCTTCAGCTCAGTTTCAGGGTCTTGGCAATCTTCTTATAGCCTAGGCAGTGATGGAGAACCTTGGCACCCCAGATGTTTTGGAAATACATTTCCCATGATGCTCAACTATAGTAGTTCCAAAACATCTGGGGTGCCAAGGTTCTCCATCACTTGCCTAGGCCATCTTTATGTAGAGCTGCCATGTTGAACTTCCAGTGACCAGTATGAGAGAGTGAGAGCGATAACACCAAATTTAACACACCTGCTGCCCATTCACACCTGAGACCTTGTAACACTAACGAGTCACATGACACCGGCGGAGGGAAAATGGCTAATTGGGCCCAATTTGGACATTTTCACTTAGGGGTGTACTCACTTTTGTTGCCAGCGGTTTAGACATTAATGGCTGTGTGTTGAGTTATTTTGAGGGGACGGCAAATTTACACTGTTATACAATCTGTACACTCACTACTTTACATTGTAGACAAGTGTCATTTCTTCAGTGTTGTCACATGAAAAGATAGAAGAAAATATTTATAGAAATGTGAGGGGTGTACTTACTTTTGTCAGATACTGTATATATACGCGATTCTGCACAGAATCGCCGCCCTCTAGCAGTAAATCTTCTATAGGGCGGTCATTAAAGTGGAGTTTCACCCATTTTGTACATTTTATTAAAAGTCAGCAGCTACAAAAAGTGTAGCTGTTGACTTCTAAAAAACAGACACTCACCAGTCCCGCGGTCCAGCGATGTGGCTCCTGAAGTCTCTCTCCCTCCTCTCCGCGGCGCTGGCATTGTAAGTTTGGGCGCCTGGCTGTGACAGCTTGCAGCTTCACACCTGGGTGCGCATGCGCGAGATGCGCTGCGCTCTCTTAGTGGCCAGGCAATCTTCTGGGACCTGTGACGTGTCCCAGGAGGTTTCAGAGAATGAGGGGGAAAGGAGGAGTCACCTAGGGCGGAGAGGAGGAGTCGTCTAGGGGGGAGAGGAGGAGTCGTCCAGGGGAAGTGGAGGAGTCGCCTAGGGGCAGTGGAGTAGTCGTCTAGGGGGAGAGGAGGAGTCGCCCAGGTGGAGAGGAGGAGTCACCTAGGGGGAGAGGAGGAGTCACCTAGGAGGAGAGGAGGAGTCATCTAGGGTGAGAGGGGAGGGGTCATCTAAGGGGTGAGGAGGAGTCACCCAGGGGGAGAGGAGGAGCCACTCAGGGGGAGAGGAGGAGTTGTCTAGGGGGAGTGGAGGAGTCGCCCAGGGGGGAGAGGGGGAGCCACTCAGGGGGAGAGGAGGAGTCGTCTAGGGGGAGTGGAGGAGTCATCTGGGGAGAGGAGGAGTCACCCAGGAGGATATGAGGAGTCACCCAGGTGGAGAGGAGGAGTCGTCTAGGAGGAGAGGAGGAGTCGCCCAGGGGGAGGAGAGGAGGAGTTGCCATGGGGAAAAGGAGGAGTCACTCAGGGGGAGAGACGGAATTGTCTAGGAGGAGTGGATGAGTCGTCTAGGGGGAGAGGAGGAGTCATCTAAGGGGAGAGGAGGAGTCGCCCAGGGGGAGAGAAGGAGTTATCTACGAGGAGTGGAGAAGTCATCTAGGGGGAGAGGAGAAGTCACTCGGGGAGAGGGGGAGTCGTCTAGGGGGAATGCAGGAGTCATCTGGGGGAGAGGAGGAATCATCTGCGGGAGAGGAGGAGTCGCCCAGGGGGAGATGAGGAGTCACCCAGGGGGAGAGGAGGAGTCGCCAGGGGGGAGAGGAGGAGTCACCCAGGGCAAGAGGAGGAGTGGCCAGGGGGGAGAGGAGGAGTCGCCCAGGGGGAGAGGAGGAGTCGTCTAGGGCGAGAGGAGGAGTAGTCCAGGGGGAGAGGAGGCGTCGCCCAGGGGGAGGAGAGGAGGAGTTGCCTAGGGGAAGAGGAGGAGTCACTCAGGGGGAGAGCAGGAGTTGTCTAGGGGGAGAGGAGGAGTCATCTAGGGGGAGAGGAGGAGTCGCTCAGGAGGAGAGGAGGAGTCGCCCAGGGGGAGAGGAGGAGTCACCCAGGGGAGAAGGAGGAGTCACCCGTGAAGGAGGAAATGTCGTCTGGGGGAGAGGAGGAGTCACCCAGAGGGAGAGGAGGAGTCGACCAGGGGGAGAGGAGGAGTCGCCCAGGGGGAGAGGAGGTGTTGTCTAGGGGGAGAGGAGGAGTCGCCTAGAGGGAGAGGAGGAGTCGCTCAGGGGGAGAGGAGGAGTTGTCTAGGGGGAGAGGAGGAGTCGCTTAGGGGGAGAGGAGGAGTCACTCAGGGGGAGAGGAGGAGGAATTGTCTAGGGGGAGAGGAGGAGTCATATAGGGGAAGAGGAGGAGTCGCCCGGGGAGGAGGAGTCAGCCGGGGAGAGGAGGAGTCGCCCAGGGGAAGAGGAGGAGTCACCTAGGGGGAGAGGAGGAGTAGCCCAGGGGGGAGAGGAGGAGTTGTCCAGAGGGAGAGGAGGAAGTGGGAGCTGGGTACCTGTCAAAACAGTGATCAGTGATAATATGATATACGCTGTCACTGTACTAATGACCCTGGCTGGGAAGGGGTTAACATCTAGGGGTGATCAAGGGGTTAAATGTGTGCATAACAATGTATAATGTTTGCTGCTTTTCTAATTGATCTCTCAGTTTCTCATCCCTTTGCAGGGATGAGAAGCACAGAGATTGTTCTCTGTGTAGAAAGCTCTGTGTTGAATGTCAGCACAGAGCTCTGGGCTGTGATTGCACACAGCTGATCAGCAGGTCCCGGCTGTGAATCATTGGGCGGGACTTGCTGACAGGCTCCGGCTGTGTACAAGTCGATTTGCCTACAGCCGCCGCTCGCCGGCAGTACAGCGCAGCCGGGTGGTTGGCACTCCGGCAGGTGTACCACTCCAATGTTTTGGTTTATATATTGTAAACAATGTAATACAATGTAGCAATGTATACAACATTCTTTTCTGTACACAAAAGGTTACCATTTAAATTTGCAATGAATACTCACATCACCAAAGATAAAACATTGATCAATCAGGGAAAAGCAGTATTATATAACTAGGTTTTCAGCTTCCCAAGTGTTAGGGCCCTTCCTGGTGGGAACCGGCCCTTAAAGCTTATATGTGTACTGTATATTCTTTAAGACATTTGTAAGCAGTAGGTAAGAAGGCGGCCAAACATTCACTGGTGGGCAACCAATCACTATCATTCAAAACACATCTGCCAGGTAGATTCACCTTCAGTGAATGTCAGATTAGCTACTATCCATTTGCCCCTTAGTATGTCTCTTCTGCACTGAAAATAGCAGTTTTTTGTATGTCCTGTAGAGTCAGAAACCCCTCAGGTCTGACTATTGGTGTCCCATAGAGTCAGAGCCCAAAGGCCCCCTCAGGTCTGACTATTGGTGTCCCATAGAGTCAGAGCCCAAAGGCCCCCTCAGGTCTGACTATTGGTGTCCCATAGAGTCAGAGCCCAAAGGCCCCCTCAGGTCTGACTATTGGTGTCCCATAGAGTCAGAGCCCAAAGGCCTCCTCAGGTCTGACTATTGGTGTCCCATAGAGTCAGAGCCCAAAGGCCCCCTCAGGTCTGACTATTGGTGTCCCATAAAGTCAGAGCCCAAAGGCCTCCTCAGGTCTGACTAATGGTGTCCCATAGAGTCAGAGCCCAAAGGCCTCCTCAGGTCTGACTATTGGTGTCCCATAGAGTCAGAGCCCAAAGGCCTCCTCAGGTCTGACCATCACTGTCCCATAGAGTCAGAGCCCAAAGGCCCCCTCAGGTCTGACTATTGGTGTCCCATAGAGTCAGAGCCCAAAGGCCCCCTCAGGTCTGACTATTGGTGTCCCATAGAGTCAGAGCCCAAAGGCCTCCTCAGGTCTGACTATTGGTGTCCCATAGAGTCAGAGCCCAAAGGCCCCCTCAGGTCTGACTATTGGTGTCCCATAAAGTCAGAGCCCAAAGGCCTCCTCAGGTCTGACTAATGGTGTCCCATAGAGTCAGAGCCCAAAGGCCTCCTCAGGTCTGACCATCACTGTCCCATAGAGTCAGAGCCCAAAGGCCCCCTCAGGTCTGACTATTGGTGTCCCATAGAGTCAGAGCCCAAAGGCCTCCTCAGGTCTGACTATTGGTGTCCCATAGAGTCAGAGCCCAAAGGCCTCCTCAGGTCTGACTATTGCTGTCCCGTAGAGTCAGAGCCCAAAGGCCTCCTCAGGTCTGACTATTGCTGTCCCGTAGAGTCAGAACCCAAAGGCCCCCTCAGGTCTGACTATTGCTGTCCCATAGCGTCAGAGCCCAAAGGCCTCCTCAGGTCTGACTATTGGTGTCCCATAGAGTCAGAGCCCAAAGGCCTCCTCAGGTCTGACTATTGGTGTCCCATAGAGTCAGAGCCCAAAGGCCTCCTCAGGTCTGACTATTGCTGTCCCGTAGAGTCAGAGCCCAAAGGCCTCCTCAGGTCTGACTATTGCTGTCCCGTAGAGTCAGAACCCAAAGGCCCCCTCAGGTCTGACTATTGCTGTCCCATAGAGTCAGAGCTCAGAGGCCCCTCAGGTGTGACCATCGCTGTCCTGTAGAGTCAGAGCCCAGAGGCCCCCTTAGGTCTGACGATTGGTGTCCCATAGCGTCAGAGCCCAAAGGCATCCTCAGGTCTGACCATCTCTGTCCTGTAGAGTCAGAGCCCAGAGGCCCCCTTAGGTCTGACCATTGCTGTCCCATAGAGTTAGAGCTCAGAGGCCCTCTCGGGTTTGACCATCACTGTCCCATAGCGTCAGAGCCCTGAGGCCCCCTCAGGTCTGACCATTGGTGTTCCATAGAGTCAGAGTTCATGGGCCACTAAGGTCTGACCACTGCTGTCCAATAGAGTCAGAGCCCAGAGCCCCCCTCAGGTCTGACCACCACTGTCTTGTAGAATCAGAGGCCCCCTCAGGTCTGACTATCGCTGTACAGTAGAGTCAGAGCTCAGAGGCCCCCTCAGGTCTGAGTCTGACCACCACTGTCCTGTAGAGTCAGAGGCCCACTTAGGTCTGACCATCGCTGTCCCATAGAGTCAGAGCCCAGAAGATCCCTCGGGTCTGACCATCGCTGTCCCATAGAGTCAGAGCCCAAAGGCCCTCTCAGGTCTGACCATCGCTGTCCCATAGAGTCAGAGCCCAAAGGCCCTCTCAGGTCTGACCATCACTGTCCCATAGAGTCAGAGCCCAAAGGCCCTCTCAGGTCTAACCATCCCTGTCCCATTACCTGCCTGAAATCAGACTGATAGCACGCTGTCTTCCAGTTCCTGGGGCAGCATAGCAGGATTGGGCAATGGAGCCCTGCAGTTCAGTGTATGCAAACTGATACATCAAATAAAAAGTCACCATTTAAGACAGAATGCTCAGATTCTAGTGTGACCGGTTCTCGTAAAGATCTATAAGTAAATGGTAACCTTGTGGAGCTTCGTAATGGTCTTTAGTAGTCTACGCATTTTGCGGATGTCTGTGAAACGCGTAGTCTACACATGACAGTTACAAGGTAATAGCCGGGTTTGCAATGGCATTTTGAAAACACAAAGTGGATTTATATTCTTGGTGGGTATTGAGGATTATATTTAAGTGAAAGTTCTTGTTCTCGGAGTTCAGCTTTGGTGTACGAATGATGGGAGGACTTGTGATTCATGGCATGAGAAAAGGTCAGAGGATGTTCTAGAATGAGCGGAATCTTCCGGTAATGATCAGGGAGATGAAATGAAACGTCGGCGTTTCGCCTTGTCACCCCCCCCCCCCCCCACCTCCTTCTTGCAGCATATGAGGTCACCCTGATGATGTCATTCTCGGTGCAGTATAACGCACAGGGGGTGTCACATGACATCGATCAGGTTTCATTGCAGATCTTCTCCGTAGATCCTCCGTCACCTTCATAGGAGTCGTCAGATTTACATCTGATCACACAGGTCATCCCTAAGCCGAATTCCCGAATTGTGTAATCGCTTCCTGGGGTGATCTGGAGGGAGACCCGTCAGTGGGCTGCTAATACTAGAAAGCTAGAAAAAAGATTTAGAGATATTATATTGCAGCTAGATTCAGCAGGCTTTTCACAGTGCTTCTAGGAATGTCTTCTTGTCACAGGATCAGGTGTTGCTGTGCAGCCTCCCTCTCTGGGTACTGCACAGGTACAGTTTGTCGCTATCCTTGGATTCAGCACTATTCAGGATACATTGTTGCGATTATATGCTGTAGAGATCACTGCACCTTAGGGATGCGTTCACACAAAGTCGCACGTTTTCCCCCCCCGACCTGCACAGATACGGCACCGCCCTTTAGCAGACGCGGGGCGGTGCCATTTAATGCACAGGCGACCCATTCATTTCGATGGGCTGCCGTACGCACGACTAATGCTGCGTACACGCGATCGAAAATTCGGCCAACAAAAGACCGTTGAGAGCTTTTGGTCGGAAAATGCGATCGTGTGTATGCTCCATCGGACTTTCGGCCTGCAAAATTTTGGCCAGCAAAAGATTGAGAGCAGGTACTCAATTTTTCGGTTGGAAAAAGTTCCTACCCGAAAATGCGTTCGTGTGTATGCAATTCCGACACGCAAAAGCTCACGCATGCTCAGATTCAACTACGAGACGGAAGCTGATGGCTATTGAACTTCCTGTTTCTAGTCCCGTTGTACGTGTTGTACATCACCGCGTTCCTGACAGTCGGAATTAGGTGTGACCGTGTGTATGCAAGACAGCTTGAGTGAAATCCCGTCGGAATTCTGTCGGGAAAACCATCAGAGTTTTTTCCAACCAAAATTCCGATCGTGTGTATGTGGCATAACAGGTTTGCTTCTAAGGCCGCGTACACACGGGCGGACTGTCTGACGGACTTGGTCCGCTGAAACGTGTTTCAGCGGACAGTCCGCTCGTGTGTGGGCTTCAGCGGACTTTTTCAGCGGACAGTCTGGCGGACTAAGTCTTTCGGAATTTCCGTAATATTGTCCGTCCAACTTTGGTTTCAGCGGACAGTCCGCTCGTGTGTAGGCAAGTTCGACGGACTAAGTATGGCGCATGCTCAGAAAGGATTTACACGGCGAAAGGTTGCATTGCAGTGTATTGGACGTCGTATTTCTAGTCCCGTCGTACGTGCCGTACACGTCATCGCGCAAGTTTTCGGCGGACTGTCTGTTCATCGTGTGTGGTCAAGTCCGTTCATTCGAAAGTAGGACGGACTGTCTGTCGGATTGTCTGACGGACTTAGTTGGACGGACAATCCTCTCGTGTGTACGCGGCCTAAGATTGCCCTGTATTTGTCTCCATCCATCTTCCCATCAACTCTGACCAGCTTCTCTGTCCCTGCTGAAGAAAAGCATCCCCACAACATGATGCTGCCACCACCATGTTTCACGGTGGGGATGGTGTGTTCAGGATGATGTGCAGTGTTTTCTGCCACACATAATGTTTTGCTTTCAGGCCAAAATGTTCAATTTTGGTCTCATCTGACCAGAGCACCTTCTTCTACATGTTTGCTGTGTCCTCCACATGGCTTCTCACAAACTGCAAATGGGACTTCTTATGGCTTTTTTCCAACAATGTCTTTCTTCTTGTCACTCTTCCATAAAGGTCAGATTTGTGGAGAGACGACTAATAGTTGTCCTGTGGACAGATTCTCCCCCCTGAGCTGTGGATCTCTGCAGCTCCTCCAGAGTTACCATGGGCCTCTTGGCTCTTCTCTGATGAATGCTCTCCTTGCCCGGCCGGTCAGTTTAGGTGGACGGCCATGTCTTGGTGGGTTTGCAGTTGTGCCATACTCTTTCCTTTTTTTGATGATGGATTGAACAGAGCTGCGTGAGATGTTCAAAGCTTGGGGTCATTTTTTATAACCTAACCCTGCTTTATACTTCTCCAAAACTTCTTCCCTGACCTGTCTGGTGTGTTCCTTGGCCTTCATGATGCTGTTTGTTCACTAAGGTTCTCTAACAAACTTCTGAGGGCTTCACGGAACAGCTGTATTTATACTGAGATTGAATTACACAGGGGGACTCTATTTACTAATTAGGTGACTTCTGAAGGCAATTGGTTCCACTAGATTTTAGTTAGGGGTATCAGAGTAAAGGGGGCTGAATACAAATGCCCCCCCCCCCCCCCAGACTTTTCACATATTTAGTTGTAAAAAAAAAAAAAAATTGAAACCCATTTATAATTTTCCTTCCAATTCACAATTATGTGCCGTTTTGTGTTGGTCTATCACATAAAGCGCTGCGCAAACTGTTGGCGCTATATAAATCCTGAATAATAATAATAATAATAAAATCCCCAAAAAAACATTTACGTTTTTGGTTGTAACATGACAAAATGTGTAAAATTTCAAGGGATATGAATACTTTTTTAAGGCGCTGTACAAAAAACGATTTTTTTTGTAAAATGTGAACGATGATGTTACGCTGATTAAATAGATAGGAAACTTGTTACGCTTTAAAATTGCGCACGCCTGTGGAACAGTGACAAATGCTGTAAGTTTTACTATCCATAGGCAATGCTTTAGAAGCCTTTACAGGTTACTACTTTAGATGTAAAGAGGAGGTCTAGTGTTAGAATTACTGCCCATGATCTGACATTCGCAGTGTGTGGGGCGATCGCTGTTTGCGTGCATGCGTGCTTTTGAACGTGAGCATGGGGGGGACAGATGCACTTTAAATTTTTATTTTTAAATATTATTTATATTTTTTTTTGTTTTGGTTTTTACACTGTTGCTTTAATTTTTTTTTTTTTTTAATCACTTTTTTTGCTGTCGTAAGGAATGTAAAGATCCTCCTGACAGCAATAGGCAGAGACAGGTCCTTTTTATGGAGAGATCCAAATCCCTCCTCTGCCCTTAAAAGCATTCAAAACACCAACATCAGTGTTTTTGAACGCTTTTGTTTTTTTTTAAATGGCGCCGTTGACATCCGCGGGAAACCTGAAGTAATGTCAGGTCATCGCTTTCGGGCTACTATAGCCGAGAGCCGATCAAAGCCAATCCCAGAATTGTTCGGTTGTCGCTCGGCAGCTGCAGGCATCATCCCAGTATAACCACCTGAAGTCCAGTGTTGTACCCATCATCCTGGTATAAGCACCTGAAGTCCAGCAACGTACCCATCATCCCGGGATGACCACCCAAAGTCCATCAATGTACCCATCATCCCAGGGTGACCACCCAGAGTCCAGCAATGTACCCATCATCCCAGGGTGACCACCAAGTCCAGCGACATACCCATCATCCTGGTATAACCACCCAAAGTCCAGCAACGCACCCATCATCTCAGTATAACTACCTAAAGTCCAGCAACATACCCATCATGCTGGTGTAACCACCCGAAGTCCAGCAGCGTACCCATCATCCCGGTATAACCACCTGAAGTCCAGCGATGTACCCATCTTCCCTGGATAACCACCCAAAGATCAGTGACGTACCCATCATCCATGTATAACCACCCAAATTCCAGCGACGTACCCATCATCCCGGTAAAACCACCTAAAGTCTAGCGACATACCCATCATCCCGATATAACCACCTAAAGTCCAGCAACATACCCATAATCCCGGTATAATCACCTAAAGTCCAATGACGTACCCATCATTCCGGTATAACCACCTGAAGTCCAGCAACGTACCCATCATCCCGGTGTAACCACCCAAAGTCCAGCAACATACCCGTTATCCCAGTTTAACCACCCAAAGTCCAGCAATGTACCCACCATCCCGATGTAACCACCTGAAGTCAAGCGGCATACCCATCATACCGGTATAAACACAAAAAGTCCAGCAATGTACCCATCATTCCGGTATAACCACCCAAAGTCCAGCAACGTACCCATCATCCTGTTATAACAACCTGAATTCCAGCAACATACCCATCATCCCGGTATAACTACTCAAAGTCCAGCAATGTACCCATCATCCCGATTTAACCACCTGAAGTCCAGCGACGTACCCATCATCTCGGTATAACTACCTAAAATCCAACAACATACCCATCATTCTGGCGTAACCACCATAAGTCCAGCGGTGTACCCATCATCCCGGTATAACCATCTGAAGCCGAGTGACATTACGGTAGTGGCTACTGTGCATTGCAGCAAGCTGCATTATGTAAAAATATATTCACTTTTTTTGATACGTTAAGCAGCCCATTCAAATGAAGTGGCTGCCCTAACACTACGCATGTTAACACGCATCATAACACACTGCATCAGTATGAATGAGGTCGTGGACGAACATGGCGGATGACAGCGCTGTACCGCACAACAGGCAACCAAGAGCACATCCAGTTGCCCTATTTGGTTCCCTTGAGCTGTGATCTGGAATGTCATGCAGGAGCCTCCAATCACCAGGGGAAAATGGGATTTCTGCTGACAGCTGTCACAGTTGGTGGAGAATGCGGGCGTGAGAATGGCAGATTGTCATGTCCATGTAAAGGGAGCCTAAGAAGACCCGGAATTAGCCAGCAAGATAGCCATGGGCGGAAGGTAACAACCAGGTTGGAAGCTGGAACTGGTTTACAAGCAGAATATTCCGGTTTGGCTGGAGTACCCCTTTAAGGGCTTATTCAGATCTTGGAGTCTCGCTGTGTTGCTTTGGCATGCATTTTATCACGTGTTATAATACGTTGCATTAAGATTAAGGCATTTCACTTTTAAAACTCCGAAATCTCCAAAAAAATAAATAAAAAAAAGGAGATACGTCATGGATGGCGCCACAACACATTAATGTACACAAGTTAGTATAAGGCGTATGCTACCACGGTGCACCCCTAAATGGGCCCTAAAGGTTATATGAGGCACAACTTTTAGGATCCATTCACATTTTTTATTTTCTGGTCACAGAGGCCTCGCTTTCCACTCTGAAGGAGCTTTAGCTCAGCCCCCCCCCCTCTGTTTTTGGCTGCGTCAAAACATGCGATTGAAAACGCCCCTAAAAAGGTACGCAAGCTTCTTTGACACGTTTGTCGCACATTCAGCAGTCCATTCAAATGACTGAGCGAGAGGAGACTGAGGAAATGCTTCCTCCTGCCTGCGGCAGACTCAGCCTAGGTAAAGTCGATGACTGGAGATCAAGATCTGATTTCTAACGATGAAAGGCGGAGCTTTTATTTCAAAATCCTACTGCTGTATATGGTGACGTGTCAGGAATGTAGTCATACAGCCCCCCGTATGTCGATGGAATTATCTGTATATTCACACACCGCGCTCAGACATACAACGCCTTCTGACTTCATTGTAGTAACGTCTGGCTGTGTGAGGTGGTAATGACGGTGTACCATGGGCGGCCATTGTATGGAATAAATGACGATCGCAAATACCCGGCAGTGGGAAGCAATCATTCAGTTATTTATCTTATAATTGCCCCCCTGCAGTCTGGAGTGTAATGTGGAGGGAACGGCTTACTCGTGACTCACATCAACCCAGCATGGCTGTTCTACTACACAGGAACCACATGGACCAGCATGGCCTTTTTATTACACAGGAACCACATGGACCAGCATGGCCATTCTACTACACAGGAACCACATGGACCAGCATGGCCTTTTTATTACACAGGAACCACATGGACCAGCATGGCCATTCTACTACACAGGAACCACATGGACCAGCATGGCCATTCTACTACACAGGAACCACATGGACCAGCATGGCCATTCTACTACACAGGAACCACATGGACCAGCATGGCCTTTTTATTACACAGGAACCACATGGACCAGCATGGCCATTCTACTACACAGGAACCACATGGACCAGCATGGCTGTTCTACTACACAGGAACCACATGGACCAGCATGGCCATTCTACTACACAGGAACCACATGGACCAGCATGGCTGTTCTACTACACAGGAACCACATGGACCAGCATGGCTGTTCTACTACACAGGAACCACATGGACCAGCATGGCCGTTCTACTACACAGGAACCACATGGACCAGAATGGCTGTTCTACTACACAGGAACCACATGGACCAGAATGGCTGTTCTACTACACAGGAACCACATGGACCAGCATGACCTTTCTACTACACAGGAACCACATGGACCAGCATGGCCTTTTTATTACACAGGAACCACATGAGTCAGCATGGCTGTTCTACTACACAGGAACCACATGGACCAGCATGGCCTTTTTATTACACAGGAACCACATGAGTCAGCATGGCTGTTCTACTACACAGGAACCACATGGACCAGCATGGCCGTGCCACTACACATGAACCACATGGACCAACATGGCTGTTCTACTACACAGGAACCACATGGACAAGCATGACCTTTTTATTACACAGGAACCACATGAGTCAGCATGGCCATTCTACTACACAGGAACCACATGGACCAGCATGGCCGTGCCACTACACATGAACCACATGGACCAACATGGCTGTTCTACTACACAGGAACCACATGGACAAGCATGGCTGTTCTACTACACAGGAACCACATGAACCAGCATGGCCTTTCTACTACACAGGAACCACATGGACAAGCATGGCCTTTCTACTACACAGGAACCACATGGACAAGCATGGCCTTTCTACTACACAGGAACCACATGGACAAGCATGGCCTTTCTACTACACAGGAACCACACGAATCAGCATGGCCTTTCTACTATAAAGGAACCACATGGACAAGCATGGCTGTTCTACTACACAGGAACCACACGAATCAGCATGGCCTTTCTACTATACAGGAATCATATGGACCAGCATGGCTGTTCTACTACACAGGAACCACATGGACCAGCATAGCCGTTCTACTACACAGGAACCACATGAGTCAGCATGGCCTTTCTACTATACAGGAACCATATGGACCAGCATGGCTGTTCTACTACACAGGAACCACATGGACCAGCATGGCCATTCTACTACACAGGAACCACATGGACCAGCATGGCCATTCTTCTACACAGAAACCACATGGACCAGTATGGCCGTTCTTCTACATAGGAAACACAGGGGCAACATGGCTGTTCTCCTACACAGGAACCAGGTGATGAGATGTGCAGAATAGTTTGTGATGTATGTGGTGGCGTCTATGCGGAGTTTGTACGCTCCAGTCACCACACACCTTCTCATTATTTCCTGCAGTATACTGGGGGATGGGGCTGATATCAGTTCACATTACATCTTCCTGACCGATATCCTGGAAAGATTATATATGATATAGATAGATCCTTCTATCATTGCCAACGTCTTATCATCTGTCTATCTATCTATCTATCTATCTATCTATCTATCTATCTATCTATCTATCTATCTATCTATCTATCTATCTATCTATCTATTTCTCAGTTGGTTATCTATCTATCCATTTATTTATCTGTCAGTTATTTATCTATCTCTCTACACTATATTACCAATTATTGGGACGCCTGGCTTTACACGCACATGAACTTAACTGGCATCCCAGTCTTAGTCTGTAGGGTTCAATATTGAGTTGGCCCACCCTTTACAGCTATAACAGCTTCAACTCTTCTGGGAAGGCCGTCCACAAGGTTTAGGAGTGTCTATGGGAGTGTTTGACCATTCTTCCAGAAGTGCATTTGTGAGGTCAGGCTCTGATGTTGGATGAGAAGGCCTGGCTCGCAGTCTCCGCTCTAATTCATCCCAAAGGTGTTTTATCGGGTTGAGGTCAAGAAAGCAAGGTCCATTAAGACATGGATGAGCGAGTTTGGGTGAAAGAACTTGACTGGCCTGCACAGAGTCCTGACCTCAACCCGATACAACACCTTTGGGATGAATTAGAGTGGAGACTGCGACTCTCTCTCCTTATCTCTCTTTCTCCTCTCTTTCTCTCTCTCTCCTTCTCTCCTCTCTCTCCTTCTCTCTCTCTCCTTCTCTCCTCTCTCTTTCTCTCTCTCTCCTTCTCTCTCTCTCCTTCTCTCCTCTCTCTTTCTCTCTCTCTCCTTCTCTCTCCTCTCTTCTCTCTCCTTCTCTCCTCTCTCTTTCTCTCTCTCTCCTTCTCTCTCCTCTCTTCTCTCTCCTTCTCCCTCTCTCTCCCTCTCTCTCTCTCCTTCTCTACCTCTCCTTCTCTCTCTCCCCCCTTCTCTCTCTCTCTCTCCCCTTCTCTCTCTTTCATTCCTTCTCCCTTTCTCTCTCTCTCTCCTCTGTCTCTGTCTCTCTCTCCTCTCTCTTTCTCCTTCTCTCCTCTCTCCCCTTCTCTCTCTTTCTCTCCCTCTCTCTCGCTCTCTCTTTCATTCCTTCTCTCTTTCTATCTCTCCTTCTCTCTCTCTCTCCTTCTCTCTTTCTCTATCTCTCTCCTTCTCTCCTCTCTCCTTCTCTCCTCTCTCCCCTTCTCTCTCTCTCTCTCCTTCTATCCTCTCTCTCCTTCTCTCTCTCTCTCTCCCTCCTCTCTCCCCCTCTTTCTCTCTCTCTCTCTCCTTCTCTCTCTCCTTCTCTCTCCTCTCTCTCCTTCTCTCTTTCTCCTTCTCTCTCCCCCCTCTCTCTTTTCTCCTTCTCTCTCTTTCTCTCTCTTCTCCTTCTCTCTCTCTCTTTCTCCCTCCTTCTCTCTCCTCTCTCTCTCCCCTTCTCTCTCTTTCTCTCCCTCACTCTCCTCTCTCTCTTTCATTCCTTCTCCCTTTCTCTCTTTTTATCTCTCTCTCTCCTTGTCTCCTCTCTCTCTCTCTCTCTCCTTCTCTCTCTCTCTCTCTCTCCTCTCTCGCGCTTTCTCTCTCTCCCCTCTCCCCTTCTCTCTCTCTCTCCTTCTCTCTCTTTCTCTCTCTCCCTCTCCCTCTCCCTCTCGCTCTCTCTTTCTTTCCTTCTCCCTTTCTCTCTCTCTCTCTCTTTCTTTCTCTCTCTCTCTCCTTCTCTCTCTTTCTCTCCTCTCTCCCCCCTCTCTCTCTCTTTCTCTCCCTCTCTCTCTCCCTCCCTCTCTCTCCTTCTCTCTCTCTCCCTCTTTCTCTCTCTCTGTCTCTCCCCCCTCTCTCTCCTCTCTCCCCCTCTCTCTCCCCCCTCTCTCCTCTCTCTCTCTCTTTCTCCTCTCTCCTTCTCTCCCTCTCTCTCCCTCTCTCCTCTCTCTCTCTCTCTCCTTCAAATTCAAATAAGCTTTATTGGCAGGACCAAATACATGTTAGCATTGCCTTCTCTCTCTCTCCTCTCTCTCTCTTTCTCTCCTCTCTCCCCTTCTCTCTCTCCTTCTCTCTCTTTCTCTCCTCTCTCTCTTCTCTGTTTCTCCTCTCTCTGTCTCTCCTGTGATCTCTCCGGTGAACATGGCTGATTTGGTGATGAATTCTTTCTGTGGCTCCTCCAGATGTCTTGAAGGTCAGAGGATGGTCAGGAGATGAGTAGGCCTCCTCTCGGTGAAATCCTAGCCTGTGCTGGCGGTGTAATCACCGCCATTGTCTCATACAATCACTTTAAGAGAAGAAAGGTAAAGGAAAGTATAATTGGAGGTCAGGCAGGTCCTGGTTCCTGGAGGGACCGTCATTCCAGAGAAGATTAATGGCAGTCAGCCCATAAGAAGCCCCTTGCGGGTGTTCCGGGGGCCCGGCGCTGTTGCGGGGTTGTCAGGAATATAATAATCAGGGGCTCTCGGGGGTCAGCGGCGTGGGTTTGGGGTAATGACGATTAATTGTCGCACTCTATGTATTGGTGGTTTGTGATTTAAACCGTTGGGGGGGGGGTGGGTGGGTGGTTATACGTCTCCGTGTCAAATGACAGGCCGCGGTGGCGCGCTCCTTGGGAGGACGCGCCGCACAACAGAGGTCGGGGGAGGGGGGAGTTCAATAAAGGTGTTCCTCTAATTAATTGAACGTCATGCTCTAATAGGAGATCCGGTGAAATGAATTCTGCCCTCTCCTTTCTATCGTAGACGGACCCTGAGTTACGAAGCGGAAAATTAATGTGACTATCCACAACCCGCCGCGGTGAAACTTCACAAAGCGAGCGCCATTATCGCCGCGTATCGCGCTCTGCCTGCGTCTGCTAGGAGGAAAAACATTTAAATTACTGATGAAAATGAAGTGAATGGGATGCAGCAAAGTACAGCGGGAGGGAAGGGAGGAAAAGGTTACACTCCTGCATTTGTTACAGAACCCAAGACATAAAGGCCGGCACTTCCCCTGATTCCCCCCCAGAAGGACAGCACCATCTTTGTTCAGGCATCATCCATCTACTTCAATCATTCCCAGCACTGTCTTGCACTGATAGTTATATTGTAAAGCGTTGTGAAAACTTTTGGCGCTAAATAAATCCTGTTTAATAATAATGGGCATCTTAAATTGCTACATTCATTGGAAAATATTGCAGCTAGCATGCGTGCCTGGATCTGACCTAGGAGAAATGGGGCAGTGCTAGGAGAAATGATACTGAAAAGGAACACGCTGACAGGAGGAGAGAGCAGAGGGATGACCTTATCAGTCCTCTACTGCTCCATCACTGTTCAATCACAGCCTGGGAGGCGGGACACACACTGCACATGCCTAAGTCAGGTCAGCAGCCTGCTGTCTAGTAAGGCTGTGAGTGGACAATACTGATAATCCAGTGGCAGTTATTTCTCAGATGTGTAGAGCATACAGGATGCAAGGGTCAGGAGTGCATAACACAGAGTTGCAGGGGTCAGGAGTGCATAACACAGAGTTGCAGGGGTCAGGAGTGCATAACACAGAGTTGCAGGGGTCAGGAGTGCATAACACAGAGTTGCAGGGGTCAGGAGTGCATAGGACAGAGTACAGGGGTCAAGAGTGTATACCATACAGAGTACAGGGGTCAAGAGTGTATACCATACAGAGTACAGGGGTCAAGAGTGTATACCATACAGAGTACAGGGGTCAAGATTGTATAACACAGAGTACAGGGTTCAGGAGTGTATACCATACAGAGTACAGGGTTCAGGAGTGTATACCATACAGAGTACAGGGGTCAAGATTGTATAACACAGAGTACAGGGTTCAGGAGTGTATACCATACAGAGTACAGGGGTCAGGAATGTATACCATACAGAGTACAGGGGTCAGGAATGTATACCATACAGAGTACAGGGTTCAGGAATGTATAACACAGAGTACAGGGTTCAGGAGTGTATACCATACAGAGTACAGGGGTCAGGAATGTATACCATACAGAGTACAGGGGTCAGGAATGTATACCATACAGAGTACAGGGTTCAGGAATGTATAACACAGAGTACAGGGTTCAGGAGTGTATACCATACAGAGTACAGGGGTCAGGAATGTATACCATACAGAGTACAGGGTTCAGGAATGTATAACACAGAGTACAGGGTTCAGGAGTGTATACCATACAGAGTACAGGGGTCAGGAATGTATACCATACAGAGTACAGGGGTCAGCAATGTATACCATACAGAGTACAGGGTTCAGGAATGTATACCATACAGAGTACAGGGGTCAGGATTGTATAACACAGAGTACAGGGTTCAGGAGTGTATACCATACAGAGTACAGGGGTCAGGAATGTATACCATACAGAGTACAGGGGTCAGGATTGTATAACACAGAGTACAGGGTTCAGGAGTGTATACCATACAGAGTACAGGGGTCAGGAATGTATACCATTCAGAGTACAGTGGTCAGGAATGTATACCATACAGAGTACAGCGGTCAGGAGTGTATGCCATACAGAGTACAGGGGTCAGGAATGTATACCATACAGAGTACAGGGTTCAGGAATGTATAACAGAGTACAGGGTTCAGGAGTGTATACCATACAGAGTACAGGGGTCAGGAATGTATAACAGAGTACAGGGTTCAGGAGTGTATACCATACAGAGTACAGGGATCAGGAATGTATACCATACAGAGTACAGGGGTCAGCAATGTATACCATACAGAGTACAGGGTTCAGGAATGTATACCATACAGAGTACAGGGGTCAGGATTGTATAACACAGAGTACAGGGTTCAGGAGTGTATACCATACAGAGTACAGGGGTCAGGAATGTATACCATACAGAGTACAGGGGTCAGGAATGTATACCATACAGAGTACAGGGTTCAGGAATGTATAACACAGAGTACAGGGTTCAGGAGTGTATACCATACAGAGTACAGGGGTCAGGAATGTATACCATACAGAGTACAGGGTTCAGGAATGTATAACACAGAGTACAGGGTTCAGGAGTGTATACCATACAGAGTACAGGGGTCAGGAATGTATACCATACAGAGTACAGGGGTCAGCAATGTATACCATACAGAGTACAGGGTTCAGGAATGTATACCATACAGAGTACAGGGGTCAGGATTGTATAACACAGAGTACAGGGTTCAGGAGTGTATACCATACAGAGTACAGGGGTCAGGAATGTATACATGTATACCATACAGAGTACAGGGGTCAGGATTGTATAACACAGAGTACAGGGTTCAGGAGTGTATACCATACAGAGTACAGGGGTCAGGGATGTATACCATACAGAGTACAGGGGTCAGGAATGTATACCATTCAGAGTACAGTGGTCAGGAATGTATACCATACAGAGTACAGCGGTCAGGAGTGTATGCCATACAGAGTACAGGGGTCAGGAATGTATACCATACAGAGTACAGGGTTCAGGAATGTATAACAGAGTACAGGGTTCAGGAGTGTATACCATACAGAGTACAGGGGTCAGGAATGTATAACAGAGTACAGGGTTCAGGAGTGTATACCATACAGAGTACAGGGATCAGGAATGTATAACACAGAGTACAGGGTTCAGGAGTGTATACCATACAGAGTACAGGGGTCAGGAATGTTTACCATTCAGAGTACAGTGGTCAGGAGTGTATACCATACAGAGTACAGGGGTCAGGAATGTATACCATTCAGAGTACAGTGGTCAGAAATGTATACCATACAGAGTACAGGGTTCAGGAGTGTATACCATACAGAGTACAGGGTTCAGGAATGTATAACACAGAGTACAGGGTTCAGGAGTGTATACCATACAGAGTACAGGGGTCAGGATTGTATAACACAGAGTACAGGGTTCAGGAGTGTATACCATACAGAGTACAGGGGTCAGGAATGTATAACACAGAGTACAGGGGTCAGGAATGTATACCATTCAGAGTACAGTGGTCAGGAATGTATACCATACAGAGTACAGGGGTCAGGAATGTATACCATACAGAGTACAGGGGTCAGGAGTGTATACCATACAGAGTACAGGGGTCAGGGATGTATACCATACAGAGTACAGGGGTCAGGAATGTATACCATACAGAGTACAGGGGTCAGTGATGTATACCATACAGAGTACAGGGGTCAGGAATGTATACCATACAGAGTACAGGGGTCAGGAATGTATACCATTCAGAGTACAGGGGTCAGGAATGTATACCATTCAGAGTACAGGGGTCAGGAATGTATACCATTCAGAGTACAGGGTTCAGGAGTGTATACCATACAGAGTACAGGGTTCAGGAGTGTATACCATACAGAGTACAGGGGTCAGTGATGTATACCATACAGAGTACAGGGGCCAGGAATGTATACCATACAGAGTATAGGGGTCAGGAATGTATACCATACAGAGGACAGGGGTCAGGAATGTATACCATACAGAGTACAGGGGTCAGGAATGTATACCATACAGAGGACAGGGGTCAGGAATCTATACCATACAGAGTACAGGGGTCAGGGATATATACCATACAGAGTACAGGGGTCAGGGTGTGTAACATAAAAAGTGTAAAGGTTAGGAGTATGTTATGTACATTGTGCAGGGGTCAAATGTGTATATCACAAAGTGCAGGGGTCAGGAGTAAATAACACATGGAGTGCAGGGGTCAGGAGCGTGTATTGTACAAAGTACAGGGGTCAGGAGTATGTATTGTACAGAGTGAAGCAGCCAGGAGTGTGTATCTTACAAAGTGCAGGGGCAAGGAGTGTGTATCATAAAAGTGCAGAGTTCAGGAGTGGGTATCATACAAAGTGCAGGGGTCAGGGAATTGTATTTTACTAAAATGCAGGGGTCAGGTGTGTGTAACATAGAGATTGCAGGAGTCAGGAATATGCAATGTACATGAACATGTAATGTGGTTAGATGTGTATAGAAACAATTTGCATGGGTCAGGAGTGCATAAAGCATGGCATACATGGGTCCGGAGTGTATCCTACAAGTTGAAGGGGTCAGGAATGTGGAATATAGAGAGTGCAGGGGTCCAATGTATATATAGCATACAAGATGCAGAGGTCAGGAGGGCAAAATTAAGTACAGGGGTCAAGAGTCTGTAATGTACAAAGTGAAGGGGTCAAGAGTGTGTTTCATACAAAGTGCAGGGATTAGTAGTATGCATTATACAAATTGTAGGGGTTAAGTTTGTAGTGCAGAGTACAGTGGGTTAAGAGTGTGTAAAGTACAAAGTGCAGGGGTCAGGAGTGTGTATCATACAATGTGCAGGGGGTTAGTAGTATGCATTATAGAAATTGTTGGGGTTACGTTTGTTTAAAGTTCCTCTGGATCAATTGTGGGTATAGGATTGGGTATATAATATGATGTTTCTTTTTTATGGTTGAACTAGATGGACTTGTGTCTTTTGAAGATTGTGCACAGTTCAAAGTGCAGGGGGTTACGAGTGTGTAAAGTACAAAGTGCAGGGGTCAGGAGTGTGTATTGTACAAGATGCAGAGGTCAGGAGGGCATAATGAAGTACAGGGGTCAAGAGTGTGTAACATACAAAATTCAGGGGTCAAGAGTGTGTATCATACAAAGTGCAGGGGTTAGTAGCATGTATCAAACAAAGTGCAGGGGTTATGATTGTGTAAAGTAAAAAGTGCAGGTGTTAGTAGCATGCATCAAACAAAGTGCAGGGGTTATGATTGTGTAAAGTACAAAGTGCAGGGGTTAGGATTGTGTAAAGTAAAAAGTGTAGGGGTCAGGAGTATGTAACGTACAGAGTGCAGAGGTTAGGAGTATGTAATGCACAGTGGGGTTATTTACTAAAGGCAAATCCACTTTGCACTTGGAATTGAAGTCGCTGTAGATCCGAGGGGGACATGCATGGAAAATAAAACTTTGTCCGATCGGAATTCTCTACACATGATCGGACAAAGTCCGATCGGATCATGTTGTCAGAAAATTTTATAGACAAGTTGGAAAACTTTGTCGGTCGGATACTCTGATGGAAACAGTCTGATGGAGCCCACACACGGTCGGATTGTGCGACAACACGGTCCGATCGGACATTGTCCATCGGAATATCCGACCGTGTGTACAAGGGCTTAGACATAAAGGGACAATAAGCCTTAAATAAAGTTGCTCATAACTTAAACAATTGGATATAAGTTTGCACACCTATACAAAAAAAATGAAATATTTACCGCCGACGTCACTTTCCAGCGCGGCCGATTGTTCTTTGTTGCCATTTTAGGCTAAAGGAGGCTTAAAAAGCGACAGCTGGCAGTATTAGCCTCTGTGGGATTACCGGACGGGACGGTGGCTGGGTGTTGGGAGAAAATAGATTTACACAATTCAATTTGAAGTATCTTCGGGTCCTGATGGGTTCCTGGAACCTGCCCCCGTTTATCCGCGCGTTGTCACCAAATGCCGTTATAGATATTGAAATACGATTCGTAAAAATAGACGCAGTGAACGCGCTGTGCTGCGCCGTACCTGATGTGTTATCGGAGGGTTATGTTCTCTTTCACGGAATTGTCACAAAGGTTGTACCGGCGGGGCGCTTCTCGTGAGCGCGGCGTTGCGTTACAGCTCGGTCGCAGTTCTGAGGGTGCAGATGGAGCGTGCCCCCCGGGAAATAAGACAGCAATGCATATATTTATTGGACGTTAGAAAGTCTTCTTTTAGCGCCAGTAGGATGATGACATCAGTCTGCTGCAGGCAGGAGGAAGCTTTTCCTTAGTCTCCTCTTCCTCATCGATCAGACTGAAGCATTGTCATTTAGTAGCAAGTCACAAGGTGAGACGCTGCAGAAGGGGGGTGTGGCAATCATTTTGCATCTGTAATTTTTAGTAAAATGAAATATGGCAACCTGTGGGCATTCTGTACCCAAGTATCTCACCAAAACTGAAAAAGTTTGTTGCAGGGGATGCCCAAAATTTGACTTCTGGGAAAATCAGTGAGCCAATCACTGCTTTCCAAGCAGGAAATTACATCTCTGGGGACATCGTACCGTCCCTAGACATGTCATTTCCTGCTTGGAAAGCAGTGATTGGCTCATTGATTTTCCCAGAAGTCAAATTGTGGGTATCGCCTGTAACAAACGTTTCTTTTTTTGGTGAGATACTCCCAAAGTGTTTATAACATCTAAGGGGATTCAGTCTTTCAATGGGGACATATGTTCTGGTGACAACTAAGAGAGGATTTCCCTCACCCTGGAGAGATTTTGTCTCACTTCTTGTGTCTACAGGACGGGGAATGAAGGGGAAAAAATCTGGATGGGGTTTTAACCATTCCCAAAGTATCTATATTTCAAATCTGAATTCCAGGATAACAAATATCATTCTAAATACATTTGTTATGTATTCATCCTGAATCCTGGTGAGCTTTATGTATTTCTCTCCTTGTGCAGGGTGACTGGTCTGGTGACTGGTCTGGTCTCCGCCCCCTCCTGTAGTTTTCTGCAGGAAGCCTGTGGTGGGTGGAGCCTTTTGGACCCCTCCCATGGTGCTGCACTCTGCAAATCCATTGTGTATTTCTTCCTGATGTGTGCAGTCATCCAGCATGAGACTTCCTGTAATAAAGACCGCTCACTGCTGCCCGCTCTCCTTGGGCAGGGTGTCTGGTCTTGCTTCCGCCCCACTGCTGTCATTGTCTGCATGCAGCCTGTAGTGGGTGCAGCCTGTAGTGGGTGGAGCCTTCTGGGCCCCTCCCACAATTCTGCTTTTTGCACAGGCTATGTACAGCACAGTGATGATGTCACTGCTACTTTTACAAGGTAATATCTGGGTACGCAAAAGCATTTAGTGCACACAAAGTGGATTGATCCCCTTTGTAGTTATTCAGGAATATGTTTGAATACATTTTTTTTGTCCCTGGAGGTCAGCTTTAACCACTTGCCGACCGGGCCATAGCCAGAAGACGGCTACACCGCGGTCAGCAGGTTGTTCTGGGTGGGCATCCATGGACATCCACCCGGAATCTTGCTCTCGCATGACCCCCCCGGGGCACGCTCCCGCAAACATCCGTGACCGCCGGGTCCGGAAGACCCGGTGCATCACAGATTGCGGTAAACAGCCGCTGGTAGCGCTCGTTTACCATGTGATCGCTCCGTCAAATGACGGAGCGATCACTTGTAAACAAACCGGCGTCATGTCATGACGCCGGTTCCTCCCTCCCCTCTCTTTACCTCTCTGTACAGTGAGAGGGGAGAGGGGGAGAGATGGCAGCAGCGCTGTGGGCTGGATGTGTAGTGCCCACAGCGCTGCTCTGTGCCAATAATCTGCAATACTCTTCCCATACTGTTCCAATAATCTGCAACACTGTGCAATACTCTGCAACACTGCAATACTCGCCAATACTCGCCAATATTTGCCAATACTCTGCAATAAATTTTAACAGAAACAAAGAATTTTATTTTATTTTTTACAGAATTTTCTGTCTTTTTTGATTCATAGCGCAAAAAATAAAAAACCCAGCAGTTTTTAAATACCACCAAAATAAAGCTCTATTTGTTTGAAAAAAAGGACAAAAATTTCATATGGGTACAGTGTTGCATGACTGAGTAATTGTCATTCAAAATGTGAGAGCGCCGAAAGCTGAAAATTGGTCTGGTTAGGAAGGGGGTTTAAGTTGAAGCTTAGGTATGGATATTTTTGCAAAGTTACATTGGTCCAAGTTGGAGCAATCTAAGTATAGATATTCCATTCCATAGTCCTGACCTCAGCCTGATAGAATGATGGGATGAATTAGAGCGGAGACTGCGAGCCAGGCCTTATCATCCAACATCAGTGTCTAACCTCACAGACGTGCTTCTGGAAGAATGGTGAAACGTTCCCATAGACGCACTCCTAAACCTTGTGCAGATCCTTCCCAGAAGAGGTGAAGCTGTTATAGCTGTAAAGGGTGGGCCAACTCAATATAGAACCCTACTGACTAAGACTGGGATGCCATTTAAGTTCATGTGCATGTAAAGGCAGGTGTCCCAATACTTTTGACAATATAGCGTACATGTATGTGATTTTGCCTGCTTGTGCCGACCTGCTGCAGTATATGTACTGTGGCTGGTTGGCACGTGGTAAATAGTGCCTGTGCCAGGCTGACAGCCTCCTGTGTTCAGAATGCAGCAGGGCGGGCACTTGGCACAGGAGGGACGTGGAAGCCAGTGGAGATCACTGGAGTAGTGGGGTCTTCAAGCTTCCCCAGGCATCGGCCAGGTATTGCACATGCATATGTCTATGGCAGTGCCGGGACAAGGTTATCCAGCGCCCAGGGCAAAGATGCCAAACTGCGCCCCCCTTTCCCTTAGGGTTAGGGTGCCCCCTACCCCTGCAAAAAAACATTGCGCCAGGGGCAGCCGTCCCTCCTGCCCACCCCTTGTCCCGGCTCTGGTCTAGTGGACCAAGCTTGATCAATGTAACTATGCAAAGATATCCATACCTAAACTGAAGAAAGATGGCGCCTCCTTCTGGAGAGGAAAGCGTTGTGGTGGGGAGTCCTGTGATCTGGGTGTGCGGTCATACATACCTGGAAGTGTCACAGTGACACATTACTGAAAAAATAAATAATATGAAAAAAAGAAATACATCTGATGACCGGTCAGCTTTAAGCCAATGACCTTTGCATACACATGTTGTATGAAACATATAAAAAGCGATCGATACGGGTGGCTTTTAGCGGTGCAGATAGGAGGGTGTCGCAGGACTGCGTCTGTTGCGCCCCGCCTGCGGCTCGTCTTCTCGTCTTCTGATAGGTGACGAGAGTCGGGGCGGCTATGCATTTGAAAATCAAGGCTCCCGATCGTTGCGGCGTGGGATTAAGAAATCATGGCGATGTGCACAGAGAGGCACCTTTCCCTCTGATGAGAGCAGTGCCTGTGTATTGATCACTGATCGTCTCAGGATATCCATACAGAGAGAGGGGGGGCGACCCTGGGCCCATCAGCCGCAGGGCTATCGATCCGCTCAGCCATTGTGGCTTGTTAAGGCGGCATTAGAAGACCTCCTGACCTCTGCAGTGGACCAGTGGGGTCTGAAGCTGTGGGGGTATTGGAGACATGGGGGGAAGGGAAGGGTGGTGCGTGGGATGGACAGAAGGACGGCAAAGGACAACAGATGTTCGAGAAATGCTCAGCCGCCGCAGCTAGAGCCGTTCACACTTCTCCTCTCACAGCGTTCATCACCTGTCCATCTGTCCATCTAATTATTCTATAATCTACAAATCTCCTCTCCGCGCCTTTCCCCTGATATGTCATTCAGCGCTCCTTCATTTTGTCCTTAATCTGTCCCTCAGTGGGGACCTGTCACCTCTCTTCTTCCCGACTCCCCCGATAATGGATGGCTCTGCCCTCCGCTCCTCTTATCTCTACCTCTACGAGCCTTCCTTTCTCTCTCCTCTCTTTTCCTTTTATTCTCCTTCTCAATGCCATCCCTCTCTACTTTCTCTTCTCCATCCTTCTCTACCTTCTCCTCTCCATCCCTCTCTACCTTCTCTTCTCCATCCCTCTCTACCTTCTCTTCTCCATCCCTCTCTACCTTCTCTTCTCCATCCCTCTCTACCTTCTCTTCTCCATCCCTCTCTACCTTCTCTTCTCCATCCCTTTCTACTTTCTCATCTCCATCCTTCTCTATCTTCTCCTCTCCATCCTTCTCTACCTTCTCCTCCCCATCCTTCTCTACCTTCTCCTCCCCATCCTTCTCTACCTTCTCCTCTCCATCCCTCTGAACCTTCTCTTCTCCATCCCTCTCTACCTTCTCTTCTCCATCCCTCTCTACCTTCTCTTCTCCATCCCTCTCTACCTTCTTCTCCCCATCCTTCTGTACCTTCTCTTCTCCATCCCTTTCTACCTTCTCATCTCCATCCCTCTCTACCTTCTCATCTCCATCCTTATCTACCTTCTCCTCTCCATTCTTGTCTACCTTCTCCTCCCCATCCTTCTCTACCTTCTCCTCTCCATCCCTCTGTACCTTCTCTTCTCCATCCCTCTCTACCTTTTCTTCTCCATCCCTCTCTACCTTCTCTTCTCCATCCCTCTCTACCTTCTCTTCTCCATCCCTCTCTACCTTCTCTTCTCCATCCCTCTCTACCTTCTCCTCCCCATCCTTCTCTACCTTCTCCTCTCCATCCCTCTCTACCTTCTCTTCTCCATCCCTCTCTACCTTCTCTTCTCCATCCCTCTCTACCTTCTCCTCTCCGTCCCTCTCCACCTTCTCCTCTCCATCCCTTTCTACCTTCTCTGCTCTGTCCTGCTCTACCTTCTCTCTCCATCCATCTCTTCCTTCTCCTCCACATCCCTCTCTACCTTCTCCTCCCCATCCCTCTCTACCGTCTCTTCTCTATCCCTCTCTACCTTCTCTCTCCGTTCTTCTCAATCTTCTCCTATCCATCCCTTCGTAATATCTCCTCTCTGTCCCTCTCTACCTTCTCTCTCCGTCCCTCTCTACCTTCTCTCTCCGTCCCTCTCTACCTTCTCCTCCCCATCCTTCTCTACCTTCTCCTCTCCATCTCTCTCTACCTTCTCTTCTCCATCCCTCTCTACCTTCTCTTCTCCATCCCTCTCTACCTTCTCCTCCCCATCCTTCTCTACCTTCTCCTCTCCATCCCTCTCTACCTTCTCTTCTGCATCCCTCTCTACCTTCTCTTCTCCATCCCTCTCTACCTTCTCTTCTCCATCCCTCTCTACCTTCTCCTCCCCATCCTTCTCTACCTTCTCCTCCCCATCCTTCTCTACCTTCTCCTCCCCATCCCTCTCTACCTTCTCTTCTCCATCCCTCTCTACCTTCTCCTCCCCATCCTTCTCTACCTTCTTCTCCCCATCCTTCTCTACCTTCTCCTCCCCATCCTTCTCTACCTTCTCCTCTCCATCCCTCTCTACCTTCTCTTCTCCATCCCTCTCTACCTTCTCCTCCCCATCCTTCTCTACCTTCTCCTCCCCATCCTTCTCTACCTTCTCCTCTCCATTCCTCTCTACCTTCTCTTCTCCATCCCTCTCTACCTTCTCCTCCCCATCCCTCTCTACCTTCTCCTCCCCATCCTTCTCTACCTTCTCCTCCCCATCCTTCTCTACCTTCTCCTCTCCATCCCTCTCTACCTTCTCTTCTCCATCCCTCTCTACCTTCTCATCTCCATCCTTCTCCTCTCCGTCCCTCTCTACCTTCTCCTCCCCACCCCCTCTACCTTCTCTTCTCCACCCCCCCCCCTCTACCTTCTCCACCCCATCCCTCTCTACCTTCTCCTCTCCGTCCCTCTCCACCTTCTCCTCTCCATCCCTTTCTACCTTCTCTGCTCTGTCCTGCTCTACCTTCTCTCTCCATCCATCTCTTCCTTCTCCTCCACATCCCTCTCTACCTTCTCCTCCCCATCCCTCTCTACCGTCTCTTCTCTATCCCTCTCTACCTTCTCTCTCCGTTCTTCTCAATCTTCTCCTATCCATCCCTTCGTAATATCTCCTCTCTGTCCCTCTCTACCTTCTCTCTCCATCCCTCTCTATCTTCTCCTCTCCATTGCTCTCTACCTTCTTTCTCCATCTTTCTCTACCCTCTCCTCTCCGTCCCTTTCTTACTTTCCCACTGTCTTTCCCCCATCTCTTTCTCTCTCTTCTATCTCTATCTTCCTCATCTGACGCTACTCCTGTCTCTTTTGCTCTCTCTCTCTATCCCTCTCTCTGTCTCTCTCCCCCGGTCTCTCTCCCCAAGTCTCTCTCTCTCTCCTCGTCTCTCCCTCTCTCTCTCTCGCTCTCCTCTCCCCCTGTCTCTGTCTCTCCTTCTGTCCCTCTCTCCTAGACTCTGTGTCTCTCTTCCCCAGTCTCTCTCTATCTCTCTCCCCAGGTCTCACCCCGTCTCTCTCCTCTCTCCTCCCTGTCTCTCCCCCCCTCTCTCTGCCTGTCTCTCTCCTCTCCCCTTGTCTCTCAATCTGTCTTGCTCTCCTCTCCCCCTGTCTGTCTTTCTCTCTCTGTCTCTTTCTTTCTCTTTCTCTGTCTCTCTCTTTCTCTGTCTCTCTCTCTCTCGCTCTCTCTTTCTTTCTCTCCCCGTCTCTCTCTCCCTCTGTCTCTCTCTTTCTCTGTCTCTCTCTTTCTCTGTCTCTCTCTTTCTCTGTCTCTCTCTTTCTCTGTCTCTTTCTCTCTCTCGGTCTCTCTGGCCATCTCCCATGCTGTCAGTCTAGGTTGGTGCAGTGCATACATTGCAGAGCTCTGTACACTGGCAGAATGCAGATATGATGTGGAGAGAGGACTCAGCAAGACAAAGGCAGGCGAGGATCGGGCGGACACCCCGCCACCCTCATCCCTCCGCCGGCCTCGCTCCATGGATGTGTGCGGTGTACTATTTGTCATCATCATCCCTCTGGTGATAGAGGGGACGGCCGGTCGCCATTGTCATTGTACTCTGCTGCAAATACATCAGACTAATGCAGAGACAGAGAGGACAAAAGAGACAGTTATATAATATGGAGGGATCTCCTAACTGGATCTTAATATCAGGACAGGATCAGACAGCCTGGGATGTATAATAGAGATGTGACCGGATCTTATTATCAGGACAGAATCAGACAGTCTGGGATCTATAATAGAGAGATGTGATTGGATCTTATTATCAAGACAGGATCAGACAGTCTGGGATCTATAATAGAGAGATGTGATTGGATCTTATTGTCAGGACAGGATCAGGCAGCCTGGGATCTATAATAGAGAGATGTGAGCGGATCTTATTATCGGGACAGGATTAGAAAGCCCAGGATCTATAATAGAGAGATATGACCGGATCTTATTATCGGGACAGGATCAGACAGCGCGGGATCTATAATAGAGAGATGGGATTGGATCTTATCAGGATAGGATCAGACAGCCCAGGATCTATAATAGAGATGTAACCGGATCCTATTATCAGGACAAGATCAGGCAGCCTGGGATGTATAATAGAGATGTGACCGGATCTTATTATCGGGACAGGATTAGAAAGCCCAGGATCTATAATAGAGAGATGTGACCGGATCTTATTATCGGGACAGGATCAGACAGCGTGGGATCTATAATAGAGAGATGTGACCGGATCTTATTATCGGGACAGGATCAGACAGCGTGGGATCTATAATAGAGAGATGTGATTGGATCTTATCAGGATAGGATCAGACAGCCCAGGATCTATAATATAGATGTAACCGGATCCTATTATCAGGACAAGATCAGGCAGCCTGGGATGTATAATAGAGATGTGACCGGATCTTATTATCAGGACAGGATCAGACAGTCTGGGATCTATAATAGAGACATGTGATTGGATCTTATTATCAAGACAGGATCAGACAGTCTGGGATCTATAATAGAGAGATGTGATTAGATCTTATTGTCAGGACAAGATCAGACAGCGTGGGATCTATAATAGAGAGATGTGATTGGATCTTATCAGGATAGGATCAGACAGCCCAGGATCTATAATAGAGATGTGACCGGATCCTATTATCAGGACAAGATCAGGCAGCCTGGGATCTATAATAGAGATGTGACTGGATATAAGGACAGGATCAGACAGCTGAATATCTATAACAAGGAGATGTGACTGGATTCTATTATCAGGACAGGATCAGACAGCTCTAGGATCTATAATGAGATGTGACCATGTAGCGCCCCCTGGCTGAGGAGTCATGGCCAGGTTCTTCCAGCCAGTGACCCACAGTGAAATATGCACCATTGGCACATGACCACAACCCAAGGCCACCCATAAGCCAGTGCCTACTCAACTTTGCAGGAAAGGAGAGACAAAGCCCAATCCCATCCCACCAGATCTATTACAACCAGAGGTTCCTACCACATCTTCACCATCAGGTCTAATCGGGAGCATATAATACTTCCATACTCAAGGCCTTACATTCTCGGAGATCTGGTCCCTAGGCTTAGCCTTCAACATGTAAGAGGACAGCGTTTCAGTAGCCCAAACATCCGAGTCCATTGGATCTATTTGTTCACTCCACTACCAGACTGCCATTTCCCGACCTGAGCTACTAATCCTAGACATACGTAGACCAAACCGCTCACTCCTGAGAAATAAAGGGAAGACTAAGTCCAACTTTTGTGGTAACATTTATGTTTATGTAAGAAAGGGTCGTCACAATGGTGTTCTTCTATATATGCCGTATTTTTTTGGGAAGGTCCGTAACAAATAGGGGAACAGATTAATTTCACGCAGCAAAGGTCACTCGCTGGTCCTCATTCGATTTTTAGGCCTTTCTCGCTTGGCAAGGTATCCAAAGGCCTCACGGTCCTGACTTGACCCAGAAAGAAAAGCCACAAGTGCAGGTAACCCCCAAGAATCCCCCTTTTATTAAAACTAGTCACTCCTTGCTAGCCCATGCCAGAGAGAGCTTCTGCTCCTCCCCATCCTCCGAAGGGAAGCCCAGGCTAGGGTCTCCACATGCTGCAGATCCCTCATAAGAAGAATAAAATTAGTTACAAGGTGGGTACTCACAAGGCATAAATAGTCCATATTTCAAGGGTCTCTCACATCCCTCCCCTAGGGGGCAGTCACGTGTCTCAGTCTCTAATTTACATGATGGATCTGTTTCCTCAGTCTGTTCCCATGGAAGAGCCCCTATAAGACACACAGCATGTCATATATATATATATATATATATATATCTTGGACACACAAAAATGGCCACCAGAAACGTGACACAGGCTTCTCCAAGATGGTTGCTGTAAGCCCAGTGCAGAGGACAAATTTGTTCTACATTGGGCTCTCCCATTTTGAATTAAAGGGAATTAAGGACAGGTGGAGACATCTAGTGGCAGGGAATATCAATGGAAGACAAATGCCGCGTATACACGACCGGACTTTCTGTCAAACTAGGTCCGGCGGTCTTCCCAGCGGACTTTCGGCAGAGTTACGATGGACTTTCAAAACGAATGGACTTGGCCACACACGAACGGACTAAGTCCATTCGAAAGTCTGTTCGTTTTGAACGTGATGACGTAAACGGGACAAAAAAAAAGGAAGTTCAATAGCCAGTGGCCAATAGCTGCCCTTGCGTCGTATTTGGTCCGTCGGACCAGCACACAGACATGCGGTTTTCACGATTTTTAGCCCGTCGGAAATTGAGTCCGTCGGATAGATTTGAAACATGTTCTATTTCTAGGTCCGTCAAATTATTTTCACCGAAAAACGATCGGATTAGCCCACACACGATCGGATTGTCCGATGGACTAGTCCGGTCGTGTGTACGCGGCATAACTCTCTGCTTCGACCGGATCTTATCATCAGCACCAGAGGGGTAACTTTAGTCATAGCAGTCCATACAGCTTCTATGGGACCTGGGGATTGGAAGGGGCCCATTACGGAGGCTATTAAGGCAAATTTAAGTTCATCTAAACCCAAGAACAAACATGTAATATACAGTATTTACGTAGCAACTTACCACTTAGATGTGGATTCTTCATTCGTTCTCCCTTTTTCAGGCTTTTTTCCCTTTATTATCACCTGGTGATCCTGCCAGCAACACACTTCCTGTTCTAGGGTGACAAGGCTCACTCACCCTCCTTTATCTATGGAGAAGCAGCATGGTCACCCTGAAGAACGTTTGAACTACAGAACACTTCCCTCTCTTCTCATCTCCATAATATGGTGGGGGAGGGGTGTATTCTGTAGTCCACAGAGAGAGCTATGAACAATTGATAAGAGTGCAGCACAGTTGTAAAACAAGGCAGAGCCCCGTTCTGACGGGGTGGGGGTAAGTGATGGACTTTGTGTCCCTTCAAAGCAGAGGATAAAGTCCATCACTTCCCTACATACAGTACACACATAAACACAGGCTAAGTACACATTTAACATTTCATCTTTGATCATCCTAGATGTTTATCCCCTTCCCAGCCAGTGTCATTAGTACAGTGACAGTGCATATTGTTAGTACTGGTCACCGTCTTAGTGTCACTGGTTCCCACAAAGTGGCAGTTAGCGTCCATTTGTCTGCCAGAATATCGCAGTCCCGCTATAAGTCGTTGATCGTCGCCATTACTAGTTTTATTTGGGTACAAAGTCGCACGGCCGCACAATTGTCAAAGTAACGCAGTGCCGTATCGCAAAATAAATGGGCTGGTCATTAAGGGGAGTGGTTCTTCCAGAGGTCACGTGGTCAAATCACAGGCCAAAAGGGAGACAATTAAGAGAAGTTCATGGTTAGGGTTTTATATACACTTAAAAGAGAATGTTTGTGTACATGTAAAGTAGAGGTTGACGTTGATGTTGACCAGTGGCGTCGCTAGGGGGTGGCTTTTGGGGCTATAGTCCCGAATCTGGGGCCCAAAACCCTTAGTCTCTCAGAGATGGCCGTGACCTCTCTGCGGCCAGGCTTGCTAGTGCGGCGGACAGCACCGGAGAGCGGGTAGGCAGCACGGGAGAGCTGGGCAGGGGAGAGAGCAGAGAGATGACATCATCTCTCACTACCCGCCCTCTCTGGTGACCCTGATGCAAGGAGCGGCTCTCTAGGGACTCTGAGGTAAGGAGAGGCTCTCTAGGGACCCTGATGTAAGTGGGGGGCTCTCTGGGATCCTGATGTAAGGGGGGCCTCTCTGGGATCCTGATGTAAGGGGGGCCTCTCTGGGGACCCTGATGTAAGGGGGGGCCTCTCTGGGGACCCTGATGTAAGAAGCGGGGTCTCTGGGGACCCTGATGTAAGGGGGGGCCTCTCTGGGGACCCTGATGTAAGGGGGGGCCTCTCTGGGGACCTTGATGTAAGAGGCGGGCTCTCTGGGAACCCTGCTGTAAGGAGGACCTCTCTGGGGACCCTGATGTAAGGGGGGCCTCTCTGGGAACCCTGATGTAAGGGGGTCTCTCTGGGGACCCTGATGTAAAGGGGGGCTCTCTGGGGACCCTGATGTAAGAGGCGGGCTCTCTGGGGACCCTGATGTAAGGGGGGGCCTCTCTGGGGACCCTGATGTAAGGGGGGCCTCTCTGGGGACCTTGATGTAAGAGGCGGGCTCTCTGGGAATCCTGATGTAAGGGGGACCTCTCTGGGGACCCTGATGTAAGGGGGGCCTCTCTGGGAACCCTGATGTAAGGGGAGCCTCTCTGGGGACCCTGATTTAATGGGGGGGGGTTCTCTGGGGACCCTTATGTAAGGGGAGCCTCTCTGGGGACCCTGATGTAAGGGGGGCCTCTCTGGGAACCCTGATGTAAAGGGGGGCTCTCTGGGGACCCTGATGTAAGGGGGGGCCTCTCTGGGGACCCTGATGTAAGAGGCGGGCTCTCTGGGGACCCTGATGTAAGGGGGGGCCTCTCTGGGGACCCTGATGTAAGGGGGGCCTCTCTGGGGACCTTGATGTAAGAGGCGGGCTCTCTGGGAATCCTGATGTAAGGGGGACCTCTCTGGGGACCCTGATGTAAGGGGGGCCTCTCTGGGAACCCTGATGTAAGGGGAGCCTCTCTGGGGACCCTGATTTAATGGGGGGGGGTTCTCTGGGGACCCTTATGTAAGGGGAGCCTCTCTGGGGACCCTGATGTAAGGGGGGCCTCTCTGGGAACCCTGATGTAAGGGGGGTCTCTCTGGGGACCCTGATGTAAGGGGGGGCCTCTCTGGGGTCCCTGATGTAAGAGGCGGGCTCTCTGGGGACCCTGATTTAAGTGGGGGCCTCTCTGGGGACCCTGATGTAAGGGGGGTCTCTCTGGGGACCCTGATGTAAGGGGGGCCTCTCTGGGGACCTTGATTTAATGGGGGGGGCTCTCCCTGGACCCTGATGTAAGTGGGGGCTCCCTAGGGACCTTGATGTAAAGGGGAGGCTCTTTGGGGACTCAGATGTAAGAAGGTGCTCTCTGGGCACTCTGATGTAAGGGGGAGGGCTCTGTGGGGACCCTGATGTAAGTGGGGGGCTTTCTGGGGACCCTGATGTAATGATTATATATATATATATATATATATATATATATAATTAGACACACGTATATTATATACGTGTGTATGCCCGCCCAAGCGTATGACTTTCTTTACTTCGCTGCTATGGGCTCTAGCCCCCAGATATTTTGTAGACCCAGCAACGCCCCTGATGCTGACACTGACCCCCGTAAAGTCTCCAGCCTTGAAGAGCCGATGTCAAACATACAGGAGGAGTCATCAGGATCACCAATGGTCACAGATCTTCGTTGCTTGCTTGATGCAGCAAGCATTTGCTATGAAGGCTGTTGGGTGTCCTGGCCCTATGGGTGAGGGGCTGGGCTGATTTATTGCCCTCAGAGCTTATGCTCCAGCCCCGCCACTTTCACATTAACCCAGTATGCCTGAAACAATTTACAGGATGTGTGCTCAAAAGCGCCTAGTTCATCTCGCATGGAACTTCACTTAAAATATTAAATAATTAAGAGCATCAAATATAGTCAATACATTTCGGGAGGGGGGGGGCATTCCTCTTCTTCCGGGCATATTACATATTATATTACATATTACATATACATATTACAAAATGGTATGTAATAGAAAGCCTGACTTCAAGGGGAGCTTCACCTTCCCTCCCCCCCAGCTATTGTCTTCCTTACATGCTGCATAAATATTCTACATAAGCCCAGAAGATCCAGCGTTTTCCTCTTCTCCTGTCCCACTCTTCTTCTACATGCCCTGTCCCACACCGCCGTCTTCCTCCTATACAACATCAGGGTGGGGCAGCCACCTTTTTTTAGGGTTCTTGCAGCTGACCTTCTGCTGATGGTCAATGATGCATGCGCATCTGTTGAAGATTGTCCTGAAGCCTCCTGAGATAGTAGACCCGGATATCCCAGGAGGCTACAGGCAGCCGGGAAAGAAAGGCAGAAGCACCAGCTGTTGACGAAAAAAAGGACTTGTTAAAAAGAAAAGAACTTTATAAAGTTTTATACTTTATGTTATGTGTGATTGTGTTAAGGGAAGAAGGAAGCACTAAAATTACTTGAAAAACGAAGGTGAAGGTCAACTTTAAGGCTAGATCATGGTTGGAATCATCAGCATGTCCAGAAAGCAACTTGAGCAGCTGACCGCTCCATTGTTCAGGGTTTAGACGCGCTTTAAAGAAATCAATCTGTTTGCAAGTTAAGTCACAGTTTTCATTGATGCTCAAACTGTCTCCCTGTAAAGTCTCCAGCCTAGAAGAGATAAGTGTCAAACAAACAGGAGGAGTCATCAGGATCATCAATGGTCACAGATCTCCATTGCGTTCTCAGTGCAGTAAGAATTTCCTTAACCACTTGACCTCTGGAAGATTTACCACCCTTCATGACCAGGCCAGTTTTTGGGGTACGGCACTACCTTACCTTAACTGACAATTGCATGGCCATACAACGCTGTACGTAAATTCAATTTATGTCCTTTTTTTTCCCACCACAAATAGAGCTTTCTTCTGGTAGTATTTGATCGCCCCTGCATTTTTTTATTCTTCAGGCTACAAACAAAAAAATACTGACAATTAAAAAAAATATATATATATTTTTTACTTTCTGCTATAAAACATGACCAATAATTTTTTTTTAAGAATCACATTTCTTCAGAAATTTAGGCCAATACGTATTCTGCTACATATTTTTGTTAAAAAAAAAATCCCAATAAGCGTATATTGATTGGTTCACGCAAATGTTATAGCTTCTACAAACTATGGAGTATATACGCAAATGTTTATTTATTTAATATTTTTTTAGTACTAGTAATGGCGCGAGCAGCAACCTATAGGGGGACTGCGATATTGCAGCGACCGATCCGACACTAACTGGCACTTTTGACATTTTGTGGGAACCAGTGACACTAATACAGTGATCAGAGCTAAAAATATGCACTGTCACTGTGCTAATGACACTGGCTGGGAAGGGGTCAAATATCAGGGGGCAATGAAAGAACTGTATGCCTAGCCAGTGTTTATGTGTACTGTGGGAGGTGCTTTTACTAGGGAAAGTAATGGATTTTATTCCCTATCTTGCAGTGACACAAAATCCATCCCTCCCCCCCCCTGTTAGAACAGAAATCTGTCTTGTTTGCAGATCCCCGTTCTGTGTGTTTTTCCAATGATCGGCGGGTGCCGGCAGACATCCAGTGCCCAGCACCCGCAGATTGGCTTTTGCTGTGACTAATCAGAGCAGAAGCGAACCCGTGTGTGCACCCCCTAGACGGAAGTGCAGAATCACGTATATATATATACATGTTCATGGAAATCTGCTATAGGGCATTCTAGAAGTGGTTAAAGAAAACAATCCGTGTGCAAGTGAATTTGCATTTGTCATTGACGCTCAAGCTGACCCCATGTAAAGTCTCCAGTCTAGAAGAGCTGATGTCCACCAAACAGTTTGAGGAGTCATCAGGATCATCAATGGTCACAGATCTCCATTGCTTTCTCTGGGCAGGGAGAATTTGTGTAAAAGACTGTTGGGTGTAGTCGCATGCGTCCCTTGTGTGCCCTAGCCCCCCGCTCATTTTACTATCTGATATGGAGCTGCCCTAACATACAAACCTACTGGATTCAAGTAGTCCGCTTCCTCCATGACAATATGGGCTCCCCAGCGGTCCTTGACCCAAAGCTTTGTCTGCTGGGCTTACTACCAGATGCAGAAGTTGATAAATACCAAGCTATATTTATGTATGAAATGCTATTCCTAGCATGAAAAGTTGTGGCCAAGGCGTGGTTGCAGGCGCTACTAATTATCTATACCCAAATGCCGCATACACACGATCAGAATTCCGGCCAGCAAAAGACCGATCATCGGAAAATGCGACCGTGTGTACGCTCCATCAGAATTTAGCTGGCCGAATTCCCACCAGCAAAAATTTGAGAGCATGTTCTCAATTTTTCCAACGGAAAAGCTTTCTATCGGAAATTCCGATCGTGTGTATGCAATTCAGACGGGCAAAAACTCACGCATGCTCAGATTCAACTACGAGAAGGAAGCTATTGGCTACTGGCTATTGACCTTCCTTCCTTTTTCTGTCATACGTGTTGTGAGTCACCGCATTCTTGACGGTCGGAAATTGGTCTGACCGCGTGTATGCAAGACAGCTTGAGCGGAATCCGGTGGGAATTCCGTCTAGATAACCATCAGAGCTTTTTACGATGAAAATTCAGATGGTGTGTACGTGGCAAAAGAAGTTTTATACAAAAATATTCCAGAGTATGGGATAGATGGCTGGAGGACAGGGAGACAAGTACCCAACCGACCTACACCCAAGTGTGGGGAAAAGATAATGATACTAATATTGTAAAGATCTTATACCTTTCACATACGTTGTATGATTTAGTAAACTCTCATCGGTCTTTTGCTGGCCGTAATTCCGATCGCGTGTACGCGGCATTTGGGTATAGATCAGTTTTCTAAATGGAAGGGTGTCGTTATGCTGCGTACACACGACCATTTTTTTCCATCATAATAAACTCTGACAGTTTTTCTGACCAAGTTCCGACGGAGTTCCGCTGAAATGACCTACACACAATCACACCAAAGTCCGTTTGTTTAGCACAGCCTTTCTCAACCTTTTCAACACAGAGGAACCCTTGAAATAGTTGGTCTCGGGGAACCCCTGCTAAAAATTAGAAATCTACAACTCATGATACATTAGTGTGATGGTCAGTGGGAAGAATGGTCCTTACACTTGTGGTCATTGGGAAGAATTACCTCCTTACAGAGAGCTAAAAAGATCAATAGTGTCGGTGGGAACTTATCTGAGAGGCAGAAATTGCCCAATGCTGAAGGAACCCCTACAACCTCTGGAGGAACCCTGGTTGAGTATCACTGGTTTAGAACGTGATGACGTACGACAGGACTAGAAAAAGGAAGTTCAATAGCCAGTAGCCAATAGCTGCCCTTGCGTTGTTTTTGGTCCGTCGGAATAGCTTACAGACTAACGGTTTTCCCGATAGGAATTGATTCCGTCGGAAAGATTTAAAACATGTTCTGTTTCTAGGTCCGTCAGAATTTTTGAAAAAAAAAAAAAGTCAGATGAGACCCACACAGGATCGGAATGTCCAATGAAATGATTCCGTCTGACCTTTTCTGCAGGAAAGTCCGGTTGTGTGTACGCGGCATTAGGAAAATTTGTACAATTGTCAAAGCATTCAAGCGTCATTCCAATGGTTTTAACATTTGATTGTGGAACGAGTGGACTTCACGGAATGAAAACCACATACACTTTTAGAAATGCGTTCGTTGGAGAAAAAAATGTCCACCTTTGAATTTTCTCATCACTGTGGTTCGAGACCGAATGTCGATTTGACCCCACTAATGATTCGAAAACTGGACAAACTTTCATAGAACTTTCTTTTCCTAAGAATTTTCATTCAAAATTCTACCCATTCTATGGCCAGCTTTAGCTGTACGGGGTGGTAGCTTTATTGCCCTTAGGGCTTCTGTTGTAACCCAACCACTTTAGCATTAAGGCCGGCCATAGGCAGAGCATATTTCTTTCCTGCAACCACTGGGGAATCCCTCCTGTCCAGCCATTGTGTTCTCCCGGCGGGTGGGTGGCAGAAGAAGCTGTCCCCACTGGGAGAACACAGTGATTTATAAAAGCCACTAGCGATCACCACATGTAAAAACGGGCATGCTGGTCTGATCGATCGATCAAGTTGGGTTCATTCAGCTTGCCCTATACATGGTTTGAATCTCGACCGGTTCAGCCAAGATTCAAACCATCTATGGCTGGCTTTATTCTGTATACCTCTGGCTAGCCATGCACTGATAAAATTATCTTGTTCAGCATGTAAATAGGCCCTAAATAAGCAGTAATTCTAACTGTGAAACGCGTCAGCTGCTCAGTACACCCTAGCATTTGTTCAATCTTCTAAAAATTTGTATAACTTCGGTAATTTGTTCCATGACCAACATTATTTTAACCTGTATATTTTTTGCAATAAATACATTTTTAAAATATCCTTTATGGTTGTGCTTACCTCATGACAGATATATGCATCTTTAAAAGTCCCAAACCACCATTAAGGGACAGGTTTTGATCTGATCCCCTTTTTTTCTATTTGTTACTTATCAGGGATGTGGATGCAATGCTCTGTCTCTAGATACTGGCCATAAACATTGCTATATACTCCTGCTAAGAGCCTTTTCACACGGGGGCACTTTTCAGGCATTTTAGCGCTAAAGATAGCGCCTGTAAAATGCCTGAAAAGTGCCTCTCAAGCCAGCCCAGTGTGAAAGCCTGAGTGCCTGCACACTGGGGCGGGGCGCTTGCAGGATGGGGAAAAAAGTTCTGCAAGCAGCATCTTTGGGGGCGTTGGAAGAGCGGCAAATGCACTCCTCCACTGTCCCTGCCCATTTAAATGAATAGGCAGCGCGGCCGAAGCGCCTGCAAAGTGCTTCGGCAGCGTCGCAACGCATGCGCTATTAACCCTTTCTTTGCCTGCCATTGGGGGTTAAAAGCACCCCCCGCTAGTGGGCGAAAAGCACCGATATAACAGCGGTAAAGCGTTACTAAAACTAGCGGCGCTTTACCGCTAGCGCCCACACCGCCCCAGTGTGAAAGTGGTCTATATATAACGAATACCGCCCATGTGGATGGACTCTAACCCAATTCACTGTAATCCCAGAGTGTGTAGGCACAATTTAAAGACGTTCGTATTATGGTTATTTAGCAATTGTGTGCAAAAGTACGAGTACTAAGTAGTAAGAATGATATAACAATATAAAAAGTACATTGATGGTCATTATTATTAATACTATTACTGTCTACGGCAACTCTTAATTCCTGACATTGCTATCCTTCCCTTTTCTATCCACAACCAGGGCTATTGATGGGGGGGGGGGTACTATTGGGCCTCCCGTAGGAGGCAAGGGCACACAGGGGGGGCCCGGACAGCAGGAGGATCGGTGCGGCACGACTGGAGGACAATCAGAGAACAATGGCAGCAGCTGAAAGCTGGCTTTTCCCCTCTCCCTCCTGCTGGCTTTCAGCTGCTGGAGGGAGAGGCACAGGCACAGTGCATTGTTCAGTGATTGTCCTGCTGTCCGGCTGCGACGATCACCCTCCTTGCGTTTCCCCCTCTGTGTGCCTGGGCCCCCCCACCCCGCAGCAGTGCTGGCTTTCCTTCACCGTCGGCTGCTGCAGGTACACAGGCGGTTGGAGAGTAGGGAAAGGGGCCAGTAAATATGTAATTTACCTTCCCCTTCCTTTTCCAAATTGGACACAGTGATCTATCTGTACCAATCGCCCCTGTGTCCATTGATAACTGAGCATACTAAAATGTTTACTATGCTTTAGTTTATGAATGAAAGGGAGCCTTTGTCCCCTGTTCATTCACCTTCAGTGCAGCTGAGGCTACAGAGAATGGAGCTGGAGAATCCGTGTCCTCAATTCCTTTCTCAGTCTCAAAGGTGAGATGTCAGGGGCCTGTATAAAACCCTGATATTTCAGTTAGGACCCTCCCCCTCAACAGCGTTGTAAAAAAAAAAAAAAAAATAGTAAAAAAAATAAAATAAAATTTTTTTAAATTCTCAAAAAAAATATTTTTAATTGGAAAAGAAATAAAAAAATAGTAATTTTTGCGATTCGGGGGGTCCTGTCAGGTAGGCTGTATGGTGGCCCTGTGATTTCTAATGGCAGCCCTGTTCACAGCTCTTGTCCCTTGTTGTGTCCTGACTATATTTACAGTTCTCTGATGCCAGTCCTTGATTTAGGTACACCCTATGTGAAGATCAATGACAGTATTGCCAGGTTCTGTCCCTGATCTGAACAGGATCAAACAGATCTGGGCTCTATGTGACCTCATGATATAGTCAGAACATAATGAGATGCTGAGACCTCCAACAAAGGACTGGATCCCGCTGAGCGTCCTGCAAGGTTTGCAGTTGTTTGGTAGTTATCCTTTTGTGTAGCTGAATATATAAAGTTGATGCATGGCATTACTGGGCGGGCTGGCTGCTAGTTAATGTAATCCATTAGAGGGGGCTCATGGGACTAATGAAATATTTACATGTTCTAATGCACTCGCCATAGTGGGAAGAAAACCATCCGTCAAACCGAAGTCAGGACAGGGCCGAAACATGCAGCTTCTCTCTATTTATAGGTCACGGAGTTTCTTATTTCTTGTCCCGTATTCCACATAAAAAATCAAATTTGTACCGTCTTTTGATGATGTCATCATCTGAGGCCAATGAAACATCAGCCAATAAACGCCAGTGATGCTGTAGAGCAGAGGTCAGCGACCTTCTCCACATTAAAAGTCACTTTACAGGAATTAGATAACCGGCATTCCGGTGAACAGTGCGTGCTGTAGACCTCAGATCAATTCCTGACCTTCACCCCTCAGATCAATTCCAATTCCTGACCTTCACCCCTCAGATCATTTCCAATTCCTGCACCTTCACCCCTCAGATCATTTCCAATTCCTGACCTTCACCCCTCAGATCATTTCCAATTCCTGACCTTCACCCCTCAGATCACCCCCAATTCCTGACCTTCACCCCTCAGATCATGTCCAATTCCTGCACCTTCAGATTTCAGAACAGCTCAATTCCTCCACCATCACCCCTCAGATCATTTCCAATTCCTGACCTTCACCCCTCAGATCAATTCAAATTCCTGACCTTCACCCCTCAGATCAATTCAAATTCCTGACCTTCACCCCTCAGATCAATTCAAATCCCTGACCTTCACCCCTCAGATCAATTCAAATCCCTGACCTTCACCCCTCAGATCAATTCAAATCCCTGACCTTCACCCCTCAGATCAATTCAAATTCCTGCACCTTCAGATTTCAGAACAGCTCAATTCCTGCACCTTCAGACCTCAGATCACCCCAATTTCTCCACCATCACATCTCGGATCACCCCAATTTCTGTACCTTCACCCCTCAGATCACCCCAATTCCAGCACCTTCAACCCCTCAGATCATCCCAATTTCTCCACCATCTCATCTCAGATCACCCCAATTCCTCCACATTCACACTTCAGATCCCCCTAATTCTTGGACTTCCATGCATCAGATCACCCCAATTCCTGCACCTCTACACCTCAGACCATCCTCAATTCATGCACCTTCATACCTCAGATCATCCTCAATTCCTGCACCTTCACCCCTCAGATCATCCCAATTCCTGCACCTTCACCCCTCAGATCATCCCAATTCCTGCACCTTCACCCCTCAGATCATCCCAATTCCTGCACCTTCACCCCTCAGATCAGCCCAATTCCTGCACCTTCACCCCTCAGATCATCCCAATTCCTGCACCTTCACCCCTCAGATCATCCCAATTCCTGCACCTTCACCCCTCAGATCATCCCAATTCCTGCACCTTCACCCCTCAGATCATCCCAATTCCTGCACCTTCACCCCTCAGATCATCCCAATTCCTGCACCTTCACCCCTCAGATCATCCCAATTCCTGCACCTTCACCCCTCAGATCATCCCAATTCCCAAACCTTCACACCTCAGATCACCCCAATTCCCAAACCTTCACCCCTCATCAATTCCAATTCCTAACTTTCACCCCTCAGATCATTTCCAATTCCTGCACCTTCAGATTTCAGAACAGCTCAATTGCTGCACCTTCAGACCTCAGATCACCCCAATTTCTCCACCACCACATCTCGGATCAACCCAATTTCTGTACCTTCACACCTCAGACCATCCTCAATTCCTGCACCTTCACCTCTCAGACCATCCTCTGCTCCTGCACCTTCACCCCTCAGATCACCCCAATTCCAGCACCTTCACCCCTCAGATCACCCCAATTCCAGCACCTTCACCCCTCAGATCACCCCAATTTCTCCACCATCCCATCTCAGATCACCCCAATTCCTCCACATTCACACTTCAGATCCCCCTAATTCTTGGACTTCCATGCATCAGATCACCCCAATTCCAGCACCTCTACACCTCAGACCATCCTCAATTCATGCACCTTCATACCTCAGATCATCCTCAATTCCTGCACTTTCACCCCTCAGATCATCCCAATTCCTGCACCTTCACCCCTCAGATCATCCCAATTCCTGCACCTTCACACCTCAGATCATCCCAATTCCTGCACCTTCACCCCTCAGATCATCCCAATTCCTGCACCTTCACACCTCAGATCATCCCAATTCCTGCACCTTCACCCCTCAGATCATCCCAATTCCTGCACCTTCACTACTCCGATCATCCTCTGGTCCTGCACCTTCACCCCTCCGATCATCCTCTGGTCCTGCACCTTCACACATCAGATCACCCCAATTCCTGCACCATTACACCTCAGATTGCCCCAATTACTACACCTTCACACATCAGATCACACAATTCCTGTACCTTCACCCCTCAGATCACTCCAATTCCTGCACCGTCACACCTCAGACTATCCCCAATTCCTGGACATACTGTACATGTATTCTATTATATTTCTGGTTGGACTGAGGCTGGACCTCCACAACTGCCACAGCTCTAGCACTTAGTCCAGGACACACCCCAGCCTGTAATTGGACGATGAAAGAGCAGGACAAGAGTGATAGTCATTCTTTCTGTTCACTTATCCTATCATTATGTTGTTTCTCAGTACCAATGAAGAGTTGGATTGGTTGTTAACTGTATTCCATCCTCCCCTGAGTTAGAGCCTCAGTCAGGGGTTTATTGCTGTGTTAGCCCCCGCTGGGGAGATTCAGTATAGTCACCTCCAGGTTGGTCATGGTGGTACAAAGCTCAGTCATGTCATAGGACTCTCAAACACATTAGACTCGTTACCATTTGATTGCACGGTCTCCTTTAGATCTAGTAACAACTATGCAATGCAAGGGCAATCAGCAGTACCAGGACAGGGTGATCCAGCACCCAGCGCAAGGATGCAGAATTGCACCCCCTCCCCCACTATTAATACATGCCGTAGAATGGGTGTCCCACCCTGTGGACATTTTTTGCCCCTTTGCTTCACTGTGCCCAGGGCAACTGTCCATCCTGCACACCCCTTGTCCCGGGCCTTGCTCATCGAGAATGCTCACCCTACCAGCTATTCTACATTAGCCCAAAACCGACTTTTACATTTCACCAAAGCCCGGTGACCAAGGTTGTGCCAAAACCTTTCAGTGTACTCCGAAACGACAACTTCCCCTCACCCCCCATCCCCCCCCGTCCCCGAAATCTCCAGTGTTTCCTCAGTCTCCTCCCTCCCCATCTTACCCCTCTCTACTGCTGACCCAATTGCTACCCTTAGACTACATCCCATCCCCAGTACTGGACGTGGGCACTACCTAAAAATGTATTTCTTTTCATTTTCGTTGAAATTGTTTGTTTTGTTCCCTTAACCAGTCATTCATGATGACGGCATCCGTTACTTCGGATCATTCGTAACTTTGGATGCATTCGAATTTGTTCCGCTCCATTCGTTTAGATGCGGCATTCGTAACTTCTGATCATTTATACCTTCGGATGCATTCACTAAAGGCCCATACACACGATCAGACTTTTCGACAACAACGGTCCAACGGACCTGTTTTATTGCACAATCCGACCGTCTGTATGCTCCATCAGACAATTGTTGTTGCTTTTTCAACTGAAAAATGTTCACTGTGCATGCTCTGAAACTTTTCGACAACAAATGTCTGATGGAGGATAATCCGATTGTGTGTACACAAGTCCATCGGACTAAAGTCCAAAGTACAAACACGCATGTTAAGAGCCAATGCTAATCAGCCAACAATAGCAGAAGTTGCTGAAAAGGGTGGTGGTAAAGAGCTGAAAAACCACGTGGCTTGGTGAAAGATGGCTGAAAATGTTCTGCCGTGTGTATGCAGAACAAGTTCACGGCCAACGCCCGTTCGGACACAAATCCATGGAAAAGTCTGATGGAAGTCCGATCGTGTGTATGAGGCTTAACAGTTACTTTAGCCGAACATGAAATTAAATTCCAATAAAAATGTAAATCTAATCTATCCCCAATTAGCTGCTATGGTGTAGAGACACGAATAGAAGAATTACTGACTTCAGCTATTCTACCTATAATTTAATCGGTTTTTAATAATACATAATAATAATTAATAAAAACTATAATAATAGTTAATAATTTTATTATAAAAGAAAAAACAAAAAATTGAATTATCCGAATGTAATCGGTTCGTTAAACTCGTAGGTTGAATCGTTTTTCGTTCGAATGGATTGACCGTTCCATATTCTGTGTTTTCTTTATTGATACTGAGATTGCTAAATAATGAAACAAAAAAAAAGATTGACTGCATAGAATAGATAGATCCCCATATTATATGGTTTTGCTAAATCTAAGCCCTTGTACACACGGTTGGACATTCCAACCCTAAAATCCGTCAGATTTTTTCCGACGGATTTTGGCCTAAACTTGTCTTGCATACACACGGTCGCACAAAGTTGTTGGGAAATTTGATCATTCTGAACGAGGTGATGTCAAACACGTACGTCGGCACTATAAATGGGCCAGTAGCCAATAGCTTTCGTCTCTTAGTTTATTCTGAGCATGCGTGGCACTTTGTCCGTCGGAATTGTCTACACATGATCGGAATTTATGCGATCGGATTTTGTTGTCGGAAAATTTTAGATCCTGCTCTCAAACTTTGTGCGCTGGAAAATCCGATGGAAAAAGTCGGATGGAGCCCACACACGGTCGGATTTTCCAACAACATGATCCGATCGCGCATTTTCTGTCGGAAAATCTGACAGTGTGTACAGGGCATAAAATAGATTTTATAAAGGATATAAGGTCACACTGTAACATGCATAGTGAGCTTTAGTACAGCCAAGTGATTTCTTTGGTAAGCGAGAACTAGATTTTTTTGTATTATTTTTATTTTCTCCATATTTACTGTATATAAACGTGTACTGTCACTTTAATTTGTAACCATTATTTAAAGCGGAACTAAACCCTCCTATCCTTTTCAGCCAAGGAAGCTGCCATCTTAGCCTCTGTTTGATCTGCAACTGGTGCTGCCCATGTGATCAGTTATGACTCCAGACATTTGATGGTTTCTCAGTTTGGTTGAGAGCACAAGCAAATGTGACAGTTAGCAATGGCAGTCAGCCTGGATTGTACAACTGTTTTGTGAAACCATTAAATCGATGGGTTTAGTTCCGCTTGAAAGCGGAGCTCCACCCAATAGGGGAACCTCTGCTTGCCTGCCTCCTCCACCCTCTGCTGCTACATTTGGCGTCTTTTGGGGGGAGGGAGAGCGGGTACCTGGTTTTGACAGGTACCCACTCCCAATTCCAGCCGAACTCAGCCGGAAGTTCGGCCCCCCTTCTCCTTTCCCTACAGCCAGCCCATTCACATTCGCGCTTCGCACATGCACAGTAGGGTACTGGTTGTGAAGCCAAAAGGTTTTACCGCCACTTTCCCTTAGTAGAGATGGCAGCACCCGAGCAGCCAATTGAAAAATCAGCTCCGGGTGAGGTCACTGCTGGATTCCTGCACAGGTAAGTACCCTGATATTAAAAGTCAGCAGCTACAGTCTTTGTAGCTGCTGACTTTTAATTTTTTCTGAAGGAGCCTGGAGCTCCTCTTTATGGTATTATTTTATGGTAATAGATGCACTTTGACCAGTAGACATAAATGAGTCAGTAGTTTGTAAAGGATATCCCTGTTCTCAGTGATGCAAAACTGTCCTGCCGATGGCCAACTACTATTGAACTCGTATTAAGAATTAAATTACTGCAGATATTACAGCAATATCAAACTACCAGCTGCAGGACATTTTAATGAGAAAGAATTGTCCAAAATGTGCTGGAGACAAAGAATGCCGGCATTGATGTAGATCAGTGGTCGCCAACCAGTGGTCCATGGTTCACTGATGGTCTACAAGAAAATGTTGGCAGTCCCCAGGGGTTTTGCCGCAAGTCAACATTGTGGTGGATGTATACCACCCAATGCTGTTTTCAGTGTTGTTCTGAATGCGCGACGACGGTCAATACTGTCAGCACACATTGATACTCCATGCTTCCCCTGTAGTTCAGGCTCCTGTGAACTCAGAGGGAGGCGCCGGGACTAGTGCAGAGAGCAGGAAATGAAGAAGGAGGGGACTTCCAATGGCAGCGCTGATAAGGGTGGGAGCACAGAGCTTGAGCACATAGCTGGATAAGGGGGTGAGATACAGTGATGTCCGTGTAAGGCATCAATGTGATCCAGAGTGTGGGGGGGGGGGGGTGGCAGAGAGTCAGAGCATTGTGTGTATATGGCAACAGTGTGATCCAGGAGAGCCGGAGTATTGTGTGTATAAAACAGCAGTGTGATCCAGGGGGAGGGGGGCCGAAAGCCAGAGCATTGTGTGTATAAGGCATTATTGTAATCCAGATGGAGGGGGGCAGAGAACTAGAGCATTGTGTGTACAAGGCAGTAGTGTAATCCAGGGGGAGGGGGGCAGAGAGCTGGATCATTGTGTGTAAAAAGCAGCAGTGTGATCTGGATGGAGCAGAGAGCCGGAGCATTGTGTGTTCAAGGCAGCAGTGTAATCCAGGAGGAGGGGGGAAAAGAGACCGAGAATCATGTGTATAAGGCAGCAGTGCAATCCAGGGGGAGGTGGGCAGAGAGCCAGAGCATTGAGTGTATAAGGCGTAAGTGTGATCCAGGGGGAAGGGGGCAGAGAGCTGAAGCATTGTGTGTATAAGGCAGCAGTGTGATCCAGGGGGAGGTGGGCAGAGAGCCAGAGCATTGTGTGTATAAGGCAGCAGTGTGATCCAGGGGGAAGGGGGCAGAGAGCATGAGCATTGTGTGTATAAGGCAGCAGTGTGATCCAGGGGGAGGTGGGCAGAGAGCCAGAGCATTGTGTGTATAAGGCAGCAGTGTGATCCAGGGGGAAGGGGGCAGAGAGCATGAGCATTGTGTGTATAAGGCAGCAGTGTGATCCAGGGGGAAGGGGGCAGAGAGCCAGAGCATTGTGTGTATAAGGCAGCAGTGTGATCCAGGGGGAAGGGGGCAGAGAGCATGAGCATTGTGTGTATAAGGCAGCAGTGTGATTTAGGGGGAGGGGGGAAGAGAGACAGAGCATTCTTCAGCAGGGACAGGGAAGCTGGTCAGAGATGATGGGTGGATGGATGGAGCCAAATACAGGGCATTTGTAAAAGAAAACCTGTTAGCCCTTGTACACACAGTCGGACATTCTGACGGAAAATGTCCGATCGGATTGTGTTGTCAGATAATCCGACTGTGTGTTGGCTCCATCGGACTGTTTCCGTTGGAATATCCGATGGACAAAGTTTTAGAGCTGGGCTATAAAACTTTCCGACAACATGTTCCGATCGGACTTTGTCCGATCATGTGTAGAGAATTCCAATTAGACAAAGTGCCACGCATGCTCAGATCAAATTCCTAGACCAAAACTATTGGCTACTAGCCTGAACGTAGTCCCGACGTAACGAAATAACGTCATGAACAATCGGATTTTCTGACAACTTTGTCCGACTGTGTGTATGCAACAGTTTCGGACAAAATCCGACGGATTTGGTTGTCGGAATGTCCGGGCTTAGAGTCTGCAAAAGAATTGAGACGGAGGTTCGCCATCCAGCAGGACAATGACCCTAAACATACAGCCAGAGCTGCAATGGAATGGTTTGGATCAAAGCATATTCATGTGTAAGAATGGCCCAGTCACAGTCCAGACCTAAATCCAATTGAGAATCTGTGGCAAGACTTAAGATTTTCTGTTCACAGACACTCTCCATCCAATCTGACAGAGCTTGAGATATTTTGACAAGAAGAATGGGCAGAAATGTCCCTCTCTAGATGTGCAAAGCTGGTAGAGACATCCCCAAAAAGACTTGCAGCTGTAATTGCAGCGAAAGGGGGTTCTACAAAGTATTGACTCCGGGGGGCGCCATACAAATGCACCCCCCACACTTTTCACATATTTATTAGTAAAACATTTTAAAAACCTTTTATCATTTTTCTTCCACTCCACAATTATGTGACACTTTGTGTTGGTCTATCACATGAAATCCCAATAAAATACATTTATGTTTTTGGTTGTAACATGACAACATGTGGGGAATTTCAAGGGGTATGAATACTTTTTCAAGGCACTGTATGTTGACATGTGACCCGTTGACTGGTGTGAAGCGTAAATTCTGATGGCAGATTAATGACGTCTTTGTAGACCTCTCTGTTTGCAAATAAATAACTCTGTTGAGCAACGTTCTCATTGAGGCAGCTAAACACAATGGCGCTCCTTCTGCCTCGCCGGCTCGGGTATAGAATAACTGGCATTACAATATCACGCCATACATCTTATTTCACGAAGGCAGCCGTGGGGCTCCCTCAGTAGATGCTCGCCTTGGCCGTAAAGCGTCCCCACATCATCTGCTTTGCAAACTTCTACACGACGTATGAGATATGAGACCTTCGTGTGTAAAATGACATTTTGATGCAGCCACTAAGGCGGCAATGACTCAGAGTCTTTGGCATTACCGGGGCCCATTGATGCTGGGAAGAAGTCGTAGTGAATGGCTACGCACGGATATTATCGCTGGGTCCCCCGCCGTTACAGCGGACGTCCTCCTTTGTTCCCGGCCCCCCTACGGCGCCCTCTGATTACAGCCTCTACAACCTGACTCAGTGTAAATTCTGCAGCATTTTCCACCCACTCCGGAAAAATGAAAAAAAAAAAAACGGATCTCGCGCTTTCTCTCCATCGTGTCCAATGTGCAAAGCCATTATTATTACTCTGGACGGCGAACATGAGTAAAAATGTATCAATTTGCTTTTTAATCTCCCTAATTAAATCCCCTCGTTATCTTCTCACCGTTTCCCGTGATCGAACCCACAGCTGCTTAATAATTAAAGGGCCACGCTCATTAAATTTCTTGCATAATTCTCCTTCTGCTTTGCCACAACCTGCATTAAAGCATTGCACGTCTATCTCCTTTTAATGTTGTCTGTAAGACTTAAAAGCTTTGGTTTTTTTAATTATATGTGTGTGTGTGTGTGTGTATATATATATATATATATATATATATACTGTATATACACTATGTTGTCAAAAGTATTGGGACTCCTGCCTTTACATGCACATGAACTGTCCGTAGGGTGCAATATTGAGTTGGCCCACCATTTTGCAGCTATAACAGCTAAATCATCTCAAAGGTGTTCTATTGGGTTGAGGTCAGGATTCTCTGCAGGCTAATGAAGTTCCTCCACCCCAAATGTCTTTATGGACCTTGCTTTGCGGACCTGTTACAGTTGCAAAGTGTGGATCAACTCCATATTGAACCCTACGGACTAAGACTGGGATGCCATTAAAGTTCATGTGTATGCAAAGGCAGGCATCCCAATACTTTTGGTAATATAGTGTGTATGGATACATATATATATATATATATATATATATATATATATATATATATATATATATATATATATGTATATATATATATATATATATATTTATATTTATATATATATATGGTGTATATTTTTGTATTTTATATATATATATATATATATATATATATATATATATATATATATATATACATATATATATATATATATACATTTATATATATATGGTGTATATTATTGTATTATATTATTATTGTTTATATATATATATATATATATATATATATATATATATATATATATATATATATATATATATATATATATATATATATATATATATTTATTTATATATATATGGTGTATATTATTGTATTATATTATTATTGTTTTTATATATACATATATATATATATATATATATATATATATACATTTTTTTAATATATATATATATATATTTATATATATGATGTATATTATTGTATTATATTATTATTGTTTTAGGGAGTTACTGTTACTGGTAGCTAAGACATTCACCTGATACAAAACCATTTTTTTTTCCTTTTGTGGAATTATATTGCAAATGAATGGTTAACTTAATTTTATGTGTACTACTTGAGCGCCGCAAGATTTTACCCCTTTAATGGCTGGGTGGGCCATTTTTTTACTATTTAGCACTGCGCTACATTAACTGAAAATTGATGCAACGCTGTACCAAAATGTAATTTATATAATTTTTTTTCACACACATAGAGCTTTCTTTTGGTGGTATATGATCACCACTGTGTTTTTTTTTTTTTTGCACTATAAATGAAAAAAGACCAAAAATTTTGAAGAAAAAAAATATTTTTACTTTATTTTACTTTGATTTTAAAAATCACATGGTATATATACTGTAACCTTTTTTTTTTGCTAGTAATGGCAGTGATCACTCAACGATGCTGGGGGTGAACTGACTAACTGACATCACCAGTGACACTAACACAGTGATTAGTACTAATAATCTACACTGTCACTGTACTAATGACACTGGAGGGGAAGGGGTTAACATTTAGAGGAAATCAAGGGGCTAACTGTGTGCCTAAAAATGTTTTCTGTGCACCGTGTGCTGTTTCTATTAAGCTATGTGTCGGTTTTTGCTCCCTGCTTTGCAGGGAGAAAAAGATGGCACAACTCTGCTGTCTGTAAAGAGCCCTATGTTGTTTACCAACACAGGGCTCTCTGCTGTCATTCGCTCAGCCGATCAGAAGATTCCAGGAATAAATCATTGGCCGGATCCGCTGATTGGCTTGTGCTGTAGCGAATGACAGCACAGTGTTTTTTCCTTTTGTGGAATTATATTGCAAATTAATAGTTAACTTAATTTTTATGTGTACTACTTGAGCGCCGCAAGATTTTACCCCTTTCATGGCCGGGCCATTTTTTTACTATTTAGCACTGATCAGCAGATTCCAGCCATAAATCATTGGCCGGATCCGCTGATTGGCTTGTGCTGTAGCAAATGACAGCACAGTCGGGGCAGCGAGCGTGCGTGCGCACCACCTACCCAGGACTACAAATTCACATACATACGTACATTATCCAGTGCTGAAGGGTCGCCCTGCCAAAGTATAAGTGCGGTGGGCAGTCCTGAAGTGGTTAAGAAGGAAATTGCCGAGAGCTAGTGGTAGTTAGTCACATTCAACTGGATTGTTCTGTACTGTTGAAAATGTTTTGTAGCTTCTCCAAGCCCCTCCACCAGTTTTAATGAGTGTCAGGAAGATACTCCAGCATTTACTGTATGTCCACACAGGTTGCGTCAACACTTTAGTCCAGTCACCACGGAATGTGCAAATGTTACTTGTCCGAGAACAGAATGGACAACCAACATCTACAAGAACACATCTTGTTCTTGGACAGTGTTTATCGGTATTGAAGATGTTTTGTAGCTTCTTTAAACACCTTCTATAGTTCTAATGAGTAGGGATGGGTGGATTTTTTGCATTAATACATGTCCCCTGGGGCAGGACCCAGGTCCTGAAACACTTTTTATGACAATAACTTGCATATAAGCCTTTAAAATTAGCACTTTTAATTATTCATGTGCGTGTCCCATAGACTTTAACGGTGTTCGTGTGTTCTGCCAAATTTTTTGCCTGTTCGGTATGTTCTGGTGCGAACCGAACTGGGGGTAGATGTTGGTTGTCCAAGAACAGGATAGACAATCAAGACTGTCTGTTCTAAGCCCTTGTACACACGGTCGGACATTCTGACAACTAAATCCGTTGAATTTTGTCCAACGGATTTTGTCCGATGGATTTTGTCTGAAACTGCATACACACGGTCGGACAAAGTTGTAGGAAAATCCGATTGTACATAACGTGATGACGCTATTTCGTTACGACGGGACTACGTTCAGGCTAGTAGCCAATAGCTTTGGTCTAGGAATTTGATCTGAGCATGCGTGGCACTTTGTCCGTCGGAGTAGGCTACACATGATCGGAATATGTCCGATCTGAGCATTTTGTCGGAAAATTTTACGGACAAGTTGGAAAACTTGGTCCGTCGGATACTCCGACGGAAACAGTCTGATGGAGACCACACACAGTCGGATTATCCGACAAAACAGTCCCATAGGACACATTCCGTCGGAATCTCCGACCCGTGTGTACAAGGGCTTAGACAGCGTCGATTTAGATTGAGGATATTTTGTAGTTTATCCAAACCACTTCTTAATTTCCAAACAGTGTCGGGAACATACCCCACTATTTATATTTACACAGAAACCTTAATCCAATGACCATTGCATGTGTAGATGTTGATTGTCCAAGAACAAAGACATGCAGGCAGGTTAATTGGTTTCTGTCCAAAATTGGCCCTAGTATATGAATGGGGACCTTGGATTGTGGGCTCCTTGAGGGTAGGGACCTATGTGAGTGTGCAATGTACAGGGATAGGGACAATTGTAGACACTCACTCAGGTTGAACTGGATGGACTGGTGTCTTTATTCAACCTTACTAACTATGAAACAGGATGGGTCGGTGTGAAAGTTGTGGAACCTTCCTATGTTGTCACATAATCTTATCCTTGGTGGCAGAGTGTCTGCACAAATGTAATTTCTTAAGCCCTTGTACACACGGTCGGACATTCTGACAACCAAATCCGTTGGATTTTGTCCGACGGATTTTGTCCGAAACTGTTGCATACACACGGTCGGACAAAGTTGTCCGAAAATCTGATTGTACATAACGTGATGACGTTATTTCGTTATGACGGGACTACGTTCAGGCTAGTAGCCAATAGCTTTGGTCTAGGAATTTGATCTGAGCATGCGTGGCACTTTGTCCGTCGGAGTAGGCTACACATGATCGGAGTATGTCCGATAGGAGCATTTTGTCGGAAAATTTTACGGACAAGTTGGAAAACTTGGTCCGTCAGATACTCCGATGGAAACAGTCCGATGGAGACCACACACAGTCGGATTATCTGACAAAACGGTCCGATAGGACACAATCCGTCGGAATCTCTGACCGTGTGTACAAGGGCTTAGAGTTATTCCTTTACGTGGCTGTGGGTGTGGATTGTTTTTTAATCACCAGGGTAGAGATGTTAAAACAGCATTATAAATGGAAGAAGTATGGCGCCAAAGGCCCTAAGCTCTGTTCAGGGATTGTTGTTCCTGTCTGAAGTATAGATGGCCTCATTCATACCTGTAGACAAATCACGGGGTAGAGATTTAAAAAAAAATATTATATGTGGGAAAACAGATGGTATCCAAGGCACCCCACCCCTGTTCGGGGATCGTTGTTTCAGTCTGACATACAGTAAAGGGCCTTTTTCAGTTGTACACTCCATCAAAAGCATGCACCTCGCTGTCTTCAGTCGTTTTTATCACTACCAAGATATATTTTCAACTATTTTTTTGCAGTGAATAATAGGTAATATACAATCTGCTTCCCAATAAAGTTTCAAAACTTTGTGCAGGTTACCACCAGAGCCTATACAGGTACAGACCAGGAAAAGCTTCAAATGCATCATGGAAGTTAAAAATGTATTATAACTTTCAAATGTGTTCAACTGCAACTAGGTTTACCATTTTGTTGGTCCTTCACTAGCCCGGTTGTCAATAACAAGCCTTGAAAACAATGTAACAAATGGGATCATAATCTAGAAAAGATGGCCTTTTTAGCTGCATCAGACCCTTGGTGAAGCATTAGTGTCATAATTAAATAAAGCCATGGATGGTTACTATAGGAAAACTATGGTGTAGGTTGATGGAACTTTCCTTAAACATCAACCAAAATGGCTTCTGTCTTTTGATCGATAGAACCTTCCCCAGATGTCAAACCAGGTGGACTTTCACTTCTTGGGTTGATAGAACCACCCTCTGATATCAACCAAAAAATTTCTAAACCCAAATTTGGTAGAATCATTCCCTGATGTCAACTAAATTTGACAATTCCTTGTGAGTTGATAAAACTGTCTCCAAGCATCAACCAAAATAGCTTTCACCTCCTGAGTTGATAGAAAAGTCCCCAGACTTCTGCTTTCTGGGTTAATGAAAATGTCCCCTGAAGGCAGCCAAAATGGTTTCTGTCTCCTGTATAACCGATCCCAGATGTCAACAAAAATGGGCTCTTCCTCCTGGGTTAATAGAAACGTCCACATAAGTCAACCAAAATGGCTTCCACCTCCTGATTTTCTAGAACCATTCCTAGATCATAGAGTTAGACCTCCCAACACATCATGGAATCCACAAATATGTTATCTCTTTTAGACATGTTCAGTTACAAATGTATTTACTAAATTTCTTTCACTAGCCTCACTGTCAAAAAAAGACTTGATGCAAGTGTTATTAATAGGTAAGAGGTGGAAGACAGTTGGTAGAACAGTTCCCAGATGCCAACCAAAATGGCCTCTTCCTTGTAGGTTGGTAAAGCCGTCCCTAAACGTCAACCAAAATTACTTCCCTCTCCTGAATTGATGTTAACCAAAAGGGATTCTGTTTTCTGTGTTGATGCCAAAGTCTCCAGATGTCAACCAAAATGGCTAACCCTCCTGAGTTGATAGGACAGTCCCCAGATATAAAATAAAACAGCTTCCTCTCTCTGGGTTGATAGAAACATCTGCAGACATCAACCAAAATGGCTTATGCCTCCTGATTAGGTGGACTCATCCCTAGATTTATTCCAAAATGGTCTCTTCCTGGGTTGATAAAACAGTCACTGGATGTCACGTAAAATGGCTTCTATCCATCAATTTGGTAGAACCATCCCTAGATGTCATCCGAAATAGCCTCTTCCTTTTAGGTTGATGGAACAGCTACTAGAAGTCACACAAAATGGTTTCCTGTTGGGTTAATAGAAATGTCCCAAAGCATTAACCAAATAGTCTTCCAATTCTGAGTAGATAAAATAGTCCCCAGTTATTAACCAAAACAGCTTCTTCTTTCTGGGTTTATTAAAACATCCATAGATGTCAACCCAATTTTCTTCCACCAATTGATTTGGTGGATCCACCCCTAGATGCCATCTAAAATGGTCTCTTCTTCCTTGGTTGATATAACAATCACTAGAAATCACCCAAAATGGTTCTACCTCCTGATTTGGTAGCACTGCCCCTAGATGGCATCCAAAACAGCCCCTTCCTTCTAGGAGGATGGAACAGTCCCTAGAAGTCTCCCAAATTTCCTGAGTTGATAGAAACGTCCCCAGGTGTCAACCAAATTGGCTTCTACTCCTGAGTAGATAGAGCGATCCTCAATGTCAGCTAAAATGGCTCCTGCTTCCTGGGTTGATAGAACCAGATGCCAACCAAAACATCAAGCATCTTCCTGGGCTGATAGAACATTCCCTAGACCAAAATTGTTCCCATATCCTGTGTATTTCCCTAATTGGATCCTGTGAATTTTTCTTTACATGTTGCAATAGTCACAAAGCATGCTGTTTCACTAATACACTGATTCTGGTTGTATCCAGATTTTATAAAGCAAATAAAATTCTGATGGTTGTGCCACCCTTGAGCCCTCATACTCATCAATGCTCATCCATCATGCTTAAGCCCTGAAGAAGGGGGACATCTTTGAACCCCCAAAATGCATTGGCTGGTTTATGTTGGGTTTTTTTTGTGGACAGATATCAGGTTTAATAGATTTTGGAATGTCAGACCTTTTGTTTGCTGCTCTCATTGAACTTTTTACACATGATGGTAAAGCATGCAGCCATCTTGTTGTGGCCCTGGACATTTTTGCTTGGCGTTTGAGGCTTTACTTGCAGGTTTTACTTGTCAACAAGGCCTGATAGGTGTCAAGCGAATGATAAAACCATCTCACCGACAGACAGCGTCTGTGCAGTGATTGGTGGCTGTCTCACTGTCTCTTAGCGAAGAGGTTTTTGTTACAAGCTGCCGCTGTGACCTTGTCCGTATGGCTGAGGTCTCTGTCCTGTGATGCCTCAGCAAGAGGACTAAATATACCCTCAGAATACTTCAACATGCAACTCCACCTCTGAGCCAAGTTTTCAGGAATAACGCAGTTTCATTTTGGTATACTAGTTCTCGTTTTTTTCCCGTTATCCTTCATTCCACTCCTCCCCATGTGCTTGTAGTCTGCAAATGCATGTATACCAACGGTGAAACCACTTCTTCTGAAACAATTGTTCTGGATCAGTAACTTGCCCAGACAAGGATATTAGAAACTCGTTCACATGTGTTACTTTCTCCGTTTTAGGCTTATTAAGGCATTGCGGTTATAAAGAGGACCTGTAATTGAAAGTCACAGTTCACATGAATCAATACAGCATGTTAGTATTACTTCATTTCAATATTATGTTGGGTTAAAAGTACCTCTGGTCATGGACCGGTGACTTTTGGAACTCATTCTTGTTACCCAAGACCCAAGCAGGCTAGGTCATAGTGTATAAAACTAATAGGGCATTGTGGGTGATTCACTTCATTAGAGACTGCAGGGAGTCTTTGGTTTTACATAAGACAGGCACAGCACTGCAAAGCAGGAAGCAGGGACTGACTATTTAATGAGCAGATATGACTGCCGACATGTAAATAAATAATGACAAACTATATGAAGTACAAAACACACGCATTCACACATACAGTGACATGATATGTGTATATATATATATACATTGTGATATTGGGTGAATATGCTGATGTAGTAGGTGGTTTTCCAATGAGTTATGCCAGTTCAAGCTGCTTGTTTAGGCAAGGCAGACCACTTTTATTAAACAGAATTGAGCGATTCACATAGAAATCTGTTGTCCACACAGGGGTTTCCATCCATCAACACCAACAGTCAACTGAAAATACAGAGCCACCTGGCTCCTTTCACAGCAGCACCGCTGCTCTTCTTCCCAGTCCCTCTGACTGTGTTGCCCAGCTCTCCTGGTTCTCTCAGCTGTCTTATCCCTTAGTCGCAACAGCCTGCTGCACAGCCCACTCCTGGCCTCTGGACGGTGGTTTTCCTGACACCCCGATGGCAGCCTACCTGACTCCTTGGGCAAGACCTCATGTCTCCTGGCTGCTGGCTGGGGTACCTCTGAGACCTGGGTGAGATCTCCTGTCTCTTGGCCACTGACTGGTCCACCTCTGACCCCTGGGGGAGACCTTACTACCGGCTGGAGTACCTCTGACCCCTGCATGAGACCTCCTGTCTCCCGGCCACTGGCTATGGCACCTCTGATCCCTGGATGAGACCTCCTGTCTCCTGGCTGGTGTACCTCTGACCCTTGGGTGAGACTTCCTGTCTCCTTGCTGGGGCATCTCTGAACCCTGGGTGAGACCTCCTGTCTCCTGGCTGGTGTACCTCTGACCCTTGAGTGAAACCTCCTGTCTCCTTGCTGTGGTACCTTTGACCCCTGGGTGAGACCTCCTGTCTCCTGGATGCTGGCTTGGGGCCCCTCTGACCCCTGGGTGAGACCTCCTGTCTCCTGGCTTGGGTACCTTGGACCCCTGGGCAAGACCACCTGTCTCTTGGCCATTGGCTGGGGCACCTCTGACCCCTGGGGGAGAACTTCTGTCTCCTAGCTGGGATACCTCTGACCCCTGGGTGAGACCTCCTGTTTTCCCGGCTGCTGTCTGGGGCACCTCTGATCCCTGGGTGAGACCTCCTGTCTCCTGGCTGGTGTACCTCTGACCCTTGGGTGAGACCTCCTGTCTCCTTGCTGGGGCACCTCTGAGCCCTGGGTGAGACCTTCTGTCTCCTAGCCACAGGCTAGGGCACCTCTGACCCCTCGGTGAGACCTCCTGTCTCCTGGCTGGTGTACCTCTGACCCCCGGGTGAAACCTCCTGTCTCCTTGCTGAGGCACCTCTTACTCCTGGGTGAGACCTCCTGTCTCCTGGCCACAGGCTGGGGCATCTTTGACCCCTGGGTGAGACCTCCTGTCTCCTGGCTGGTGTACCTCTGACCCCTGGGTGAGACCTCCCGTCTCCTTGCTGGTGTACCTCTGACCCCTGGATGAGACCTCCTGTCTCCTGGATGCTGGATTGGGCACCTCTGACCCCTGTGTGAGACCTCCTGGCTAGGGTACCTCGGGATCCTGGGTGAGACAAACTGTCTCTTGGCCACTGGCTGGGGTACCTCTGACCCTTGGGTGAGAACTTCTGTCTCCTACCTGGGCTACCTCTGATCCCTGGGTGAGACCTCCTGTCTCCTGGCTGGTGTACCTCTGACCTCTGGGTGAGACCTCCTGTCTCCTTAATGGGGCACCTCTGACCCCCCTGGTGAGACCTCCTGTCTCCAAACTGGGAGCCCTGAGCTATCCTCAGGCTTCAGTATACAACTACCCTTCACACAGGCTGCAGGCACCCAGTAAAATTCAGACATAGCAAGAGAGGCAATCACTTTATACTGGAAAGAAAAAACCCTTCTCCTCCTTCAATTTGATACTGGCAACAGTTGCTGAATGCCACTTTTCCCCTCTACGAGGATACAAATGCTAACAGAGGTTGTTTGAAGAAACTTGATAAAGCGTGGGCAGGCTGGTTACATAGTGCTTCTACTGCCTGGATGCCTGATTCAGCATTAGTGATGTCTTTTGTAATTCTTTCTTATTGTTAGTACAACCCCATGGCTATATTCCTCCTTGATCTGATCCCGGTTGTTTGACTCAACCAATGGGCTTTGTATGATAATCTTCATCTCTGCTCAGTGTGAACCACACACACTTGCATTGGAAAATTTGTATTTTATTTGTCTTCTCTATTTTTGTTATATTTTTCCCAACTCTGGGTACTGCCCTTTTTTCTTCGTTTCAGCCAGTTGGTACGCCGTGCTAACCAAGTGTTTTTGCGTTTCTTCTAAAATCTTCAATAACGAGAAATATATTTAAAAAATCCAAAGTATTGAAGGTTTGGACCCAACCAAGACACTGTGGAACCTTCAGGCTCCAGGCCCCAATTTGGCACTACAGAATCTGGAGAAAACCAAAAACACAGCTTTCTCCACTCAGAAACGATCGTCTGGAACTTCACATTAAGCCTTAAAGTGGTTGTAAACCCTTACAAACCACTTTGAGCTACAGGTAAGCCTAGATTAAGGCTTACCTGTAGGTCCAAGAAATATCTCCCAAACCTATATGGTTTAGGAGATATTTGCCCGAAGACGGGCACCGCTGTCTACGGCGCACGCACCGCAGACAGTGGTGCGCAGGCGCACTGAGCGTGGCATCGTCGATGACGAAGATGCCGCACAATGCAGCGCGTCTCGGCTCCCGTGCGCATGCGCGGGAGTGACGTCATCGCTGCTCCGGCGAATCACAGCGCCGGAGCAGCGAGACCAATGGAGACCCACCAAGAAGATGGACGCTCGGAACTACAGGGGACAGCGGTGACTTCGCTGGCTCCTGTGTCAGGTAAGTGACACATAATGGGCTACTATGCGATGCATAGTAGTCCATTATGCTTTGCCTTTGCAGGGATTGAAAGAGGAAGTAAACTCATCAGGGTTTACTTCCTCTTTAAAGTGGTTGTAAACCCTCCCCCACATCTTTGTTCCATGTAAATCAGCATAAAAAACCCTAATGATCACTGCTTGTAGATATCGCCTTACTTGCTTAGTATTGTTGTAATCCTTTTTGTTCTTTAGAATGACGTCACTGAGCATGCCCAGATCTCCCCTGATTTACGGCACACTCTCTATGTCTTATCTATCTGTTATCAGGACTTCCTACGGCACACAACACTGAACTCCCAGGAGGCTGCAGAGTCATTCAGAGATTTCTCCTACACACCATGTGACCATGTGACATCACATGCAGTGTAAAGCAGAGCATGGGACAGAAATAACTGCAGTCTTATCAGCTGAAGCTGACAGGACTCATACAGGCAAACACTAGGTAATCAGCACAAGTAAATACTATGAAATAAAACAATCAGCATGAATGAACAGGGAAGCAGGGTTGCCATAGAAACATTGGATTGAGAAGGAGGCTTGGTTAACAGTACAGGAAGTGCTCAATGTAAGGGCGGAAATACACTCCACTGTGGACTCAGAAAACAATACTTAAGATGGCGCTGCCTAACCCCTGGAAACAAGATTTTTAAAGTTTCTTTAAACAGTAAGTAATATGTGATTTGCTCTGGATTACAGTGGCTATAGTCTGATAATTACTTATTATAATGGACTAAATGAAAATAAGCATCAGAGTTGGAGAGTTTACTTCCTCTTTAAAGAGTAACTGCAGGCTGCTCACATAATTTGTAATAAAAACATCTTTGCCATTCTGAAGCTTCTCTCCAGCCACTTTGCATATTATTTTATATATACTGTGATTCTGTACTTGCCAAATATGCTGCAGAAATCTCCCTCCACTGAATCTGGCTGCAGCCATTTTAACTGTGGGCAGCTGAAGCTGCTGCCTGTTCACTTCCTGGATTTACACAGACGCACAAAGGCACACCTCCAGCTCTGCAGCTTTCATTGGCCCCTTTATGACTCATCCCCTCTCCCTTTCTGGCAAACTCTCATGAGAGTTAGAGAGAGATCTGTGCATGATGTCATAAGCCTAGGCTAATGACCAGACAAGAAATAAGAAGTGGACTGTATAACGTATTTACTGGCAGAGAAAAAAAATATTGTTTAGTATCCAATGTTAAAACAAGGGCAGAAGATTTAACAGAGGAAAAAATGACTGAAGGTCTACTTTAATGTGAATCCTACACTTTCACAGTGGCAGGGCCTTGCACTATCAACCAAAAAAAATATATAAATATGAAACATAAAAAAGACTGCAATCATCATCAGATCATCAGGTTTGTTTAGCACCTGGGGCAAGGATGCAGAACTGGGCCCCCTCCACTGTTAATTCATGCCATAGAATGGGTTTTACTGCCCTGTGTCCAATCTCTGCCCCTCCCTGCTTTTCTGTGCCCAGGGCAGCTGCCCCTCTTGGCCACCCCTTGTCCCAGCACTGACAACAGTACTAAGGTTGGGAGAGGGTGGGATCATAGGAGTAGCCAGTCAGGCTCTGCTTCATGCACATGTGGCGGCAGGAGCATACAAGAGGAGAGGGTAGAGGGGGCATGGTTGGTGACTTCATGACTGTCCAATCAGCATGCAGTGGGGGGGGACACCACTGTATTCATTGACTCCGAAAGAAAAGGTGTCACCCTCCTGGCTTTGTCATTTGGTAGTGGTGTATGGATTGTAAAAGTGGTTGGACAAAGTTGCAAACCTCTTGGCAGATAAAACCATTCATGTGTATGAACTTAGCTCTGGGAATTGAGTTTAGTTTGAAAAATAAGTAATAAAGGCACGTGCGTCTTTGAGAACACAGGTATGAATAACCTCCTTGGTATTCTGAAAAGTCTGTGCACTGGAATGACTAGAGTTTTATTACCGTTACCAGAAGATCTGATCCGCAATTAATCTATTTTGTGTTCAGCACCAGCCAATTCGTCATCATCACATGGGGAGCAGATGCAGAATATTGGGCGAGTAATCGTCTAATTCCCAACACCTCCTGCCACCTGGGACTTCCTCCCGTAAGATGGCGCCATGACGGTACAAAGCACCTGCACTGTCGTGGCACTAGAAGGATTTATTTCTAAAAACTGGCTCAGCACAGAGATAATCTCATGGCATTAAGAAAGGACATTAAAATGCAAATTTGTTTAAAGGGAGCCAATAAGGGCAGCTGATATGTGTCAAACCCGAGGCTTCCATCCAGCCCATGGTGACTGCTGTCAGCTGATCTTCCAGAGATGGCTCCACCATTGCACACAGTGAAAACCATGAAAAACTAGCACCAGCCCCTAGATGGGAGCCTGACAAAGGCTGCGTTGACAGGTTCTCTTTAAAATTGGCTCACAGGGAACCAACTGGATTCATGTCCTCAATGGGCTCATGGCCCAGGGACATCTGTTCAAAGGTGGTCCACTATCTCTTTGTCTCAGATTGCAAAGAAATAATGGCAGAAGAGGAAGTATCCATGATGGTTCAGCACTTGTGTTCTTTTGTGCGGTTGTCATGTGACTACGCAGAAGAAAAGTTAGGTTGGGAGTGGCGCTGGATTTCCTAGGACTTTGGAAATTTTGGAGACCAGCAGTTTATTGAGGTCTCGGTGATGTTCCTTGACCATGCTTCTAAAGTGCTTACAGAGCATGGTTGTTTTTGATGAGTAATCTCATGAAAAAAAAACTTTAAGCCAGTGATTCTCAACCAGGGTTCCTCCAGAGGTTGTAGGGGTTCCTTCAGCATTGGGCAATTTCTGCCTCTCAGATAAGTTCCCACCGACACCATTGATCTTTTTAAAAATCTGAAAGGAGATAATTCTTCCCAATGACCACAAGTGTAAAGCCGCGTACACACGGGGCGGACTGTATGGCCAACTTAGTCCGTCAGACAATCCGACGGACAGTCCGTCCTACTTTTGAATGAACGGACTTGACCACACACGGATGCACAAACAGTCCGTCGAAAGCGTGCGCGATGACGTGTACAGCGCGTACGACGGGATTAGAAATAGGAAGTCCAATACACAGCAATGCAACCTTTCGCCGTGTAAATCCTTTCTGAGCATGCGCCATTCTTAGTCCGTCGAACTAGCCTACTGATGAGCGGATTGTCCGCTGAAACCAAAGTATGACGGACAGTATTACGGAAATTCCGAAATACTTAGTCCGCCAGACTGCACGCTGAAAAAGTCCGCTGAAGCCCACACACGAGCGGACTGTCCGCTGAAATGTGTTTCGACGGACTAAGTTGGCCAGACAGTCCGCCCGTGTGTACGCGGCTTAAGGACCATTCTTCCCACTGACCATCACACGAATGTATCATGAGTTGTAGATTTCTAATTTTTAGCAGGGGGGGGTTCCCGTAGACCGGAGAACTATTTCAAGGGTTCCTCTGTGTTGAAAAGGTTGAGAAAGGCTGCTTTAAATGTAGAACAAAATTGAGTGCTTCAAAGATGAAGAGATGAGTTGCTCAAGTTGAAGCAATCATAGTCATGAGAAGTTATCAGAAATGTCTGTAATAGTTATCATTTATCGAGGTAATGGCATATCTAGTAGTAATTAGTCACATTAACCCTTTCAGGACCATAAGATTACCGTAAAAAAAAAAACATTTTTTTAAGTTCGTCCTGAAATGGATATTTTGATGATAGGCAACTCCTATCCTCATATTGATTAGTGGTTCCAAATTAATAACTACTGCAGTAGGGAACAGACACAAAAGATACGCTCAGCATCTTTCCAAATAACCGTTCTCCTTTATTATGACGCATTTGAAGGTTTTTATACACATGATTACGTAGGTATCACATTAATATTACAATTGTACGTTTATGGTAACAAGGGGCGTTACATAGGCAGGGTAATTCTAATCAGGACTTGAAAGAATGCAAAACATGTACTGAAAACATTATTAGTGCCGTGTGCACAGTGAGGGCATCGTGCAATACATATAAAATAGAATACAATTATATACAGAACCTAAAAATTTCCATTACAGTACACTTCAGTTTCTGTAATTAAGCCATTTCATGAAATAACTGGCAAAAAGTTAGATCCATTTGTTGATAAGAACTTTGACTCAAACCAAAAAAAAAAGTATTTTAAGTTCTTAATCAGATGATACAGGCAATTAAAAACATGGGACAAATACGTCCCTTGGTCCTCAAAGGGTTGATTGTTCTATATCAGTTTTCTCAACCAGGGTTTCATTGAACCCCAAGGTTCCTGTAGACCAGTGATTCTCAACCAGGGTTCCTCCAAAAGTTGCTGGGGTTCCTTCAGCATTGGGCAATTTCTGCCTCTCAGATAAGTTCCCACTGACACCATTGATCTTTTTAGCTATCTGTAGGGGGTAATTCTTCCCAATGACCACAAGTGTAAGGACCATTCTTCCCACTGACCATCACACTAATGTATCATGAGTTGTAGATTTCACATTTTTAGCAGAGGGTTCCCCAAGACCAGAGAACTATTTCAAGGGTTCCTCTGTGTTGAAAAGGTTGAGAAAGGCTGCTGTAGAGGTTGCTAGGGATTTCTTGAGCAATTAGCAATTTCTGCCTGTCAGATAAGTTCCCACTGACACCATTGATATTTGTAGCTATCTGTTAAGTGGTATTTCTTCTCAATGTCCACAAGTGTAAGGAGCATTCTTCCCACTGACCATCACACTAATGTATCATGAGTTATATATAGGAATTATTAGTAGGGGTTCCCTGTGACCGGAAAGATATGTCAAGGGTTCCTCTGTGTTGAAACGGTGGAGAGAGGCTATTCTATATGTTTAAGATCTTATGTAGTGTATCCAAGACACTTTTTCAGTTTTGATGAGTGTCAGGAAAATACCGCACCAGTTATAGCCACACGTGTAGCGCAGACACCCTAATCCAAGCACCATGAAATGTGTAGACGTTGATTGTCCAAAAAACAGAATGGGAGGTTTGAAAGTTGAGGAACCCTCCTATACTAGTTGCCAGGGCCGTCTTTAACATTGATTGGACCCTGGGCAAACATTTTCTTGGGCCGCCCTCCCCCATGCAATTTCCCTCTCCACCTGCTCTGAGACATACAATAAATAGCAGCTAGACTTAAAATCAGTTTTCTGTATCAGATCAAGCAGAAATTGTGATTGGTTTTCAGCAGTTACAGCATATCATTACTGCTTACTGACTGGTTGCTAGAGGTTACAGCACACATTATGGCTCACTGATTAGTTGCTAGAGGTTACAGCACATCATCACCTCACTGCAGGGGACCATGATATACATATGAATGCTGCCTTTATTTACATATCAATGCAGCCGGCCGCATCTATTTACTTACTAATGCTGCTGCTATTTACATATGAATGCCGGTTATTTACATGTAAACACAGGGTCTGCAGGTGAGTTACTTGTATACAACAATAGGGCAGAGCTGGGCAGCATTAGTACCAGAACTTCACACTGAGATATCGGGACACAGCACAGGACTAAAACTTCAAGGGACAAGGGAATTTAAACTGGGATAGTTGGCAAGTATGGGACAGCTGCTTTGGGCCCTCAACAATGACAGGACCCAGGGCAGCTGCCCCTTTTGCCCTGCCCTAAAGACAGCCCTGCTAGTTGCATCATCCCATCCTTGGTGTCAGGAAGGCATCATAGTTGTTAATTCCTCCATTTACATGGCTGTCGGTGTGTTATCTAATTGCCAAGACAGGGATAATGAATTGGCAAGAAATGTTGAAGACAGATGGTGTTGAAGGCCTCCACAAACATCCACAAGGTCAAGCAAAGACAAGGGACCATCAAATAGAGGGGAGAAGCAGAACACGCAGAGTAATATGGTCATTCCATATATAGCTGGAGTGTTGGAAAAATTCAGAAGGATTTTTTGAGTCCAGCAATACACTGGGTCAGATTGCAGAGAACAGGATTTGTATTAATGCAGAATCCAGTAACTCAGAACAAACCCATCAGGAAGGTACCCGACTGGGAACACTTACGGCAGTATCAGCAAGGTGTAGTACAGCAGGTCTCAGAAGTGCTGACAGCGTCTGCCTTGAGGGGGGGGGAATGTGGCCTAGCTGGTCTGAGCCCACCTGGGGAGGTTTCCAGAAGGATAGTGTGTCCCTATCCTTTCCCTACTTGACTGGAATTTTTCCCTGTCCCTTTCAGACATGTCCCTATACTACCCACATGGAAAATTCGCACCATGCCTGGGAGCTAAGGCCTTAAATAAGCCCTGCCTGACCCAAGATGGCTGCTAGAGTCACATGGGGAGCGCAGCATCCAATCAGATAGCTTCAAAAAGTGACCCAGGAAACCATAGAAGAATTATGTTCCTCTTAAATTCCTCTCCCCCTGCAATGCCTTTAGTGAGATCCATACAATATGGTTGATATGGGCGTCATCAATGGCACAGATGTATAGGTGGCCGTGTGTTGCGGGTATGAGTGCCAGTGTCGGGACAAGGTCATCTAGAGCTCGGATGTTCCCCCATCCCCCCTCCTAGCACAAATCCCTCTAAATCACCACTCCTAGCAATTCTTACCCCCTGCCTCCCCCTCAAATTGCCCTTCCCAACACAAGTCTCCTTCCCCTCAATCTGCTCACAGCACCCCCCCCCCACACACACGTGAAACCATGGTGCCTAGGGGGGCAGCCTCCCCTCCCACCCCTTGTCCCAGCACTGATGAGTGTGTATGGGGCTGGATGAGAGCAGAGGGTCCATCATGGGTTGTGTCGGCTCTAACTCTTTCCGAATTCCTTTACAGGCTAAAGACAGCGATGACGATGAGGAGATCGTACATGTGGATCGGGATCATTTTATGGATGAATTCTTTGAACAGGTAGTTCCACTTTAATTTCTGTTTATGTGTGTATGCCTAAGGTATAGCTAAAACTTATTTTTCTTTTGCATAGAGTGGGGAATGATTTGTGTTCCACTGTGTGTCCCAATTTGAAAACTTTATCCTCTCTATATGTCCAGGCCACCATGTCACCAGGCCTGGAATAGAAGAAAAGTTTTCCAATGTGGACACCAGTTATGGTAACAACTATTTACAAGGGAACTTTAGCTTTGGAATTTTCACTTCCTACTGGCCTCCAGGACAAGGAGTAAAGAAATGATATCCCCAATAGAAACCCTAAAAACTGCCGGGGTCCATCTATGGATGTTTCTAGGTGGGGTGCAGCACGGTGCTGCAGGCAATAACACACACAGTCCAAGTTTGATGAAATAACTTGTACTGAAATAATGCAACAACAGTTCACAAAAAACCCAGTGGGAAGGCAACCCAACTGGGAAACACAGATCGCAAAGCCTGTAAAAAGCAGGTTTGAGCTGAAATGACAGCACCTGTTAGTGCGGCCTGACCGTCTCTACCCCAAGCAAAAAGATGTGCTTTCCCTCCTTGTCAGGAATCTTTCCCTGCCGCTAGTTCTGACCCTAACAGACGGGGTGCCTGTCCCTACTTTACCCACTTACAAAACGCCTTCCAAACCTGGAAGCCAGGTCCCTAAATAGGCTCTGCCTGACCCAAGATGGCTGCCAGAGTCACACGGGGCAGCAACATCCAATTGAATAACTTCCCCAGTGCAACTGGAAACCATAGAGGAACCATGTTCCTCTAGACCAGTGGTTCTCAACTCCTGTCCTCAGCACCCACTATATGGCCAGATTTTAAGTATTTCCTTGGGGAGATGCAGACTAGAATTCTGCAATCACTGAGCAGCAAATTATATCACCTGTGATGTATTTCAGTTATCTTGCAGACCTGGCCTGTTAGTGGGTCCTGAGGACAGGAGTTGAGACTTCCTCTCCAACTGCAGTGCTGCTGTGGAAGAGCCCCACCTGCAGAGAAAGTAGACTGCCCCTGCCTACATAACTTCTTCAAGTCACTCCTTCATGTCACCTACCCAAGCCTTATATCCATATAGGTAGCACAGCCGCCTTAATCCAATCACCATGGAATGGGTCAAGGAAGATGTTGTTTGTCCAAGAGCAGATTGGACAAACAACCACCAGATTGGACAAACAACAACCACCACCACATTCTAGTGACATGATCCCATCCTTGGTGTCAGGAAATCTATGTAGGTGTTAATTGTTTAAGTTGCACAGCTCTAGAGGTGAATTGTTAAATCGCCAGGATAGAGATGGTAAAATTACATTAATTGTGGAAGACAGATGGTTTTGAAGGTGTCCACCCCTTTTCTTAAAAAGAGTGTCTCTTCCATGGGTGCTCAACCTGTGGCCCTCCAGCTGTTGCGGCCCTCCAGCTGTTGCGGCCCTCCAGCTGTTGCGGCCCTCCAGCTGTTGTGGCTTTCCAGCTGTTGCGGCCCTCCAGCTGTTGTGGCCCTCCAGCTATTGCGGCTCTCCAGCTGTTGCGGCCCTCCAGCTGTTGCGGCTCTCCAGCTGTTGCGGCCCTCCAGCTGTTGTGGCTCTCCAGCTGTTGCGGCCCTCCAGCTGTTGCGGCTTTCCAGCTGTTGCGGCTCTCCAGCTGTTGCGGCTCTCCAGCTGTTGCGGCCCTCCAGCTGTTGCGGCTCTCCAGCTGTTGCGGCCCTCCAGCTGTTGCGGCCCTCCAGCTGTTGTGGCCCTCCAGCTGTTGCGGCTCTCCAGCTGTTGCGGCCCTCCAGCTGTTGCGGCTCTCCAGCTGTTGCGGCCCTCCAGCTGTTGTGGCTCTCCAGCTGTTGCGGCCCTCCAGCTGTTGCGGCTCTCCAGCTGTTGCGGCTCTCCAGCTGTTGCGGCCCTCCAGCTGTTGTGGCTCTCCAGCTGTTGCGGCCCTCCAGCTGTTGCGGCCCTCCAGCTGTTGCGGCTCTCCAGCTGTTGCGGCCCTCCAGCTGTTGCGGCCCTCCAGCTGTTGTGAAAGTCCCATCATTCCTCTACCTTTGGGAGTCATTCTTGTAACTGTCAGCCTTGCAATGCCTCATGGGACTTGTAGTTCTGCAACAGCTGGAGGGCCACAGGTTGAGCACCCATGCGTAGTCTCGATGTGTAGAATTTGCCCTCCTACGTTGGGCCATCCAGTTGTTTGATTTGTAGATTGAGTTGCTTTCTGCCTTATTATGTGAATGCTTTCCCTCCTGCAGGCCATGCCTTCTTCCCTTCCAAGTCCACCTTATTAGCTTCCCCCGTAGTTTATTGTCTTCTAATTCAGACATCAATCATGGCGTCTCTCCTATCACCGTCCTCGGCACTCTTTCCTTCCTAGCTGGCACCTTTATAAAATTTCTGCGCTCGAGGTATCGCGGAATTCACCTGTCACTGCCGCGCTCATGACAAATTAAAGTAATTACAGCTAAGGAGTGTAAATAAAGAGGTTTAATTCCCTCAACACTTTTCCATTAATATTAACGTCCCTCAACCAGCGGTCCGTAACTTTCCTCTACTCCCGCCAAGAGAGGTAAAGACTGTGCTTCTCTGTCTACAGGTGGAAGAGATCCGGGGCTGTATAGAAAAGCTCTCAGAAGATGTGGAGCAGGTGAAGAAACAGCACAGCGCCATCCTGGCCGCTCCAAATCCTGATGAGAGTAAGTGCCAGCGGACGATGGGGAGGGTCTACTTTAAGGGAAGGCAGGTTGGAAATGCTGCATATAAGTAAATATTTTCTATTGCTCTTAAGCCCCATATAGAGGATCCTTCTCTCTTCTAGCTGGGTGCAACATTTAGAGGGGTGCAGACAGGGTCAGCACCACCATAAGGCAGCCTGGCAGCAGGCAAACTACAACCTCCACGCTGCAGCGGTAGGAGAGAGGGCACAGTGTGGAGGTTTTAGTTTGCCTGCTATTTAGCTGCTGTCACTGAGAAAGCAGGGAGAATGTCCCCAAGCATGCAGAGGAGGGTGGAGTGATGGGCGGATGCCAAACCCGATGGTGTGCAAGCAGTGAGCGCCATGCTGTGCGGGGATGGAAGGGGGGGTCTGACGGGGGGGGGGGGTGCCCAGAGTGATCAGAGTGAAGGGATAGAGGGGTATCTGGGAGTGTGATCAGAGTGAAGGGATGGAGGGGGATCTGGGGGTGTGAACAGAGTGGAGCGATGGGGGGGGGGGTTCTGGGTGTGTGATCAGAGTGGGGGTATCTGGGGGGGGTGATCATGGGGGGGCATCTGGGTGGTGTGCTCAGAGAAGGACCTGCACCCTGTATATACCGCGCCGTGATCCCTGCACCCTGTATATACCGTGCTCTGATCCCTGCACTCTGTATATACTGTGCCCTGATCTCCGCACTCTGTATATACCGTGCCCTGATCTCCGCACTCTGTATATACTGTGCCCTGATCTCCGCACTCTGTATATACTGTGCCCAGATCTCCGCACTCTGTATATACCGTGCCCTGATCCCCGCACTCTGTATATACCATGCCCTTATCCCCGAACCCTGTATATACCGTGCTCTGAACCCTGCACTCTGTATATAACGTGCCCTGAGCCCCACACTTTGTATATACCGTGCCCTGATCCCCGCACTCTGTATATACCGTGCCCTGATCCCTGCACTCTGTATATACCGTGCCCTGATCCCTGCACTCTGTATATACCGTGCCCTGATCCCCGCACTCTGTATATACCTGCCCTGATCCCTGCACTCTGTATATACTGTGCCCTGATCTCCGCACCCTGTATATACCGTGCCCTGATCCCTGTACCCTGTATATAACGTGCCCTGATCCCTGCACTCTGCATATACCGTGCCTTAATCCCTGCACTCTGTATATACCGTGCCCAGATCCCTGCACTCTGTATATACCGTGCCCAGATCCCTGCACTTTGTATATACCATGCCCTGATCCCTACACTCTGTATATACTGTGCCCTGATCCCTGCACTCTGTATATACAGTGCCCTGATCCCTGCACTCTGTATATATACCATGCCCCGATCCCTGCACTCTGTATATACTGTGCCCAGATCCCTGCACACTGTATATACTGTGCCCTGATCCCTACACTCTGTATATACCATGCCCTGATCTCTGCACTCTGTATACACAATGCCCTGATTCCTGCACTCTGTATAAACCATGCCCTGATCCCTGCTCTCTGTATACACCGTGCCCTGATCCCTGCACTCTGTATACACTGTGCCCTGATCCCTGCACTCTGTATACACCGTGCCCTGATCCCTGCACTCTGTATACACCGTGCCCTGATCCCTGCACTCTGTATACACCGTGCCCTAATCCCTGCACTCTGTATACACCGTGCCCTAATCCCTGCACTCTGTATACACCATGCCCTGATCCCTGCACTCTGTATATACCGTGCCCTGATCCCTGCACCCTGTATATACCGTGCCCTGATCACTGAACTCTGTATATACCGTGCCCTGATCCCTGCACTCTGTATATACCGTGCCCTGATCACTGAACTCTGTGTATACCGTGCCCGGATCCCTGCACTATACCGGCCGGCTTGATTATAATATTTAATTGCTATATGGAATGTGGAGGTGCTCAAACCAGAGCACCGGTATTCCCAGCTCCAAATGGTCAGGGTGGTTGAGTACCGCTACTTCGTTTCTTTAGAAGAGGGAGTCGGGTCCCGATGATGTCAGAGAAGAAGATGGCAACGCTGAGTGAGCAGCTGCAGATCCCTACAGACCACTGCTGGAGGCCTTGGAGTACTTTATTCATGCAATGGCACATCATTTTGAGGCTGGATGTCTCTTCATGGTTCTTGCAATCACCCCCCTGAGGATGCACCGTGGTGCACATGCTTCATCAGGGAAGCGGCTGCAAGAACCCAGAAGGGGGAGCCAATTGAACAGTATAGTCAAGCTGGCAACTCTGTGTCATCCATAGATATGAATCTTTATTGGCTACATAGTAAAATACAGGGTAGAACTGGCTAATGCATTTCGGCTATAGAGCCTTACTCATCTTACTTGAGTAAGGCTCTACAGCTGAAACACGTTAGCCTTTTCATCACTGTATTTTACTATGTAGCCAACAAATATTTATATCTAATGGGCGAGGCCGGCTTGACTATACTGTTTGATTGCTATATGGAGTGTGGAGGTGCTCTAGCCAGATCACCGGTATTCCCAGCTCCAAATGGTCAGTGTGGTTGAGCACCGCTACTTCGTTTCTTTAGAAGAGGGAGCCGGCTCCCGATGATGTCAGAGAAGAAGATGGCAACTCTGTGCTGAGTGGGAAACTGCAGATCCCTACAGACCACCGCTGGATTCGCTGAGTATGGTTCTTGTGGATAACCCAGTGAAAAGGATAAGAAGGGGTAAAAACACGGGGGGTGGAGCGACATTCAGCGTGAGCAACATCCATTGATAACACTCTAATTGTACCATCTGCTTTATAGTGACCACCCAATATGTGGCGAGAAGGACTTCCTGACTGCTTATTAAATGAATACATTCTGCATTCCCTCGAATTACATAGTTGGCAATAAATCTGAAAGAGCTTGTACAGAGAATATGCAATCAGATTGTAATGTGTGTGTGGTCAGCTTTAGCCCCAGACGAGAAATGAGTCATGTTGGGACTTTATGGATCCTTCTACTTTGTTGTGCTCAGAGCAAATGCTCTTTGCCTCTGTAATATATCTTTCATACCTAATTGTATTTTTCTATGCTTTTTTCATGCAGAAACTAAACAGGAGCTGGAGGATCTCACGGCCGACATCAAGAAAACGGCCAACAAAGTCCGCTCCAAGTTGAAAGGTCAGTCCACCGGTGTCGTAATTATGGTGCAGCAGACCCACAATGCAATGCTCGGTGGCTCAGCACCGGGATGGGGGGGAACCAGAGATGGATCTTTGTGTAACTCCTACATTTAACCATTACAACAAAACAAACTATTACAGCTGAATGTCAAGTAGATAGAAAAGATACAAAGGAATTCAACCTCGTATTCCATTAATAAACCATTGCATACATTTTTGTTTGTAATACAAGCAGTGTAAATACCTTAATAGCCCACACAGCAGAGCTCAGACTAGTAGAAGGAGAAGCAGCACAAGGAGCCAGTCAGGTGTGCTGTAGTACCCATGTGCTGATAAGGAGGTAAGAACAGAGTGACAGAGAGATGAGCCTATGAGTCTGCTGCTTCTACTTTTCACTCATGGGGGGGGGGGGGGGGGGGGGCTCCCATCCTGCCAAACAGGGCTGTTTTGTATGGCAGAGGTGTGTAAATCTCAGGACTGGCTAGAAAAAGTACAAATGCTTTGGCAGGACAAAACAGCTCCCATCTTTTATGAATTGAATTTGTGTATTTTGCCTTTAAAGTCAATAAAACCCATAAACCGGAACCAAATAATGATCACAATTGGAAAAAAAATATATAATATATAAAATATATTTAAAAAAAAATTATATATACAGTATCTCACAAAAGTAAGTACACCCATCACGTTTCTGTAAATCTTTTCTTCTATCTTTTCATGTGACAACACTGAAGAAATGACACTTGTCTACAATGTAAAGTAGTGAGTGTACAGCTTGTATAACAGTATAAATTTGCTGTCCCCTCAAAATAACTCAACACACAGCCATTGAAGGGGTTGTAAAGGTTCAGGTTTTGCAATACTTACCTCCACTGTGCAGTTGGTTTTGCACAGAGTGGTCCCAATCCTCCTCTTCTGGGGTCCCTCAGCAGCACTCCTGGCTCCTCTTCTTGAGTGTCCCATCAAAGAAGCACTCTCCTACAGGACCCCCACGCTCCTGTGTCCTGCTGCTGCGTCTGTTGACACAGACAGCAGGACTCAGCTCCGCCCCCCCTGAAGCCCGCATCATTGGATTTGATTGACAGCAGCAGGAGCCAATGGCATGCACTGCTATCAATCTATCCAATCAGGACATGAGACATCAGCCGGAGATGGTGTGCTCGTTCTGAATGCTGGCAGCACTCATATGTCTATTTCCCAAAGACAACCTCTGGATATGACGCTGAGCACGTGACCTCAACTTCTTTGGTGGACCATGGCGAGGCCTGTTCTGAGTGGATCCTGTCCTGTTGAACCTCTCTCTGTATGGTTTTGGCCACCGTGCTGCAGTTTCAGGGTCTTGGCAATCTTCTTATAGCCTAGGCCAGTGATGGTGAACCTTGGCACCCCAGATGTTTTGGAACTACATTTCCCATGATGCTCATGTACTCTGCAGTGTAGCTGAGCATCATCGGAAATGTAGTTCCAAAACATCTGGGGTGCCAAGGTTCACCATCACTGGCCTAGGCCATCTTTATGTAGATCAACAATAATTTTTTTTCAGATCCTCAGAGAGTTCTTTGCCATGAGGTGCCATATTGAACTTCCAGTGACCGGTATGAGAGAGTGAGAGCGATAACACCAAATTTAACACACCTGCTCCACATTCACACCTGAGACCTTGTAACACTAACAAGTCACATGACACCGGCGGAGGAAAAATGGCTAATTGGGCTCAATTTGGACATTTTCACTTAGGGGTGTACTCACTTTTGTTGCCAGCGGTTTAGACATTAATGGCTGTGTGTTGAGTTATTTTGAGGGGACAGGAAATTTACACTGTTATACAAGCTGTACACTCACTACTTTACATTGTAGACAAGTGTCATTTCTTCAGTGTTGTCACATGAAAAGATAGAAGAAAATAGTTACAAAAATGTGAGGGGTGTACTCACTTTTGTGAGATACTAGGTATATATATATATATATATATATATATATATATATATATATATATAATTTTTTTTTTGTTTTTTTCTTCTTTTGATTTTGATTTACCTATAAAAAAATGTTTTTTAAAAAAAATAATAAATAAATAACAAGAAATAATAAATAGATAATAATAAATAAATAACAAGAAATAATAAATAAATAACAAGAAATAATAAAGTCGTAATAATAAATAATATTACATAATAAATAAATAACAAGAAATAATAAAGTCATAATAATAAATAATAAATAAATAACAAGAAATAATAAAGTCGTAATAATAAATAATATTAAATAATAAATAAATAACAAGAAATAATAAAGTCATAATAATAAATAATATTAAATAATAATGATAAATAATAAAGAAATAAGATTGCACTTGTACCCGTATTACCCACTAAACTTTTTTGCATGAAAATGCCAGTAGCGAAACATCTACACCTAAAAATTCAGCACCAAAATGAAGGCAACAGAAAACATTGATCATTTCAGAGGATATTCTTAATATCATTTAATATTATGATATCATTAATATCATAATATTATTCTCTTACATCTAAATGATAATCAGGGATTTAACTGTAATGATTAACCCAGAGCCCATTCCCTCCCATCCCTGTGGGATCCGTGCCATGCCTATTTGTTGGCAGGAAAGGCACGTCTCTGCGCCTATCTGTGCCGGTTATCCCGCCATTCTGTAAAATATGCGCCGAGTCTGCAGCCGCTGCCAAATGACTGCAATGTGATATAGGACAGGAGCACCACCCTCTGGCAGATCTCAGTACTGCACTCTGCTCTGAAATGTATTTTATATCATTGAACTTATTCCAAGAGGACCTGTCACACATTAAAAAAAAAAAGTTTTTACAAATATGTAATTTAAGGAATTTGATCTTTTATTTTTATAGTTTGTAGAAATATGAGCATCATTCTCACAGCACATACTTCATTAGCTTCTACCTAGACTAGCCTTTTCTCAATTTCTTTTTACCCCAGAGGGACCGTTGAAATGCTTTTCAGGTCTCAGGGGAACCCCGGCTTCAAATGATTACATTCACAGATCACAGTCTGGGATGATGTGTATATAATTAAGAATGTAATAATTAATGAATAGATAAAAGAATGTGGCATACCTAGGGTATTGGGCACCCGATGTGGATCATATTTTAACACCCCTTGCTCCAATTCGGGGGGTCTCCAAACTTTGGCCTATGCAATACATAATATTAAACCCCGATGGGACTTTTAAATCTCATTCTTCCTTTAAAAGTCCCATTGGGGTTTAGTATTGGGTATTGTATGTATTTATAGGGATGTTGGCAGAACATCGCTTTGAGCAACACCCAGCCTTGTTATACTTTAACTATGCCCCATAGGCCTAATTCAGCACATTCCTCTCATGTAAGAGGGAACTGTGATAGTGTCCCCGATTCAAGGGGGGCTCTGATGAGGACTCTCATGTAAGGGGGCTGTGATGTAAGGGGGCTGTGATTGGAACTCTGATGTAAGGGGAGACTCTAATGGGGTCTCTGCTATAAGGGGGGGGGGGGCTCTGATGTAATGCAGGGTTCTGATAGGAACTCTCATGTACAGAGGGACTCTTATGGGGATTATGATGTAAAGGGAATCTCAGATGTTAGGGTGAATGTTGATGGGGGTCTCTGATATAAGGGGGCTATGATGGGAAGTCTGATGTACAGGGGGACTTTGATATTATGCAGGACTTCGATGGGGACTCTGGTATATTGAAACTTTGATGGAAACTCTCATGTACAAGGGGACACTGACGGGGACTCTGATGTCAGGGGGATCTCAGGTGTATGGGGGGAACGTTGACGGTGTCTCTGATATAAGGGAACTCTGATGTATGGAGGGGCCTGGATTGTAATGTGGTACTTTGATGGGTATTCTGACATAAGGGGCTCTCGTGGGAACTCTCATGTACGAGGGGATTCAAATGGGATCTTTAATGCAAGGGTTAACTTTGATGGGGCCTCTGATATGAAGGAGTCTGCGATGGGAACTCTGATGTACAGGGGGGACGCTGATCTTATGCAGGAGTTTGATGAGGACTCTGATATACCTCAGATGTAAGGGTGACCTTTGATGGGAGTCTCTGATTTAAGGGGGCTGTTATGTGGACTTGCATTTACAGGGGGACCCTGGGGGGATCTCTGATGTAAGGGTAAACTTTGATGGGGTCCCTGATATAAGGAATAAGTAGAATACGTGGAATTTTATTGTACTGAAAATGCACCTTTGTCTGAGTAGACACAAACCCTTGCACTGGCCTTGAGTGAAGGAACCCCTTAGATTGTGGTCAGTAAAAAGGAGGTATGCCTTAACGTTTCTGGGCATTGAAAAAGTGGCCACTTACCTCTTCGTCATGAGAGAGGTGCTTCCTCACAGTGAGAAGAATACCCGTTAAGTCTCATACACATGGGCTGAACATTGGGCGTTATCGGCCGGTTCAATGGAAACCGGCCGACATTTGGGCCGTGTGTATGGCAGCTGGTCCGGCAGTAGCTAGCTGAACATCTGGCTTCTGTCAAAGGGCCATGACCGAAAAAGGTCTGCCGATCGGCCTCCATCGATTTCTGCCAATGGTTGAGACCAGTGTTCTGATGCCCCCCCCCCCCCCGCCGTCAGAACACAATAGCTCAGCGGGGAGATTGCTGTACTAACATCAGATTGTTAGTACAGGATCTCCTCCTGAGCTCTTCAGATTTCTTTTCATTCTGCCCGCTGGGTTGAATGAAAAAAAAGTTCTACTGTGTACCAGGCTTTACATTGGACGTCATTTGAAAGAATGGATCATATCATTGAATGAATGAAATACTTGTATAGCGCACAATGCGAACTGAATCGCCTCTAGGCGATCTGGGGATCGGAAGGAATTATGCTCCCCTTTTAGACAGCTAAAAAGTTCCTTGGTGTCATGCCAAAAGTTGTTGGCCTCAGAACCATGCAGGCACCATCAGATAGCAGATCACTTAGCCACAGCTCAAAGTACTAGCAGCTACCTCTGGAGGAACCTTAGGGTTCTACAGAACCATGGCTGACCTAAACCAACCAAGCTGTGGGTCCTATTTTATGATTAGATTGTGAGCTCCTTTGAGCAGTACCTGTCAAAAGTCCACTATAACTTTAGCAATAAATACCTTCAGCTCGTGGATAGAAGGTGGTTTTAAGCCCTTTAATGATCATCTCTTCCATTTGTTGTAGCAATTGAGCAAAGCATTGAGCAGGAAGAGGGTTTGAATCGCTCCTCGGCCGACCTGCGTATCCGGAAAACACAGGTAACCAATGAGAAGCTTTTAGCGTGTTGCCATGTCTTTAGTGTTGGTCTCCCTTGCCTTTTGATTCAGAACCACTTTTTGTTCCTTTTCATTATGTTTTCATCAGCACTCTACTCTGTCCCGCAAGTTTGTGGAGGTGATGACAGAGTACAATGCAACGCAGTCAAAATACAGAGACCGCTGCAAGGACCGCATCCAGAGACAGCTGGAAATCAGTATGTATGATGATGAGTGATGGGATTTAAGGGATTTAGGCTTTTTGGAAGGTAGAAGATCATTGTCCACATAGCTGTCCAAAGTTTCCAGATCTGGGAGGTCACTTTTTTATTTTTGGTTGATCCAATTGCTCAATTATAAGCTGATTGGGGATGGAGAGTTTGTAGGATTGGGAGGAACGCAAAATTATTTCGAGTGAAGGTGATTGGACTGGTCCATGGTCTAGGATTCAAAGCACATCCTTAACCATGCTAGAGCTATGCTGTTTGGGCAGGCATGAGTATTTTTTACATATTCCTTCTAAAAGGATGTTCTCCACAAAACACCATTCCATTTCTGAATGAATTACAATGGTTTGACCATCCTTGGCTTGCTAAAGGCCTCTGGAACCCTGGGGGGGCACCTGCTGAGACACACTTTCATTTAACATTGCTGTGTTGTCACCGACTCCATGCCGGGTGCATCATAGGACAGTGTAGTTAAGCTAGCTTAGACTTTACTGATTGGTAGATCCCTACTACAGTGATGATTATATGGTAACAAGAGGTTTGGACTTTTGCTTGTAAAAGTCCCAAGGACATGTGGGCATATTTGGATAGACTCTTTAGATGGTGGGAAATCTGATGTTTGCCTACTGATGCTTGGAATCCTTGTAACACCTATTTCTCTTGACAGCTGGTAGAACTACGACCAATGAAGAGCTGGAAGACATGCTGGAGAGCGGGAAGCTGGCCATATTCACAGATGACGTGTGTAATGGGGCTGCTGAGGGGACTATGGGGAGGGTTGTGTGCAGTGTAATAACCATGATCAGTTGTTTATTAAGAGATTCCAAGTATAGAGGAAGCAAATACATTACAATGTATCAGAAACCCACGATTTTGTTAAAGGTATAGAAGGGTGACAGGGAGCATCTCTCTGGTTGTAACGTGGGGGGATTGTTTGAACCATTCAGACACTTTGGGTAACAAGGGTAAAGCCCATTAGGCAGCAGTCTGGCATCCCACTAAACACACAGCTTCTTAACGAATAGGAAACCCCTTCATAAATGCTAATTTGACCATAAAATAGTAGCCATTGGGCTTGTGGGGAGGTGCAGCACGATGCGGCGCCAGTAAACACAGAGATCAAGTTGTAGAGAACAGAACTTGTATTAATGCAGAATCCAGTAATTCACTACAACCCGGCAGGAAGGCACCCGACTGGGGGCACTCACACAATATAACAGCACTGTGTCACAGAGAAAATTTCAGATGTGCCGACAGCATCTGTCTTGAGGGGCGAAATACAGCCTGGCCGGTCCCTACCCAAATGGGAAGGTTTCCACGAAGGATGGCATGTCCCTATCTTTTCCCTATTTGTCTGGAACCTCTCCCTGCCTGTAATCACTGCCCCTGGCAGATGGGTGACCTGTCCCTACACTACCCACATGCGAAATGTGCACCAAGCCCGGGAGCCAGCAATGACTTAAATAGGCTCTGCCTGACCCAACATGACTGCTAGAGTCACATGGGTCAGCATTATCCAATTGCATATCTTATCCAGTGGCCCAGGAAACCATAGAGGAACCATGTTCCTTTTGACTTCCTCTTTCTCAGCACTTCTGCTGCGGTTGACCGCCACCTGCAGTGGAGAAAGTAGACTGCACCTGCTTCAGGCTTGTATCCCAGGATGTTTCCCCAGTGACCCAGGAAACCATTTTCCTCTTGACTTCCTCTTCTCCTGCAATGCAGCGGTGGTTGAGCACCATCTGAAGTGGAGAAAGTAGACTGCACTTGCCTACAGGCTGAGGGAGGCCGGTTTGCGGGTAAACTGTTGCCTCCCTGTACAGCAAGACTTCCTCTACTCATTTCTTTTATCAGATCCAGTGAAAACCCAAAGAGGTTACCAGGACATTCTTTATTCTTCTGTTGGCCGCAGAAACTATCATCTTAGAAGGACCTCGCTCTGAGCAAATCCTTACAAAATGCATGATTTTAGAGAAACCCCGGTGTCATCAGGGTATATGAGGAAACTGTATAATTAAATAAGCCTTTTGACTTACTGCTAATGAGCATTTACATGCAAACACAAGCAAAGGGAGAAATCATGTTTGATTAGCTTAGAATGGTGATGCTGGCTGATTACAGATGATTGCAGCAGAAGATGATCGTTACCATGGAAGGTCTGCTATTGAAGTGGCAATTTCATCTTCAGTCCAGGTTAAATCAGGAAGTCTTGTGATATCTCGTATGCAGTGTCCAAGATCCCTGATTCCGATAGCACCGCATATTAGTATATTAGTGAGGCTAATGAGGCAAGAGTGATGACCCTTCTTTAAAGAACCTCAGAAAAAGAACTAGAAATCTGACAACGTTGTTCTATTATCACTGGTTGACATAGTAGCTCTAACGAGATAATACTGATGAACTAACAAATTACAGCATATGAATAATCATGCCAGGAGTATTTGATTCTATTGCAAGTATCAGTTTATTACTGTAAAAGAGTCTGTGAATTACAGTGCAAAAGTCTTATGCCGCGTACACACGATCGGAATTCTCGTCGGAAAAAGCTCTGATGGTTTTCCCGATGGAATTCCGCTCAAACTGTCTTGCCTACATACTGTCACACCAAATTCCGACTGCCAAGAATGCGGTGACGTACAAAACGTACGACGGGACTAGAAAAAGGAAGTTCAATACCTAGCAGCCAATAGCTTCCATCTCGTAGTTGAATCTGAGCATGCGTGAGTATTTGCGTGTCAGAATTCCATACACCGAAGTTTTTCCATTGGGAAAATTGAGAACATGCTATCAAATTTTGTGTTGGCGGGAATTCGGCCAGCTAAATTCCATTGGAGAATACACACGGTCGCATTTTCCAATGAAAAGCTCTCATCGGTCTTTTGCTGGCCGAAATTACAATTGTTGTGTACGCCGCATAAGACAGTTGTGCAAAACTGCTGAAAATTAAGAATGCTTCCAGAAATAGAAGTGATAATAGTTTATTTTTTTATCAGTTAACCAAATGGAAAGTTAATGAACAGATGAGAAATCCAAATCATATCAATATTTGGTGTGACCAGCCTTTGCCTTCAAACCAGCATCAATTCTTCTAGGTAGACTTGTACACAGATTTTGGAGGAACTTGGCAGGTGGGTTGTTCCAAACATCTTAAGCCCCATACACACTATCAGATTGTCTGCTGATTTTTTCTTCAGATTTACCAAAACCATGTAGTGCAAGGGCCAGCCTGATTGCATAAAAATTGAAACACCTAAGGTTTGACCTCATATTATATGGTTTTGGTAAATGTGAAGAAAAAAATCAGCAGACAATCTGATAGTGTGTATGGGGCTTTAGAGAACCAAGCACAGATCTTCTATGGATGTCGGCTGCCTCAAATCCCTGTGTCTCTTCATTAAATCCCAATCAGACTCCATGATGTTGAGATCGGGGCTCTGTGGGGGGGCCAAACTATGACTTCCAAGACACCTTGTTCTTCTATACGCAGAAGATAGTTCTTATGGACATTGGCTGTAGGTTTGGGTTTGTTGTCCTGCTGCAGAATAGATTTGGGGCCAATCACACTCTGCCCTGATGGTATGGCATGAGGGATAAGTATCTGCCTGTATTTCTCAGCATTGAGGACACCATTGATGCTGACCAAATTTCCAACTCCATTTGCGGAAAACTTACAGGGAACCTCCACCATGCTTCAGTGTTGGCTGCAGACACTCATTATTCAGCCTTCGTGAACAAAACTGCCTCCTGCTACAGCCAAATATTTCACATTTTGACTCACCAGTCCAAAGCACCTGCTGCCATTTTTCTGCACCCTAGTTCCTATAATTTCAGGCATAGTTGAGTCATTTAGCTCTGTTTCCATGTCGGAGGTATGGCTGTTTGGCTGCAATTCTTCCATGAAGACCACTTCTGACCAGACTTCTCCAGACAGTAGATGGGTGTACCTGGGTCCCACCAGTTCTGTGCTGATGGCACTGCTATACATCTTCCAATATGGAAGGGAAGTAAGCATCTTTCATCTGCTGCATTAAGTTTCCTTGGCCGACCACTACATCTATTGTCCTCAGCGTTGTCCGATCAATGGTGTCCTCAATGCTGAGAAAAACAGGAAGGTACTTATCTGCCATGCATATGATTGCCCCCATATGTATTCTACAGCAGGATAATGACCCCAAACATGCAGCCAAATATTGATTCAATTTCGATTTTTCTTCTGTTCGCTCACTTTGCATTCTGTAAATTGATAACAATAAAACTATTTGTTTTTCAAAGCATTCCTACTTTACAGCATTTCTTCACACCGGCCTAAAATATTTGCGGAGTATTGTACATCTTCTTTAAGGTTTAAAGGATCACTGAACCCAAGAACAAAAATGTAATATATTGCAGATTACAGTCCTTAGATGTGGTGGCAGCATTCATTTTTTTTAAGCATTTTCAGCAATTAGAGACAATGCCTGTGGATCCTGCTGGAAATCCTTGTAACTTCCTGTGAGCGGCACAAAAGAATATATTCTCCAGGATTTCCCCAGAGCCTCTCCCATCCTCTGGAACTCGCTACCTCAACCTGTCCGGCTATCCCCTACTCTTGCTACCTTCAGGCGATCCTTGAAAACTCATCTCTTTAAGGAAGCCTTCTCCAACTAATCTTTTACCACTTCCATCAGCTCATTTCCCACAGTTACAACCTTTTGTACCACCTGCCCCACCCTATTTCAATTGTAAGCTCTTCTGACCAGGGCCCTCTTCATCCTCTTGTATTTTATTGTATTATAACTGTATTGTCTCCCTTTTATATTGTAAAGCGCTGAGTAAACTGTTGGCGCTATATAAATCCTGAATAATAATAATAACATTCCTTCTTAGTTATCTTCTACAATCTATCAATGGCCCTGCCCCACCATGTAATGGAGATAAAGAGATATGGACATGTTTGTAGCCCATATCAGGAGAGCTGCCTAGGGTGATAGCCAGGGTTTCCTTCATAGACACAGTGGAGGAATAACCATCCAGGGAAGTGTGTTATTTGCAGGGTTACCTGGTGAAAATAAGGCAAAAGAAGCTTAATAATGAAAACAAATGCAACCACCACACCAAGGACTGGTAGGTTGCAATATGTTACATTTTTTTGGTTTGGGGTTTTGATACACTTTAACTTTACCGTTTTAACCATACCATTTGGTGTATAAGTTTTTAATTCATTTTATTGTTGTGGCATTCATTAAGGATCTCAATGCGAGATCTACTTATTTTATATCTAGTCCCACTTATGGCATTCAATTGAAACAAAGAAGTGACTATATCTTACAATAAAAATTATTTGGTAAAAAAAAGTGACTATAAACAGCACATAAATACCTGTCCGAAATGTAACATCTGACTGATCTGCTCTCCACCAACTGTAGATCAAGATGGACTCCCAGATGACCAAACAAGCTCTTAACGAGATTGAGACACGACACAACGAGATCATAAAGCTGGAAAATAGCATTCGAGAGCTGCATGACATGTTTGTAGACATGGCTATGCTCGTGGAGAGTCAGGTGAGGGGACAACGAAGTGACACTGGTGACCTGAGTGAGTCAGTGGGCCCTATCTAATCTCTTTCCATTCCTACTTTCTAGGGGGAGATGATAGACCGTATTGAGTATAATGTGGAGCACTCCGTGGACTATGTGGAACGAGCGGTGTCTGATACCAAGAAAGCTGTGAAATATCAGAGCAAAGCACGAAGGGTGAGTGATTTCATGATGGACACAAGACACTTATACCAGAAATAATGGCAGATATAGAGAAGGAAAAATTAACTGTATATGCAGTAGATAGATGGGCACACATTATGTTACTTGGGGGGAACTGGGAGGCTCCCAAGACATGTAGATCCTAGAGATGAGGGAACTATTAAAATATCGGCTCATTTGCCAATACTTAAAAAAAAAAAAGTCAAATTCAATATTTTTAAATTGGGTGTTTTATTGAAGTCAATGGGAATCCAACCAGGTTCCAAGAAAATATGTATTATAGAGCATCAAACGGTGTATAATTGTGTAGAATGGTTGAAGAAGCTCCCGGCAGCCTTGGCTGATAGGTGGATGGGGCCAAAACACCCGCAAGAAAATTCTTTCGAAATTCTAACAAAGATAGAAAGGTGGAACCTGGTGGCCCTGGCGGTCAAGCTAAGCATACCCTGTCAACAGTAGAAACAGATATAAGGCAAAAACCACCTTTAAAGAAGTCTTCAGTCCCTATTAGAGCCATTTGGAGATGCAAACCACCAATAATAACACTGAAATTCAGATTCAGATTTGGCCATCCAAATCTGTGAAATTCGCTCTGGCTTTTATACTGTGCAGAAGCAAGCCTAGTGGATCCACAGATGTAAAACCAAAGCTTAAATGGATGGACAGATGAGAAAATAGGTTAAGGCACAGTAAAAAAATAAATAAATACAGTAAATGCCAAACCAAAAGGAGATATTTGTCCCCCCACCAAAGCACATTTTAAAAGTGCAATTTCTTTTCATAGTCCGCCAGTCTGGGTACATTTGTCCGGTTGGGTTCTGTTAGATATTAGAAAGTTGTACTACTCCAGATTTCCAACATTTCTGCTCTTGAGTTTTTGGGTCTGAACACTTTCCACAAAGAGGTTCCACTCTTCACGTTGGACTTTTGATATTTTATACATGACGAAAAATCTACCAGAAATAGTGGGAGTGGTCAAAATGGGGCAGGAACATTTAGATGGACAATGTGATCCCACTACAGGAAGCCCAACGGGATATAAGAGATTAGGAGAGAGTTTTGATGTAGCTCAGCAGAAATCATGTAAAGATGAAATATCGTGTTCATGTAGGCAACCTTTTGTGGACATGCCTGGTAGATATAAGCAGTTACAGATATTGGTATGACTGTTTTCTAAATTTATGCCTATCTCTATCCACGTAATACTTCTGACGATTTCTTATTTTTTCTCTCTTCATTTTCTTTGATTTCATCTTCCAACACCTTTTATTCCACCTACATTATACATCCATATCCTTCTACCTCTGCCTCTATTCTCCTCTTCCTGTGTGTCCCTTCTTCCTTACTTGTTTCTTGTGTCCCTCTTTCTTCTATGCCATTTTATCACCTTTTCTGTGTTGCTCTCTCCCCTGTTTTATCCTTCTTATGATTCACTTTTCCTTGTTGACTACGTTCCTTCTCTGCCACTCTTCTTCTGTTTTTTTTTATTTCCCTCATTGCCTTTGTCTCCCTTTTCCCGTCTCACCCTTCTTCTACTTCTGCCACTCTGGCCCACCTATCTCAAACTTCTACCACTTCTACCAAACTTCTATCTCAAACTTCTACCACTTCTACCAAACTTCTATCTCAAACTTCTACCACTTCTACCAAACCTCCACCTCCTCTTATTTGCTCTTCCTGTCTTATTCTTTTTCTTCTGCCTCCATCCCTGGCCAATTCTATCTTATTCTTCGACCACTTTCTCTTTTTCTTTTCTCTTCTCATCTCATCCTTCATATTCTGCCTCTTTCACTGACCCATCCTATCTCATTCTTCCTTCACTTCCTCTCTCTTCCTGCCTCACAAATTTATCTTCTGATTTTTTTCTCTGGCTCTTCTTATCTTATTCTTCCTCCGTTTCCTTTTGCTATTCTTGTCCCTGTCTTATCCTTTCTCTTCTGCCTCTTTCCCTGGCTCTTCATATCTCATTCATCTCTCTCTTTCTGTCTTGTCTCACCCTTCCCTTTCTGTCTACCTCCCTTACCCTATCGCATTCTTCATCCACATCCTCTCTTCTTTTCTTCCTGTCTTACCCTTCCTCTTTTACCTCTCTTCCGGGCCCCTCCTATCTTATCTTTCCTCCACTTCCTGTCTGTTCTTGTTCTTATCTCATTCTTCCTCTTTTGCCCCTCTCTCTGGCCCTTCCTATCGTATTCTTACTTCACTTACTCTTTCTTCTTTTTCCGTTCTCATCATTTCTCTTCTGCCTCTCTCCCCTGCCTTTCCTATGGCATGCTTCTTCTACTTCCTCTCTTTCCACTTCCTCTCTCTTCCTTCCTCTTCTGATTCCCTCTATGGCACTTCCTATCTCATCTTTTTCACTTCCATATTTTTCACTTTCTCACTTTTTCTCTTCCTGTCAAACCCTTCTTTTTCTGCCTCCCACTTCGGGCCCTTCCGATCCTCCACTACCTCACTCTTCTTCTCCGATCCTCCACTACCTCACTCTTCTTCTCCGATCCTCCACTACCTCACTCTTCTTCTCCGATCCTCCACTACCTCACTCTTCTTCTTCTCTATCTCATTCTTCCTTTTCTGCCTCCCTTTTTTTTCTCTTCCTGTTTCTCCCCTCTCGTTCTTTTCCTTTCTCCTCACCTACTGGTTTCCCCTTCCTATGTTGTTCTGTCTTTCTCCACGCTCTTGTCTTACTTTTCCTCCCCTTCTTGTCTTCTGTCTTTGCCCTAAATCCTATCTTACTTTTCCTTCCTATGTTTCCCATCCTCCACTCTTCCATGTTTTTCGTTCCCTTCCTATGTCACCCTTACCTCATTCCCACCGGTTTCTATCTCTGCCCCTTCCTTCCCATCCGTTGTTTTTTTTACTTCCCCCCCTCATGCTTCTGATGGCGGTTGGGTATGTAGAAGAAAATTATGATCATCATCTGTTGTGTTGTGTTGGGTGTTGTCTTGGCCTCCTCTATCGGAGGGACGCTGGGATTCTGAAATAAAACAAAACGCACAATGCAGATTAAAAGGAGAGATAAAGAAGATAGTGAATTATAAAAAAAAAGATTAAAAAAAGAGATACAATATTATGTACATGACAAGTATTGGAATTGACGCACAGATCAGGAAGCTGTGAGTGCGTCAGCCCTTTTTTTGCCTCTGTGGGTTTCACTCAGGAGTTAGGTTACCATCAGCTAATCCAAGCTGGCTGGGCGCATATTAAGAAGTCAATCTGTTCCCGTCAATGGTGTTAACTGACGTCAACCTAAAGCCAAATCCTCAACTGTCACCCACAGTTGCTGGGGAGCAAAAATGCACCCCCCCCCCCAAAAAAAAATCCCAAATATTTTTTTTTCTTAAATGTCTGTTACCCGTATGTTTTTTTTTTTTTTTTTTTTATTATAATTTTTTTTTGTTACCCGTCTGTCAAGGTTTAAAAAAAAAAAAAAAAAAACCAACTGTATTTGTCGTTACTGGACGTGTTCCACAGGGACCCCCGGACATGTTGTGTTGGCAGAGGGTCCGACCTGGCGCTTTCTTTAGTCTTTTTTCTTGACTGGTGGCTGAGTGTGTTTCTGTTACTTGCCAAAGTCTTGTGTGTACGCGTCCGCCCGAATCTCTTTCGTTTTGTTGGTGGTGATGTGAGCGTGCTGGGGCGGGGAGGGGGTGGGAGGCGGGGGCGGTGGGGTGGGGTTTTGGGGGGGGGGGGGAGTGTGCATGTACGTCGGCTGTGTGTCCGTCTTGGGAAACTGGCGGTCTTAGGATCCCGATCGCTAGCCAAAAGAGACCAGATGCTGACCATGGGGTGTTGGCGTCTTTTTGTTTTCTGCAGTAATTAGCAATAGGTAGGGGAAAAACATTGTGTGACCATATTCCTCATTTCGAGGAGAAGAATCTGCTGCTCGATCTTCCACCTATTTTGTATTTTTTTTTATTTTTTATTTTTTACTTTATTCCTTTGCCAAAGTTTTTGTTACCAGTGTCACATCACCCGACAACTCATGAAATGTCTCGTACAGTCTGTTATTGTTACTTGATATTGGCTCTCCCGTCGGTTTGTGTACCTCCTTACTGTGCAGTGTTATATTCAGTACTAATCTACCCACTGACAAGATGTTACGCCCAATGACATACGCTCTTATCTTAGAATATTATCCATCTTTACTATCCTTAAAAACTAATAGACCCCTTTGCTTATCCCACCCTTTGTGTCTACATAATCTACTTGTTCTTATATACAGTTGGATTTCAGAAATTTGAAACTCCTCCTACACGATCATGCAAAAAAAAAAAAAAAAAAGACTGGTTTAGTTTTAAGGTGCAGGAAATTTTTTGGGAAATTTCCTTTTAATGAAAGCTATTTTTTTTTTTTTTTAGTGCACTGAAATATCCAAGGAAATATTCGAAGGGCATATGGATCAATAAATAGCACAGATGATGTAAAAAAAAAAATAGATTTACTTCTGTGAATACAAAGATGGTGCATCTTTAAAAAAATTAGTAAATACAAAAAGTTTACACATGTGAGAACTTTTACCGGGGGGGGGGGGGGGGGTCCCCTTAAGGTGCAAAGCTATATGGGTAATTTTAGGTTTACCCATTTGTATTTCAGCATATCGTTGGTGTGTCTGTTTTCGCGCTCGTTGACACTTTTAGTAAGTCAATAAATTTTTTTTTTTAAATGTTTTTAACTTTTTTTATTATTATTTTATTATTATTTTAATTTCCTTTTAATGAAAGCTATTTTTTTTCAGTGCACTATGGAGAAAAAATGTCCAAGGCACAATTTGAAGGGCACCTGGATCAAGACATAGCACAGATGATATAAAAATAGATTTACTTCTGTGAATATAAAGAAAGTGCAAAAAAAAAAAGTTTACACATGTGAGAACTTTTACCCGGGGGGGGGGGGGGGGGGTTGGAAAAGGGTCCCTTAAAGTACAAAGCTTCATGGGGAGTTTTAGGTTTACTCTTCTATATTTCAGCATATCGTTAGTGTTGTCACACTCTCTGCCACTGTTAGTCAATTTATTTTTTATTTTATTTTTATTTATTTTTAGCCAAAACACATATATATATAAATAGACCAAAGTCTGCCCCCCCATTCCCAATTTTTTGCCAGTGTAGGGGGAGGTCTCACAGCTGCTGACCCAATGCGCTAATGGCGATGGCTCGCCCTGACGGACTATCCTCCGATAACTAGTTAGCGCCTTCGTAAGAGATTTATCTTGTCATACAGCAATAAAGTATTCTGACCTCATAGCTGTTCCACTTGTGACATCACAGGAGAATGCCACAAAGGATGGCGGGCTAATTTTCTGAGGTTTAAGAGTGTTGTTGAGAATTTATTTATTTTTTTTTATTATTTTTTTTTTTCATATTATCACGTGAATAATTTTACTTGTGTTGTAGGATTATGTTCTGTGTGCACAGGTATTGCATGAGTGCGTGGAAAGGGCCTCTGGTGTCTTTGCACTGTGAGTCTACCAAAGTGAATTTGAAATGAGAGAGTCTTCTTAGTGATACTTCAGTATTCTGTATGCGAAAGGAAGAAAAAAAAAAAAAGTGCGATAATTTAAGTTACATGGCCTACCTGTCATGTGTCATTGCCATTCCCTACCAAAAAAAAAAAAAAATAAGTGGAGAGGTGTTATGAAATTTTATGCAGAAAAAAAAAACAAAGAACAAACTGTCAGCAGGACATAGCAGCCCCCTTGAAGCTCTTCCTCCGTTCTGTCTGTTTCGTCTCTCTGTTGCCTTTTTTTTGCATGAATATGAGCTGTCTCTGTGGATATTTCAAGTCTCTTTTGTCTGGAAAATAAAATGGAAAAAAAGTAAAAAAAAAAAAAAAGAAACACTTTTTCACTTCGGGGGGAGAGGAGAAAGGGACAGGCAGTTTCTCGCGTGCATGCAAGAATTAAGAACTGAAACCGTGGGGCGGCCATTTTGAACCGATTTTTTTTATTTTAATTTAATTTTATTTTTATTTTATTTATTTTTGTCGACATGCAAAAATGTTGTCTTCAGCAAGCGGCGTGTCAGGTAGAATCGAATCAAGTCTATATATATTTATATATTATTTTTTTTTTGTATATCCGCCAGGAGGTAGCCATTTGGGGGGGATGTTAGTGTTGGCCTTCTCAGTTGGCGTATGTCGTGCGACAAAAAAAAAAATGGCTTCCTCGACAGAGAGAAGGGTTATTTCTCCGTATCTATGCAGCTTTTCATTCTTATCACACCACGGTGAAAAGTGGTCTAACCTGCCTTCAGCTTTAATATTTAATAATTTAATATAAATAAATATATATATAGTGAAATAAAAATAGATATGAATTCTAATGTCAGAATAAAAAAAAAAATATTATTAATTCAGTAAAATAGGAAAAAAAAAAAAAACTTTACAGAGTAGGGAAGATGTCTTGTTAATTTGTCTAAATCTGATGTCTTCTGTGTAAACTGAATTTCGTTTTTGAGTGTCTAAAGGGGATATCTAGAAAAGTAAGTAGCTAACATCCCCTCTTGTATAATACATGTAATTTTTTTTGCTTTATTTTCCTTCTTATTTATTTTATTTAAAAAAGGAAGCCTAATTTGCTATTTTAACGGGCCTTAATCATAATAATTTTATTTATTTATTTTTTTTATATATTTTTTTTTTCTTTTGGAACAATTGTAAAGTGTAATTTATAGCTGCTTGGCACTAGATGATGTTCATTCCTGATTTTAGATGTAGTAGCACACAGTGATAAATAATATATTGTTTATATTACAAGAGAGATATGGCAAAAATGGAAGCATGTTCAAAAAAAAGAAAAAAGAAAAAGGAGAGTGTCTATTAGCAAGTTTCAAAATGGCCGCCCTCAGCAGCCATATTGTATGAGCGTCTCCGGTCCCGTTGTGTGTGTTGTGCCCTTGGACTTCCGGGTGTCTAATTGGCTTCTGTCGTCTTTGGATTTTGCTGTAAATGTTTTTTCTCCGTTAGCGGCCTTGAAAATTTGCATGTTTGTTTAATTTTTAATGAGCGTCTCCGGTCGTGAGAATTATTGAAGTGGTCAACGAATCCTACGGAGGGTTCATGCAGAGAGAGGGGGGGTGGCAGGGCTGGGGGCGGGGTGTGGGAGGCAGGGGGGGGGATGTTTAGCAAGCCACCAATAAGAGCCAAAGATTAAGTCAACGGCCTGAGGAGGGGAGGTGTCTTGTGATGTCACACAGATGTGACCGTTACCGTCGGTTCAAAGGCATTTACCGGATGGTTCAAAGGCATTACCATTGGTTCAAAGGCATTACCGGTCATCCCAAGGATTAAAACAAAAAATGGACTTGCTAATTTTTGTCTGGTGTCACAGAGACATTGTCCATTAAAAGAATGACCTTCTTTGTCTTAAAAATGGGAAATGAGAAAAAAATAAAAATAAATTGGTTAATCAGAAAAAATAAAAAATAAAAGGACATACCAAAGGTTATCTTGAAAATGGGTTTGCGAAATTTGTCAAATATAAAGGCTAAGAAGATCGGCGAGTGTCAAAAATGGTTGACTTTTTTCAAAGAGTGACATCGTCAGTGGAGCCCCTCCCAGTCTCGGAAAACTAAATCCGTCAACCGCTCCCTGGAGAAGATGGCCTGTGACATGTGACATCCTCCTGGTTCTCCCTTCCTCCATTCACCCTTCTCCACCAGAGGGGGTCTGTGACATCTCTCTGCTAGCAGAGAAAGGATTAACTTCTTCTGCTTCCCCCTCCTCCCTTACTCCCTCCCCTCCTGTCTGATAATCTTTTCGATGTTTAAAAAAAAACAAAAAAAAACGTCTCAGTTGAAAAAACAAAAAATGTGAAATTGCAAAAAAAAAAAGTTGTTTTAAGGTTGAAAAAAACATCAAAAAATGAAAAAATATGAAAAACTGCTTGCATGTTACAAAATGTGAAAAAAAAAAAAATTACAGCAGAAACCGTGAAAAAAAAAGAGAAGAGCAAAAAAAAAAAATCTGAATTCTCGGTTTAAAAAAAAAAGTGTGTTGTCTTTATTTGTTTTTGTTCGTTGTTTTATGTGTTTTTTATTGTGCTGCTGAAAAAAAAAAAAAGAACAAAAAAGCATAACGTTAAAAAAAAACAACAAAAAAAAAACCCTCACCCTAATGTGTTTATGTCTCCTTGTGTCTGTATTTGACCCGATGTCTCTTGTCCAGGAGGGAAAACTTTGACTCACAAATGGGTAATCCATATACTGTATAGCCAAGAACAAAATACTCTTTGCGTTTTATCTTATTGTCAACAGTGAAAGTTTTCATGAATGGCAAAAACAAAAAAAAGTTATATATTTTTCACATAGAAAAATTATCATTATTTTTTTTTTTATTTGGTCACTGAGAAAAAAAAAATGAATCAAAATGATGCAAGTTTGCTTTAATTTCTCTAAAACTTGATTCCTCATTTTAGATTTCTGACTATGCAGTTGGTGCTGATTTAAAATAAAATAAAAAACATATTCTGTTAACTATTTAGGACAATGCCTAATATTGACCTTGTAATTATAAATAAGGATTTTTAAAACCAAATTTGCTTTTTTTTTTTTTTTATTTATTTATTTTATTAGACAGTGACCAAACTGAAAAAAAAAAATATATATATATATATAATATGCAGCATTAAATTTGTTTGATTTTATCGTTC